>NC_089889.1:344166-680833 GCF_040182565.1 Anser cygnoides | reverse complement strand
CACCCACGTGCCGGGCGAGCGCTGCCACCAGGAAGCTGCGTGCACACACAGAGCTCCTGCAGGCAAGGGGCACTGAAACGCTCTGGGCGGGCTCGTCTCCGATGCTCCTACCACAGCCGGTCAGCTCTGGCAGCACCGCGGCACAGTGCGGTATGCCACGTGCGGGCCATCGTACCCAGCTGGCCACACGGCATCCACGTGCTGCATGCCCTCACTGCACACATCGGCCCTGGGCAGGGGACGCTTGTCACAGCACTGGGGACAGGCTCTGGGTACAGTGAACAGATAAATAACTGCAGTGGAAAGCCTTGGAAAGGGCTGTCTAAACCAGCCCCGCTCCTTCAGAATTGTATCCCAAAACCACGCAAGGCAGGCTGCCACCATGACCTGTGCACGGCCCAGGGACAGGAGCGCAGCAGGAGATGCTTCCAGTGCCATACCCAAGGCGAGGACTGCCCTCCGGGGATGGCGGCTCACCCCCTTCCCTCCCCATCCAGAACATCAACCACACTTCAAGTGCTGGGCTCCGGCCACGTTCGCGCTTGAGGAGTGGGCATGTGGGAACACCCCAAACCCTGTAAGTCAGGGTGCAGAACAGCAGCTGGCACCAGACCTGGAGCTCCTCTCGTCAAGGGGAAGACAACGAGCGGTGTAACCCCCACCAGGAAGCCAGGCGGGGCCAGGAGCCCATCCTGGCACAGGGCACGGCCGGGTGCCCCAGGGCAGGGCCACCAGCCCGGCAGCGGATGACAACTGATGGCCAAGCCGGGGCCGTGCAGCCGGGGGAGAAGCACGACCTTGCAGTGACATGGGTGCGCCGGCCGGGAACACGAGAGGAGCAGCTGCGCGGCGCTTGGCAGGGGGCCGGGGGCACGGGCTGCTGAGGGCCAGCGCGCAGCCGCTCCGAGCCGGCGAGCACGGCCAGTGTGCTGCAAAAACAAAATGCCTTCCCAGGGAAGGGAGGAAAAAAAAAAAAAAGACAGCTTCAACCAAGAAACAGCCAGAAGTCATTTTTGTTTTTAAAGCATCTTTATTTTGTTCATTTTGAATTGAATTTTTATGCTTGTTTCACTGAAAACGGACAGACTTTGAAATACCATGTGTTCCCCTCCCCTCTGCCCAGAGAGGGACAATAACCAGGAGGCAGAGGAAGGAAAACAAGTTTCCTTTCATGCCTTTTTTTTTTTTTTAAATACATCCTAAGTGTACTGTCATGCCCACACCCAACGCAACAGAACATACCCCGCACTGGGGTCCCTGCAGGCACTCGCTGCTCTTGCTGTCTCCTCATGAGCCTCCTGCAGCACAGGACTCACACCAGGGGCCCCACTCGGGCCTCACACAGGACCTCAGCGAGCCGAGGCTTCAGCAGGAGCAGAAGGCGGTGGTGGCCTTCAGTCCCATTCTTCAAGAGCTCAAGGGAAGGGCTGCTGACATGTGAAAACAACAATTGCTCCACAAAGCCCTCGTTCCTGCTGCCTGTCTCCAGGACCACACCACACAGGGAGGAGGTGGCAGCCAGGAGGAATGCCCCCCTCCCGGCCATGCTGACAGAGCTCATTTTGAGATCACCCTGGGATGGAGACTATAGCAGACCACTGCCATTAAATGGTTGCTTCCTCTTCTTCTAACCTGGATCAACTCTCTTCGTATTTATCCTTGCATCTTCTATGCTGGTCTGTCAAACAGCATACAGCATCTTCAGTAAAGTTGTGGAGGAAACAAAGTGACTTTTCTAAGAGGGGATCCTTCCCGTCCCGTTAGCACCCTCCAGGGGCATTCAGCCACGACCTCATGGCTTAAAGGCTGCTCTGAGATTTGATATGGCAGTAGGAAGAAGCACTGCTGATACTCAGATTTAAGCGCACACATTTTGCCTAATGCAGCTGCCTGGTTCTTAAGCACTTGCTTCATTATGAGATCACTCATAAGCAGTCATTACGGAGAGTGATTTGTGTTTGTCCCCCTTGGAACGACTGGTCCAAACAAGTCAACATGGAAGAGGCAAGGCACTGCCCGGCACGGCCTGCGGGTGGGTAAGCTACCACTGGGCCAGGGAGGGCTACCTTCACCTCTGGCCTAGTCCTAGAAAACAACCCAGGGCCACACAGCCTGAGCAGACATCTCTTAGGGCAGGCAGCCTTTCCTGCAGTGCTCTCCTTGTTGCCTCCTTCAGCAGGCTGCAAAAACGAGGCCCCCGCCTGAGAGCCCCGGGTCCGATCCCGCTGCAGCTCGGCCCTCGTGCACATGGTGCTCCACCATTTTGGTGACCAACCTCTGAACGTGAAATGGTGGCAGGCACAGCTGCACCCGTCAGTGGCTGCCATCGTGTGCAAATCTACTGATTACATCTCAGTTGTCATGCCACTCAGTGAGAAGCGAAGCTAAATTAGAGCAACTAATTGCACCTCTCTTTGAAACAATCAGGATGACAAATCAGTGGTAATCTCTTCAGTTCTAGAGGAAAGCTATTGCTGCTCACTTACAAGGATTAATCAGCTTTTCATCAGTGTTATTATACCAATGCTGCCTCAGGAAGAGCCCCAAGGCCACGCTGGCTGGGCTCACACCACAGGGACACCAAGGCTTGCAGGTTCTGGCGGAGATGGGAGCACTGCAAGGTTGCCCTCACCCCCAGCCCTTGGCTGCTCTGGCCGGGCTGCAGGCAGGCTGGCAGCTCACGTCAACCTTCACGCAGCAGGCAGGAGGTCCTGCCTGGCATGTGCCAGGCACTGTACCAAGCCAGGCACCCACGGACCAGGGGACAGGGCTTCAGGAGCTAAGGCAGCCCCATGCTCAGCACAACTGGCAGCAGGGGAGATGGGTAACAACTACCTTAGAGCCTGAGCAGGAGTGGGAGCAGAGCCCAGGGAGTGTTTTGCTGATGCCGCCAGCCCATCTGCACCCTTGCTGTGGATAAGGAGAGGGTCCTCATCTCAGGAAGGGCTGGTCAGCATCTCCAGCCACACTGAAGTTCTGTGCTTTGCACCCTTTCTCCAGAGGATGTCTTTGGGAGGCAATCTCTATAAAAGCAACTGGCTGGTGGTGTTTATGCAACTAAATCAGCCCTCCCATTGTGGCACTAGTCCCCGGTATACCCTCTACAAAGATATGTACACCACACCTCACTCTCTGTCAGCATGGCCACGGTGCACCTGCCTGTGGGCAAAGGCTAGCTGAAACTCGTGTCCATTCTGCCTCCCGCTGGGAGCCGGCCGGACCTAGCAGGTGTTTGGGCATCGTGCTCTCGCTTAGGTGCAGGTCAGTGCTGCTGCCAGCGACCCGGCCCAGTGCAGCAGCTCTGAGTGGGAGGCTGCCCAGCTGTGTGCTGGAAGATGATCCTTGGAGTCCAGCAGACAGTCAGCAACAAGGCCAGCATGGTGCTGCTTGGGGACACTGTCCGAGAGGGCGTCCATGTGGCTCTGGGTCGAATCACAACCTGCAAGGGAGGGAGAGCAGACTGGATTAGCAAAACTCAGCAAGAGTTACAAATGCCCAGCTAACAGCAGTGTGGTGTGGCTTCAGACCCAGAGGCTGCAGACAAGCTGATGTTAAGGGGTCCTGGACCATGGCCCTGTTGCAGCATCTTCCATGAAAAAAAATAATCAGACTGTAGCCAATTGCTAGGGGACCGTAAAGGGTCTTGAGCCTGTGCTGGGATCCCAATGCATGCATGCCAGTGCACCAGAACCCACAGCAGTTCAACATAGCTTTCCTGCTGTGCACAACAGTTCTGTGCCAGCTCTGTTAAGTTACAGCATTTAGATTGCACCATAAAAATGCAATGATGCACTTGAATTGCACAAAGATCTAACTCGTGGAGGAGAAAGGGCTCTTGATGTTTCCCCATGGCAGGCTTTCTAGGGTACATTATGAAAGCTAATACCATGGATGGAGAGTGAGTGGGAAGGTAAGCAGGCCAGGTGGCAGAGCCCTCAAAAAAAGTTAAAACTGCTGAAAAATGTAAAAGAAAATGGAAATCTGCAATAAATGCCTGCTACCAATGAAACCTCTAACATGCTTATATATTGTAAACATACACTACATAGCATAACTGTAACTTCACTTTCCCACTGATATGCATGTGCACATACAAAGCATAACATGAACATAAAATATTGTAGAGAAAATCTATGTCGTCTTCACGTATAGATATAGAAAACATCCAGGCAATTAATTTCTCCTAGTGAATTCATAGCTATCCTTAAAAACAGAGCTCTCCAACTCATTGTCTTTCATGCCAGAACAATTACAACCAAACCCCTTGCTTCCCTCCCTGCCCCCCCAATACCAAACTCACTCCTACCTGACTTATTAGAATTTGTCTTTCTGCTGCTGGGGTGTTGATGCACAGTTTATTCTGTGGCACATTAAACTGCCCACAAAAGACAGCACGATAAAGAAGCTGGGTTACAAAGCACTGTAACTGCGCTGTTCCAGATGGATTCTCTGCAGATCCACTGTTTGCAGCTTTACTTGGGCCACGTTAATTAGAAATGCCTGAAAGTCAAAGCATCGTTCTCGCATGTGATCGCGGGGAGTTTCCCAGTATATTTTGTAATCAGGGCTCATAAAAACAGTCCTTCCCTCATGTGCTGCTGTTGTTGCCCATAACAAAGACATTTCAGATCAAAGGAAAGGGTTAACCCCCATGCAGTCGCTGCATTGAGTCTTGGAGGTCTGAATGCTGCCAACTCCTGAAAAATGGCCACCAGGCAAGCTGCTGAGAATAATCAGAATAAGATTGGAAGGTGTCCACATCAATCAATCACTTGTTGACAGATGACTGGAAGCCCCCACTGTGACCGTGGACAGCTGACCAACTCTCAGCTTAAGCTGAAGTCTAACATTAGACTGTTTGTTTCGTGTGGGTGGCTTATGCGTTATGACCTTAATAGTCAATCAATCTTGCGATGAGCAGTCTGTCTGGCAGAAACATTAATTATCCATACTATTCATGCATTGAAAAGCTTTATCTTCAAAAACTCAGCATCTCTTAGGGAAGAATAACAGAACAGAGAGCAAGAAAATCAGCCCAGCCTCAGCTCCTGGATGGGAACAGGACAGCGTGGAGAAGCTCCTGGGACTGGTGCAGCCCCAGCCCGACCACAGGCCGGGACCCAGGGCAGCGCTTGGCCTCTGCTTTCATTCTGGTACCTATTCAGAGAGCTCAGAGGCTGCTGCTGGAATCAGTGCCAAGAGGAAGACGAGGGGGAGAGATATAAAAGGACAACAAACACACATCAATTAAACCTTGCAAGCTGTTAGTCACACTAGTTAATAAGTTCTTTCTATCTGTAAAGTGCTCTTGGTGACAAATCCTTTAACTGGCACTCAGAGCGTTATTATGGCTTTCAAGATGCCTCTGCCTTTCATGTGCAGCTTCTTGTACACATGTGAGTGCTCCCCGTTGCGCAGTCTGTTTACACTAGTTGTGAGAAGACATCATCAAAGCAAACTGAAAGCAACACTAAATGCTTGAGAAAAACAGAATTCATTCACTGCTGCCTGCTCTGAAATCGCCTTTCACTTGGTTTAGTGGCAGCCGTCACCACAGACCGCAGCAGGAGGATTCGGGGAGGCAGGCTGCTGCAGCTGGTGCTTGGCCTCTCTGGAAGCACCCAGCTCCCGGCACAGAGCAGGGACCAGGGCCCTTCCTGCAGACCGTGAGGAAAGCAGCCACGTCTCTGGCAACCAGGAGCGAGCCTCTCATGCCAGAGCTCTGGTGGGCTGCACGGCAGAGCTGGCCTTGGCTGGGGACAAGGCGCAGCCCCTGAGCCTGGGGACTGTGCAGTAGCGAGCCCCCAGGGATGCGGGGCAGGACAGACTCCCTGCCCGCCTTTCTGCATCCCCTACCATGGGCACCTTTTGCTCCTGTCCATCAGCCTCCTGTCCTCACCCCATCGCCACACCCCAGCCATTCCTATGCCACAGGGGGCCTGGAGGACGGCACGGGCTTTGTTCCAAAGAGCTAAAATAAGGGAAAGCATTGAGCAAGGTGAAGGAAGGAGAAGAGGGAAGGGCCTCCACGCAGGGGTCTGCAGGGCAGCGTGGGGCAGCCAGCACAGGACATCCCGAACTGCTGCGATCTGGTGAAGCGGGGAGGGAGCAGTGCAGCTGCTGGAGCCACTTGCACAAGGCAGGATACCAGGTCCTGCCCAGCTCTTGTCTCTCTCTAGCTTTATTAAGCTCTTCAACAGCCACTGCAGGGGAAACAGAGCCAAGACATCAAACAGGTATGGGCCAGGTTACCCATTTGCCATTTCAGAGCAAGGCGTCCCTACAGGGCACCATGTCGGGAGCCAGCTGTGGTGCCAGGACATGTCCCATTCGTCTGTTGCAGCCAAGCTACGCTGCCCTTCTCCTCCCATCCTGCAGCTGGTGCCCCAGTCAAACCCTCTCTAGCATGGGGCTGGACTAACACGGGACCAGGAGTGGCAGAAGGGCCGCGTGTGCAATACCGCACAGTGTGCCCTGCATGCTCCCAGTGCAGGCACAAGCATTCTTCATTAATCCCTCATAGCTGAGGAGTCCAAACATTGGAAACATAACACCACAAGCTAAAGATTTGCCCATTCTGCCCAGATATACAATAGAGACATTACTGCCTGCATGCTCTGCATCTTCCCCCATTGCCAAACGCTCTTGCCTCTGACAGCAGAGGAGGCCAAGACTCCATGCCTGCACCCTGCCCTGGATGGATGGTCCCCAGCGTGTACCCCACAGGACAGGAGGCAGAAGCACCTTCAATACCAGCAGCACAACCAGGGGTAGGGCAGGTTTTTGCTCAGGCGAGGAGCAATAAGACGTCGGGTCCAATAGCACCCTACAAAGCACAAAACCAGAGTGAGCTCTGGGTAGAGCAATGTGGGACGTACACTCGTGGATAAACGCACTGGCACAGAGGAAGCTGGGGATCCCCAGCCCTGACTGCCATGCCCAGGGCCAGCAGCTGCACAGACAGAACACAGCGCCATGGGATGCCACAAAGAAAACCATCTTCTGTTCAGTCAAAGTCAAAGCAATTAGGCCTCGGCAACATTAGATTAAAAAAGAGACAGCTAATCAGAGACCGTCCATAATCTTTCACACTCAGGCTGCCAAAGCAGGCCACAATTCAGCAGGCCTTGTCTGGACCGATTATATTTCCTGAAAAATGAACACTAACTCTTGTGTAGATGCAAGTTATGTTTCTGCAAACTTTCTTCTGCACAAATTAAAGTATTCATCACCTTAATAAACATTAATGGGGAACGGTCATTTATTAAATTCAAAAAGATACACACCCTCAAAGCAATCACTTCAGATTTGGTATCCAACACACTCACAACACAAGCTCAGAGCAGCTCCGAGCTGGCGGGTGCTTGATGCCCAGGCAGCCTCGCTCCCCACCTCCAGGCAGCTCTGCTCAGCCCGCAGTCAGAGCTCTCAATCTGTGTTCAAGCTTCTACACGGAACACACACCTCTTCGTGGCACAGGGTGCCTCCCGTGCGAGCGGCTCGAGTAATGCTACGCTAACGGTGAGCATGGCCCCCAGCCTCCCAAAACATGCAGCCTTGCACCTCTGTATTTAACTGAGCTGAACGTGCCACAGCCTGCGTGGTGCCGAAGGGTACAGTTCAGTGACATGCCGCACATGGCATCTGTGTGGCTCCTCACACAGCTTGCTCCAGGCGGCCTCCTCCACATGCTTCTTCCAAATGCATGACAGCGAGCACGGCTCCGTAGGCACTGCCTGCCCTGGAGCCGCATGGGGCTGGTGCAGGACCACTGCCTTGAGCGGAGGAGGGCTCAGAGGCCAGGGGCAGGCTCCCCGGCACAGCAAGGTTGCATCTGGGAAAGCCCTGATGGGCCAGCAACTGGCAGGTTACTGCAGAGCCTGCTCCTCCCAAACCGGGCAGGAGAAAGCCCTCTTCTCCCCACAGGAATCGCAGGGACTAAGTAAGGGGACATGCAGCCAAGAAGTGGGATTGCAGCAAGAGCATTTGGGAAGGCTCCAGGCTATCAGTTGCATGCGATAATGTTAGAGCTCATGCCCCAGAAGATCCTCGGTGCAACCTTGTCTCCTTAAGCTGGCTCAGGGCTTCACTGCTGGTGTCAAGTGGCAACTTTCTGGATTTTGACCTTGCTGGAATTTGCTCCTTGGAGGGGGAAACCAGTCCATAAAGTTCCCATTAGTATAAAAGCAGATGTAAGCACTTTGTTGGCAGAGTTCAGCAGCAGGGAAGCCTGCAGTTGATCAGTTCTGCCTCACTGGTCACTGCAGTCAACAGGAATTACTACAGAGGATTTCTGTGCCCCTTCTCCTAAAGCCCACCCCTCTCCAGAAAAAGATTTAAAGAAACCAGCCAAGCTCAGGCACCACTCCAATATAATGCAATAAATCTGTGTGATTCATGCAGAGGGGAGTTGCACCCCATCCAGGAACAGCCAGCAGGAGAGCAGCACAATTTTGTTTATTGTATGAAACAAATCTAACCATGGGGACTGGATGCTACTTAATAGAAGGATCAAGCAGCTCTGGGAGGTGTTTGTGCTGAGTGATTCCAAGTACGATCAAGGTATGTGTGGGTAGGAGCTAGGACTGACATGTGCTACTGCCTTTCCACAGGAGAGCAAAAAGCTTACACCCCTGGATTTTCCATAGTTCATTAACATCGTCTTCCCCTTTTCAAGGGCATTTTGGACACAAGGGTGGCAGCCTGGCACAGTGCTCAGCCCAGCTCACCCTCCTGGGCTGAGCACAGCTCCGTGCTGGGCCATCAGCCCCGGCAGGCACAGCGCCGGGCCTGCAGGACCGCAGCACAGGGCTGACGAGAGGAGGCAAAAGACAAAAAGACAACAGGATATGGTAATAACGGCACGCTCTCACTGACATGCTGTATGGTGCTTCCCATACACGGCCCATCGCCCGCCGGCAGAGGACAGGACTCAGCTCCCTGCCTGCCAGCAGCAGCAGGGCACACACTGCAGCTCCAGATCTGTTGCTACCATCTCCATCCACATTATACTGAAAATCAGCACCAACTGACCTGGTTCCAACTAGTTTTGCTTTATGATTAGCACTCTCTGGGCCCCTATTCACTCTGTTATTCTCACCAAATTAAAGAGCAGTCCCAGATCCTCGTTAGATTTGCTCACACTTGAGCAGTGTCATGTGGTCAGTAGCCCATGGCAATACACTAAATTAAAGACCTAATGCAGAATCCACCTACAAGCCTGACAACTAATGAATCGAAGGCTCCAGGCCCCAGAGGACCTGCACTGGGATGAAGCCACTCCACACAGAGCTAGAGCCCAAGTACAGTCCCTTGGCTGTCATTCAGATATAAAGAGTTGATTAATTTTACTCACCACAGGACACGCAAACAGCAGCATCTCCTTCAGCCGGCCGCCGGACAGCCAGGCAGCACAGCTCCCCACACCCCGGCTCCCATTATCGCGCGCGGTAGGAGCAGGGAAACGCTCCCCGCTTGGTTTCAATTAACAGCACTTGAGGCCCGCGCATGGAAAAACAGACCCTCTGGTTCCTGACGAACACGAGTGCCTCTACCTGCCTCCAACGAGACGCACGCCGCCATCCGCCTGGCACCGTGCTGACGCCGGCCTCGGCTCGGCCGTCCCCGCCGGGGACACTGCCCACAGCACTGCTCCTCCTCCACGACCCCATGGGCCCACGGGCACCAAAACGCAGCACCGCAGAGCGCAGCCGTCCCACATCCATCCCCACCCTACGGGCTGGTTCCGCTGCCCATGGGCATCCCTGAGCGCTGGCATGAGAGGATGAGACCCGACAGCTCTCACGTGGGCTCACAAAGGCCCTCTCCCTCCCTCACATCAGCAGCCAGGCGAGCACTGGATGTAAACACTGGGGCCGAAGCAGCGGCCATCAATTTTGCTCTGAAACATTTCAGGTTCGGGCTCTAGTCTGGAAAGGTTCAGCCTGTTGTATCAGACAGCTTCAGCCCTGCAAAGGTCAGGGCTGTTTTGGTAAGGAAATGTTTGCTGAAACCCTTCCCCTCCCCCACATTCCTGCTCTCAGCTCCACACACGCTCACGCTGCTCCAGCCAAAAGAAATAGAAAAAATACCAAAATGTGGTGTTCCTCTTCACAGAAAGCGTGCCTGCATCCGAAGGTCTCAAAAGTCAAAGGAGCTGCACAGCCATCCAATGACATGGTGCACACAGAGCTGCTTTTAACATTAGTGGGTTTTTTGTTTGTTTTTTTGTTTGTTTTTTTGACTTCTCTCACACCAAACTTGAAGTCCCTCTCCCAGTGAACAGCCAGGTGAGCCCAGTACAGACCAGTGGTGAAGAACAACTCAAGCTCCCAGCCAACCCTTTGCTGCCCCTCAAACACTGGCAGCCTGGCAATCGCTGCTCCTCCAGCCACGCATCTTGTGGCTGCCAGGTGTTGGGGAAATGCAAACCCAGATGCCCATAGAGCAGACCCACCACAAGCTACATAAGAGAACAGTTAGAAATATCTGTCCAGAGAGCACCCTGCTCAAGAGGGGAGTGGACAGGAGGCAGAAGCAGCAGCAATGCAGCAGCCAGCAGCGTGCTGCAGCTCCACCAGGCGCTGCCCATCTCCAGCACAGGGGCGCAGGCACGGGGTCTGCGAGGGTGGATGCTCAAGTCCTGGTTTGAATGCTTGAACTGTTTTAAATGCTTACACTGCATATAAAACACCTCTGATGATCCAGGTCTCACCCAAACGCAGGCCTCAGCCCTGCCGTGCAGTGCAGGCACTGGCACCTGTAACGGCAAGCGGCCTTTTGGACACCAGCGCTGCTGGAGCCCCACTGCCTGCACCGGACCCCTTGTCAGGAAAAGGGGTGCTAGCCAGCAGCCACAGCTGGACACAGACCTCTCCCCACTGCTACCAGCCTAGTTCCCAAAGAGGCAAACACTATTTTACAACAGGCAGCTCTACTGCATGTTTCTCATTGACAAAAGTAGCTATTTATATGACACTTATAAATGTGTGTACACAATGGACTCAGGAAAGCTCTATGTCTAAATACTGTCAACGCTGACAACATTTTTATTATACTAGTAAATAATTTGTTTTGTTGCTGCTTAATTGGGAATCAATATACTTCCTATGTTTAATTACATTCACTATTTCAGAATGGTTGGGATCAGTTGGTCTTTTTTATCCCTACAGAGATTAGGGACTTTGTATTTAGGATGCAGAGAGCACAGAGACTGCCCATAGGAGAGAACAGCCCCATTAAAGAACCGGGCATAGTTAGCAGGATCATTATTAACTATAAACAATCCTCAGGAAGAAAGGTCACAAGCACACTTACCCTTTCCGATCTGTAAACAACCAATTACTCAGCTCATCAAACAAAATAATGCACAAGTATTTACATGTGTGGTGTTTGTGCATGCAAGTGTGCGTGATCAGGTGCAGCTGTCATTGCTGTTAGAAGCCCCATGTTGGGACATCTCTGTGTGCAAAGTCTGGACAGGGTAGCCCAGCACACGAGTGACAGACGAGCCCCCCTCCTCTGGCTGCAAAGCCCCTCACATCAAGGGAAGACAGCTGGCCAACCGATACAGCAAAACCAGGTACCATATCAAAGTCAGTGCTTGCTGGCAGACCGCAGCATCGTGGCTCTATCTGGGGGCAGGGACTCACATTCGAGCAGTGTGCAAATGGACTGGATATAAATAATAATATCCTGCGCTGTCTCAGAGACAGCTGTGTGGTAACTCTTGCAATTACTTGCTTGTAAATGGCAACCTTTACATGCGCTTGACTCGTGACATCTTTACGCGCTCCATCTCCAGAGAGCTCCTCGGGCACAGCTTGGAGGAGCAGCCTCCCACAGGGCCCCCGCACTGCTCCCCCCCTGGCAGGACACTGCTGTGCCAAAGGCTCTCCCCTCGCCCAGCTGCGACGCAGGGCAGAGGCTCTGTGCTTGCCCCAGGTGCCCCAGCTCCCCCGGGAGCCCACCCGAACCTCCCGCCCTGGAGATGGTGACCGACAGCCAGGCACACGCTGCCACAGCCACCACCTCCTGCGTGGGACTTGCTCAGGGACCTAAGTCCGACTCCTCATCTCCAAAGTATGCGTGCACATCTTTGGCACAAGGAGAAGAGCAACATACTCCTTTTCTCCTTGGCTGCCTCAGCACGTGATATAAAAAAGTAGCCACCTGAAAACCTGCACAGCTCTATAGACATGGCACAAAACAGAGAGAAGACTCCACAGTACACCTCCAAAATATGTAACAGCAGCGGGCTCTGCAGACATGTGGCTCAGTCACCCAAAAGCAGGTACACAGCGAAGGTGCCCAGTGCTGGGACCAGACACCAGAAACTGGAGAGGCAGAAGGCTGGAAAGCCCTGGGCTGTGCTTTGTCATCGCCTCAGCTCCCAGCTACGCAGAAGCATGGAGTCAGGCTGCAAGCTTCCCTCTCCTCTCTATTACTGGCAATCGATTCATTCCCAGTGTGCGAGGAGGGGGGCAAGGAGAAGCACTTCAGGCTGAAACACACTTATTTGATGCTGGTGCACAACCTACCAGACCAACATTTCTCCATCTGGATAAAGCATGATCACTTCTGTAAAGCCATCTTTTGGCCCCAGTGCTCAAACTGCATTTTGGCATTAATTTTTTTCCTAGACAGACCTCAATCTCATTAATTTTAAGACACTCTAAGCTCTCTTTAGCTGTCTCTAACATAATTCTCCTAACTTAAGATACACTAGATAGAAGTAGCCAATCCCATTCATAATTGTATATATGGCCAGCAATTCAAATTCACTTCCCCTGATTTAATGTCCTATTTGTATTCTATCAATAAATGAAGTTCTCAGGACCATACTTAAATGGAAGGAGTACTATGCTCTGATAGCCAAAGCCAGCAAAAAAAATTCATCACCAAACCAAAATGCCTTGTAGTATATGATTCCTTGACTTATTGTTCTCTCCTCTTCACTGCACTTGAATATTAAATGTTGTATTAATAGCTCACTCTTAATTATCCATGAGTAATGTACTACAACCAGGAAATTAATGGAGGGAAGCACCACAAAAAATGGAAAAAAAAAATCTCACTATTCCTGATACATTTTCAAACAGCTTGTGAAAGAAAGGGAGGCACACACACAGCTTTGAACACAACCAGATAAAAGACCAGCTGATGGGGAGGGACCCACGTTGAACCCTGCGTGAGTGTGACTCCACACCCCAGGAGAATTGCTGACCGTGGGAAGGAGACTAAGAAGGGGTCTGATAAGGATGATATATAAAATCAGACGTGGCCCAGAGAAGGGAGAGTACGAGCTACCATTTCTCTGTCCTGAAGCCAAAGGAGGAAGAGATGATGAGTGAAGCCCAAGTGAGAAATTCTAAACCGCTAAGAAAGGCTTTTCCATAAACATGTAATTCAACTCAGGACTTTGCTGCAGAAAGGTGCTGAGATCCAAACTTGAGAAGACTCATAAAGGACAGGATGTTTTTATGGGTAACATGGATTCTCAGAACTAAAAGTTAGAGCTAACAGACACCGCACCCCTCGCCATCATGGTTTAGCGTGCTTCCTAAGGGCACAGGAGGATGCCTTGTCTCCACTGGGACGTCATTCCCCTCCCCAGCCCTCACAGAGGCTGGACCCAGTGGGACGGATCCTTGGCACTCCTTGGTTCCCAGGTTTCACCAGAGCACACATCCCGTGGGCAGGTGGGATGCAGGCGGAGGTGGCAGAGCAGAAAGGTGCGAGGGTGGGAAGCACCTCTCCCTTCCCATCCGCCAGCTCCCACCAGGACACAGCACACGATGTGCACAATTTGAAAAGACGACCCAGCTGCTGATCAGCCAGTGCATGGCTCGTGATGCTTCGTGCCACTAAGATCACAGTGCAAATGGAAACGCCTCAGACACCATGAACATGGCTTCACTGAGCAGAAGACATGAACTGCTATTCCCCTTTGCAGCAAAAATGCAGCCAAGGCTAGATGCCAGCAGCCTCCTGCAGCAAGCACAGCATCACTGCTCCTGCTGCAGGCTCTGCCAAGCCTGTGGCAACAGTGCAGCAGCTCCTGCCGTGTCATTTTGAGACCACGCACCTGCGCAGGCTGGCGTGCTTTGAACCTGGAGATGCTGATAGGAGTTAGCCCACGTAAATACCGCAGTAGGTGTCAGCTGCTGATGCAAGCCTCAAATCAACTCACTCATGCTTGGAAATTGAGCCCTGTGAGAGACGTCACCACTGAAATACACACACAGCATGGGCTGAATATATCATCACTCTCAATGTATTGATCTACTTTGAGTGTATTTGGCTCCATAGGTCAAAATATGCCTGTACCATCAGCTGTACATCATGCAGAATGTAATACACCTATTCTTCTTCCACCATCACCACAACCTCGATTCACAGGAGCATTTCAGGATCTGTGGAAGCAGAACCAAAGCTTTTTAAAGTGCACTCTTGCTGATAATGCTGCAAGAGTAATAGGTACCACAAGGACAGCAAGAGAGCCAGAAGACAGACAGACTGACCCACACCCAGCTAAGTTCTCAGACAGCTGAGAACAGTCTTACTGGGCTGTGATGGAGCCTCACAAGACCAGATAGTAATGAAGAAGAAAGAGGAAGTAATATTCCTTTAACTCCATCCCTAAAAATACTGCTCAGGGGAGGGAAACATTGCAAAAGTTGTGTGTACCCTAATGCGAAGCACAGGAATCAAAGCTGTAGTGCTCTGATCTGCTCCGAACTTTGTAAGCTAATTTATTGAATTGTTCAGCACAGGGAAGGGAATTAGTTACTTTGTCTCTTACTCAATAAAGGCATTAAAAAATTAACAGGCCATTACTGAGTTTTCTTTGCATTTTCTGCCTATTACAGTGTTATTTAATGACTCAGGGCTCAGCTCTGAACTTTGCATGCATCAGCCTCAAGTTTTCTCCTTCGCAGAGAGCTGGCATGGGCAGCCCCGCTGCAGGGCCAGGCACCCACTGCCGGCGTGGTTCGCAGGGAGGACACCGGTGCGTGGAGGCGAAGAGAAGTGCAGCAGCAGGTCCCCACCGGTCACCTCAAGGGCAGCGAGGCTCCGGAGCGTCGCTCTGCCACAACGCCCTCTGCAGAAGCCGGGGACCTCTGCGGACAGCACGGGCTGAATCGCCCCACAGCAGGCTGCACTGTCCTGCACCCAAACGTGCACCATGCCACCTGGAGAGCATGTGCTGCCGCGTGTCCCAGGAATAAGCTGCGCCACAAAGCCACAACACAGCACCTCTGCCACAGAGTACTGGGATGCCGTGGGACAGCACCAGCACGACTTCTGCAAGGCAGCCGCAGGCAGCTGCAGGCAGGGTGACCGCAGCATCCGCCTCCACGGGTGCAATCCCGGAGCTGCTCCAAAAGAGTGAAATGGTGAAGTGCCTAATTAAGTATGTGCCTCCTATTGCCAGAGCTCTGCAGCAGCCATGAATTATGCAGCAACTCACTTACATGTCAGCAGGATCACAATATTGATGAGTTATCCCGTGTGTAATCTGATAAAAACCAAGATAAACTCAGCAAAAATTGAGTGTAATATGATCCTTTCCTTTCAATAAACAGTTTCCAGCACAGCGTTCGGATCGTCTCCACTGCACTCCTCTCTCCCTGGGCTCTCTTGTCACCTTAGGCAGCCTAACACAACGGCTCCTCAATATGGCCTAATACCGGAATGAATAAACAGCCAAGCTGGCTGCATTAACCTACAAGCTGTGAGACAGTGCTGGGTGTCTGTTAAACACTACCTGGGGGATATTTTCATGCCATATGGAATTAGAGGCTAGTGCTTTCAATAATGCCGGTGCATTCCACAAGGTCTGCTTTTTGGCATTTAGATTAATGCTGGAGACAGGGAGGAAGAAGTTGCCATGTCTCACACTGACTCCCTCTTCTCCGTCTGAACAAATGACGGATGGCAGAGTGCAACTCCCACTTGGAAATGCTTTCCAACACTCATTCAGACCCCAGGTCCTGACTCTGGCTTCCATAACAAGCTGACTGCTTTATAATCCTAGCCCAGATGCTTTCACTACCCTGGGAAAAGTAACTCAGGCTCCCTTCTTTTGTCGAAATGCATCTTTACAAGAAATACCTTCTGGACCAGGGAAGATATTTGACTCCTCAGGCCATGTCTGGTCATCGGACCATGCAACGTGAGTAAAAGACTGCGGGCTCTGAGACAAGGACTCTTGTGCTGGCTCCAGCACTTCCTCTGTGTTGAGGCATCGGGGGACCCTGCTCCTGCACACCCTGGACCAGGGGGCCTTCCGAGCCATCCCAGGGAAGGCACTACCCATCTGCATCACAGTTCCCTTTCTCTGAGAAAGCCAAGCCCACTCCTCTTTAAGACAAACAAAACCACTAACACATTGAAATCATTTTCCTCATTTTGGGGACATTCATCTGACTATCCTCAGCATATTCTCTTCCACAGTGCCCTCATACTGCCAGCTACAGGAACATAATGAAGCAACTACTTCGTTAACAAGGAACAGAAACAATGGGTAAAATATGGTCAAGGAGGTTCGCATTGCTGCTCAGGAAATGGTGACCAGCACGGGAATACCGAGCGGCAAAGCAGGCGCTAGCAGTAAACGAGGGACTCGAGAGCTTCACGTGCACCATGTGAGAGCTGGGAACGGACAAGGAAAGCCCAGCACCAGCCGGCGCTGGCAGGTGCTGAGAGGGGAGATGACTGCAAATAGGCTGGCTCAGCCTTCTCCTGAGGGGCACTCCCTGCAGAGCGCAATAGCAAAGCTTCAAAAGCACAGCACTGCTATTTTTCTTACAAAATAGTATTTAAAATAAAATTCTGGATTTGAAATAAGAGAAAAACAGGAAAACAGAAAGACAAGTAAAAGAACTGCACTGGTAAGACAAATGAAAGACAGGAAGAAGGGGATCTTCCTAAGCTAACAAGGCAACCACAGGAAAAAAAAAAAAAAAAAAGACAGGAAACCTTGATGACTGACAAATGCAAAAGCTCCAGTATCAGAGCAAGCGTCCAGCTTGCAGCCCCGCTGCTCTCCTCTCCAAACCTCTCTCCCAGCATGCAGAGAGCATCGTCAGGGCGAAGCCCTGTCTGGAACACCTCTGGCAGCACGGGGCAGACAACCCCTGGCAGCCAGCACCACAGACAACTGACCCTGGCCTCTCCGTGCCCAGAATTTGCCGTGGTTCAGCCTGTGCTGTTATGGGAGGGGGCTGGATCCAGCCGGGTCCTCCTCACCCCAAGGCAGCTCTTCCTTTGTGCCCGGTGGCTGCGGCCCAGCAAGCGTGGAGAACCGCGGCACGGCACAAAGGGGCCGAGGGTGACCCTGCGCTGCTGCAGGGGTCCCTCAGCCCCACTGATAAGCCCGCTGGGAGAGACAAAGGGTGCTGCCTGCAGACGCTTCGTTCCACAGTTGTGTGTCAGTCTGTGAGAGAAAGAGGAAACTTTCACAGTTTTACTGCTTTTCAAATATTTTAATGCAAGCCATTTGGTGTAATATTTTTAAAAAATTGATACCAGCGTGAGCTACATGTGCATTAACAAACGTCTCTATATTAGTATAAATACAAGAAGCAGAAAAGCACAGTCTGACTCCTAATCCATATGGTTATTCCAAATAGATTGCATGGACTTAAACTTTGGCTTATTAGACTGGATCTTACATGTGGAAAGAATTAAAATGTTGGATTTACAGTGCAGGCTAATCAGAACATGTTTAACTTATGATGCCCCAAAAGACCCAGAAGGTCAAAACTCCCAGACACCTGGGAGCAGAATCTGATTCTGCTCGCACTGGTGTAAACTGGACAGAACCAGCAGCGTGATGCTGGCTTTACCGTGGCGTAAGCTAGGGCAGGATCTGACCTCCAGCACTCGAATGCAAGCAAGCTGCAAAAAGGAAATACCTCATTTCCCACTGACTAGTCCATACAAGCTCAGAGACAATAGGGCCAAGTGTACGCTGTCGGCAGCATTCCCATATAGGAGGGCTGGCTAGCATTTGGGTTGCTTTGCTGTGAGTCTTCGTATCTGAAAAAGCCATCAGCATGCCTGTTTCTTCACTTAGAATAAAAGGTCACTTCAGGGCTTTTTAGGGTTTTTCTGTTTTGTTTTTCCTCCTCCAAACAAAAGAATAATCTTGATTTTTTTTTTAATTTTAATTTTTAAAATACTTTGCCCTGAGATCACAGAAGCTGTTAAAAGCAAAGCATGATATCACTGTTAATGAAGCCAGAACTCATGGGAAGCTGGATATATGTTATTTACTTCTGTTAATTCATTTCTAGACAAAGCTAGACTCATCTCTGGTGCTTTAATACATGCGTTTCCACCAGCACGGATGTAAGAATACTGGACTCCCCCACCAAAGAGTCTCTCTTGCAACAGCCTGAGCCTCACCCCCTTTGTTTTTGCATAGATTTATTCCACTGATGTTGTTTCCATGTGAGTCAGTTGCCTTTTTATTACTTCTCTAACTACAACTTTCTCCAAAGTTGTCGGATTTCAGAACTTGGAGTGATGACAAAAGAATACTCTGATTCACCCACTTCCACACTGCTCTGTCTGCTCTCGCTGTCTGACATCTCCCTACAGGTATCATTTCATACGTTGCCTCCAGGTTAGTTGTTTCTCCGATTTTTTTTTCCTATGAAAGCTAAATAGCTTGATTATGAGCACATTTTAGAGTAAAAGACTTCAAGAGAAGCATTCCGCTTTAGCTTCAAATTGGCTCCCTTCCAAAAGCTACCTTTGCTTCATCCTTTTACATGTAAGGAAATTGTTTATTACCAGCTTGAACAAACAGGAGCACTGTTAAAATGCCTCAGCAAGGCTGTCCTAAAACTGCGCGGCCTTCGTGATGAGATATTAACAACCGACGTGAAAAAATCCATTTTAGCAACCTGTCTGCACTCGGGCTGAGAGGCAACAAGGAAATATTCCACCCCGTGGGTCAGTGTTTTCAGCTGGTACAGACGCATGTAACAGTTTGGCTCAGGAAGAGCTGCTCCACTCTTAACAGCAGTATCTCCACTACAGCTCAACAGAACACAAGTTCTGAAGAGAAAAGGGGAATTAGAAAACAGAGCTTTCTCTAAGAACCTCTTATTCTGGGGCTTTGGAAATCTGCACAAAGCTGCTGAGTCTGGGAGCACTAGGCTCTGCCACATGAGGTTATTTTCATCATCCTACTTAAAAAAAAAAAAAAAGACGTGGTTGCTAGTCTCTGGCATTGCTTTGCTACAGGAAAAAATGCAGACTCTGTGCAGAAATATCACTGTGGAAATCTTTTAAAAACTGTGTATTTCTTTTCCTTGTTCTGACCAAACTGAAGCACAACCGACCTGCCAGACCATCTGAAAAGAACGAGAGAATTTGAGAAAAAACAACTTCCAGTGATATCAGAGTTCACCATTCACAAGTACCTCGACGGCACAATTCTAATTTCAGTGCAAAGTGTCCTTTTTTCATTGCTGCACCTGACTGTAGCAGAAAAAAATTTGAAACAGCACAGAGCGAAGGAAATCTCTCGCAGGAAAGCCACATCTGGCCAAGCCTCAGCTAGGACACCCTGTGTGCTGTGAAGTCAGCAGCACACGGGACGGATAAACCCACGCGGGAAGCAGAGCCAGCGCGGTGCCCAGCTGAATCACAACGGAAACAACCCTGCTTCTTCCCGCAGGTCGCAAGACTCTGGCACGCACGCCATGAAGAGCACCAGCTCCAGAAGCTGCGTGTGCAGATCTGCCCACAGCTACAGGAGACACCTCACCACGGGGACGGAGGCCAGCATCCACCAGTACAAACCCCGCGAAGGAGACACGGACAGGCACAGCCCAGTGCACGGGCGGCCTCGGGGGCACGAATCCTTCCACACAACCACCTCTCTGCTTTGCTGGCTTCCCCGGCTCAACCCCCTGCCAGCCCAGAGCGAAGCCCACCACCAGCCCCACTGCCTGGGCAGAGCTGCCGATCCCCCGCGCCGCCCCGTGCCCGCTGGCAGGGGCTGTGCCCGAAGCCGTGACGCACACGCCAGCACGGCTCCGTCCCACCGCCAACCCAGCGGGTGGCATCGTTAATCACCGACACTCCCTCTCCTGGAGGGTCACTCAAGGCCTGCACAGAGGCGGGAGAGGAGAGGGTTTTAACGGCATCGCAGACCCTTTAATGATTACGTCAAGCGGCAAGTCATTTATTAGTCTCCTTAACTGCCAGAAAACATCAGCTGTGAAAGACCAGAGCACAGCGTTTAATGGCTCCTTGCATCTCCGGTGCCAGGACGTGAGCAGCATGCCAAGGGGCGGCCGACACCAGCAGCCCCGAGCCAGGAGCCCATTCTGAAGCTACAAGAGGAAACACCTTACCTTTGCTGAAGGCAACATCAGATTTGGCTGTCAAAAGAGGCAATGAAATTTGAAAAAGGCTACAAACGAATAACCATGCTCAAGCCATTTACATCAGCACTGAAAACCATTCTGCAAAAACACATATTAGGAAAACACCCTGCACTAACTGTGGCCTCACAGCCTCTTCCTCTCTCCAACCTCTCATTACTGAACGCTGGAGAAAGACAAGGAGCGTGTTCACCTTTTGCATTTCAAGGAAATGATTAAACTGGGATCAGCTTTTCATCTTTCCCACAAAAAGTGCTCTGTCATCTTGTGCCCATTCACCTACACGAAGACAAAATGACATCTCTGGCTAAAGGCCGACAGTTCTGCACCTCCTTGTCACTTTTAACAAGAAAATAATCCTGCAGAAACACTTGAAAAACAAATCGGTGTTGACACTCCTCATCTGCTAGGTACATTTTATGAAAGGAAAGAAATACTGCATTAGCGTTTGACCTCCTCACCTTTTTGACATTGGAAGAAAATAAAGAGAGAGGCTCTCAAAAAAGCTGATGCTGGAATAACAAAATAATGAGAGCAGGCAGGCATTTCGAGTGTGGCAGCCCCCCTGCGATGCAGCTGGGCCCAGACGAGGCACCACGACAGCCGCACGAGGCAGAGGCACGCAGAGGGCCCTGACACGCGGCTGGGGGCTCCACGGCCCCCACCAGCCAGCCCACCTGTGGAAGCTGCTGCCCAGAGGTGTGCAGGAGTCCCACTAGCCAGAAAAGGAGCACTCAGGATGTCTCCAGAAAGATTTTCAATCCTGGAGATTAACCAGGCTCTGAACGAAGGGCCACGGTCCCTCCAGCCGTTTCGTGGTGCCAGGCTTCACCTCCTCCCAGCAGGAGCCTGCTCCCGCTCCACCCCCGCGGCGTCACCTGGCTGCGCAACACCGCGAGGCTGCTGGCACTCACCGGAGGAGGCTGCGCGCTGTCCTGCTCTCCACGCTCATGAAAGACCCAGGATGCTCCGAGCTTCTGCTTTCCACAGCTTGCCGACAGGAACAAGGAGGCTTCCCCGCTTCCGGCACTGCCAGCTGCCGCCTTCTGTCTGGGCATGGTGGCTTTCACCAAGTCACACTAACCCCATTGCTCTTCCTCTGAGCAGAGGTTACCAAAAAATAAAATGGTGCTTTATCTTCTGAACAGTCAGATGCTTTCTTCATGAATATGCTGCCAGCACAAGGCAGGCTTGCCCTCTGGACACAGGGCTCAGATGACTTTCCATGTATTCAGACCAGATGGTCTCACTGCTTCCCCAGTATGGCTGGGTATAGTTTTGCTCCTGCCACGACAGGCACAAGTCCTTGCCTGTAGGAGGTGGGGGCACTCCGAGGAACTCACAGAAATATTTTCCCACCGGTAGCTGTCGGCCTGAGCTAATGCAACATGACACATATCTCACTATGAACAATGCACTGACATTCAAAGCCTGTTTGCCATGTTCCAAATCGTGCCATTGTCACTGGAGTGTGATCAGAGGCAGTAGGATACATTTCCCCTCTGAGCTTGTTTCAAGCACCCCTTTGAGATGCCTGTGCTGTGGAAGACCTGGCATTCCCTCTGCAAGACAGCTTTGTAAAAGGTAGTGTGGTGCCCATGGTAATGTCAGTTGGAAACAGGAGGGCAGGGAGCAAGGCAGCGCTGCCTGAACAAGGAGACTCCTGCAAAGCTGCTCTTCATTAGCGTACAGGCACAATGGCTGCGTCACGTCTTGCAAAGGACCAGGCTCCCACCACACCTGCCTTCATTCCTGGGAAGCGGCTGGGAAGAGGAGCAGGAATCAACTGCTTGTGCCCGAGCATCCTCAGCCTAAAGACAACCCTTCCACTGCATAACACTCACGGAGGAACAGCTCTCACGGCCACCACTGCCGTGCTGCCAGAGCACCGGCACGCACCATGCTGCTTGGCGCCGATGAGTCACCATTACTCATATTTCCTACCCACCTGCACCACGGCCCCTCCGCCTCATTTACAGCACACGCTGCTCAAACTGCTCGGCACGCAGGGGGAGCGGGCAAGGCAGCCAGCCCACTGACACTTGCTGCTTCACAAGCTCAGTGCTGTTGGCAAAAGGCCTGTCCTGCCAGAGCAGGTTTCATGGAGAAGTGTCCGCAGTCCAGCCAAGCCCCAGCGAGGCAGGGAAACCACAGTCCCACTCCAACAGGGACTGGCCACTGCCTAGCACCCTCCACACCATGATCAAAGTCAGGATGAGGCCACCCCACTCCATGATCAGAGTCAGCCGATGCATCGCTCCCCCAGAGATCCCCACCATGAGCACAGCCCCACCACTCCCCTGCACGTGGGGCAGGACCAGGATTGCCAACGCACCCACAGATCCCCCGGCACACGGCAGTCCATCGCTCCTCTGCTCCTCTTCTCACCCCAGCACCACCAGCTGCCACCCCGGGCTCAAAACAGCCACACGGAGGGGGGCGTGCTGAGCCCCAAAGGAGGCATGGGGACCACAGCTGCTGCACCCACAACAGGGTGAGCAGGGCAGCAGCAGTGCGCAGCAAGGGGCACTGCAGGTGGCGGGCAACCCTAATTTGTCCGAGGGATTTTTTATTATTATTATTTTTGTAGCTGATAAGTCACTTACAGCACGCTGGTGGGTCTGAGAGCGTGAGGTGCAGAAGTGTGATCTCAGGTCATTTTATTGTTTACTATCATGTGCTGGACAGAACGTGTTTATATATTACAACAGGTCTATGTAAAGAAAGTGCATAAATAAAGCATGAGGCGTCTATAAGCAGAAATGTGTTTAGCTCACCTGAAAGCCCTGATTATCTGTAGTCCTACGCCGTCATGTCAGTGGCAGGTCACTGAGCAGGAGTGAGGTGAAGGACACTTGACCCAAAGCATAAACCAGAAGTACAGGAGTGCAGGAGCTGCTAACAGACAGGCTCGCCATCACTGAGCCCTGTACAATTTGCTACCACCTAGTTCTGGTTTTGCAAAGCCGGCAAAGCAGCAGCCAGAAAACATACCACCCTGCCGTAATCATTTGTACTCCTGACGTTCAAGCCAACTCACTTGCAGGCCTGGTGCAGGGTCTCTTGGCAGGCAGGAGAGCTCTCCCACATGGCAAAGGGCTTCTCAGAGCAGTCCTGGCTACCCGAGGTCGCTGGCATAATGCAAGCACGGTTTTCAAAGGGGGCAGAGACACCTTGAATGCCAGCCTGTGTGTTGGCTTACGAAGGGGAGTCGTGGTCAGCTCTGAATGGCCGGTCGTTGTTCATCTCTAACATCAGCATCTGCAGTACCTGTAAACCTGACACAAACCTCTCTGCCTCCAGGCGTTAACAGTTATTATTTATAATCTTTCCAAACTGAAAAACGAAAAAAACAACCCACAGAGCCAGCACTGTGTCCCAACGCCCAGCTGAAAGCAGGTGTGCAGTAAAGCAGATGGGAAGTCCCTAGGACTGATCCCCTCCAGGCTGCAGGGGAGGGAACGCTCGACAGAAAATGCTGCTTCGATGCTGAAATCCCCAAATCTGCCTGCACCCTGGTTATACAACAGCATTACACAACGTGGCATTTTAGCAGATTACATAAGAAGGGCTGGGCACACCTCGAAACCCCAGAGCCAGCGTGCGTGCTGGAACAGCAAACCCTCTGCTCGCAAACCCGTTCCCCCGCCGGGCCGCCCCTGCCCAGCCCCTCGGCCGTGTCCTGCAGGAGGAAGGCATGCGGATCCCGTGCCGCAGAGCGCACCTGGGTGCCGGGAGGCAGCGCGCTCCCAGCGCCTGCGGAGCGGAGGCCATCCAGGCGAGCTCCACACGCTCGGTCCCCCAGGAGGGTAAGGATGTGCCTGAGGTGCCCCTGAGCGCCTCTCCTCCACCTGCAGGGCCCCAGCACTGCACGGGACCGGGGCAGGCATGTGCTGCGCAAGGGGTGCGAGAGGAGCTGGGAAATGAACCCCTGGGTCTGGCTGCGGGGTGCCCACCAAGCGCCGCAGCCCCGAAGAGGACGCCCGCTGCTGTGCTGCCGTCCTCAGGAAGCGCGGGCCTGGAGCCCACTCCCCGGCGAGGCTTCGGGTGCTCATGCGGCACAGGTCAGCCCCCCAGCAGCGGCAGCTCAGCCGGCAGAGAGCACAATAACCTGTCTTGGTGAGCATCTGTGCAGCTCGTGATGCTCATCCACGACATCCCACAGTCACTATGCACCACCTTCGTTCTCTTACAAATGAGGTCTCCTTCTTCCTGTTTTCAAATAAATGTTTCCAGAAATGCGAACAGGAAGAAGCTGAGCAGTTACATAGCCAACAGAAAGATGTGGAAGATCGGGCAGCAGAAGTTCACAGCTTAAAGAGTACCTGCGCAGGATTTAAAGGAGTGAGGTATGGGCACATGTGAGGGAGAGGTAGAACAAGCCTGCCACCACCTCACTCGGATGAACAACATGGACTAATTATGCTGCTCACGTTATCTAGTCTCTGAAAAGGTCCTTCTTTATCCCAGACTCAGGCCCTATCCTACGTGTAATAAAAGATAAACATTTCCCAACTTGCCAAGTACTCTCTTTAACTGATAATCATTTCCTGAAGTTGCTGATCTTGATTCCTACTTTAGTAAGTTTCTGCCTACTAGAACTTAGCAAATACCACCACCACATACTGAAATACATCCCCAGTCCCAGGGTTGGGAGCTCCTTCTCACTGGACAAAAATAAATAAATAAATAAAAACGCTTCAACTCCTAGAGAATTTAATGTTATTTTGTTACAGAATAGCTGGAAGGGTGAGCAGTGGTTTGACGTAATCTGTAAATTTCAGTCCCTGTTACAGAAGACAGCGCTGTGTTCACCAGCAATTTATAATTTCCACTCTGAGCTGCTACAGAAATGAGAAGCACTGAAAGGCGCTGCTATACAAGAGGTTTGAAATTCTAGTCTCTGTTTCAACAAAACCCATTCAGTACATCCCAATGTGTCAAAAAACAAGTATCTACCACACCACACGGCACACAGAGGGGAGGCTGCTGGAAAGTTGAGAATTGAGCTTCTCCACAGGTGCTAACCTCCATTTTCTGCACCTGAGTGAGATGCCTGCAGCCTGAGCAAGGATTTACAACAGGGGTAGGCTTCGGAGTCCCTTCACTCCTGAAGGAAGTGCAAGGAAATAAAAGAGCAATTGCATTAGTCAGTCATCAGAAGTTCAGAGTTTCTGCTTGGTTTCAGATGACTGTAGGTACAAAAATTGCTTAGCTGCTTGACTGCAGCCAGTGGTATCTGCACGAGGCAGGAAGGAGTCCCCTTTCCAATGTGCTACATGCACCACATATGGTTTAATAATTGAGCAACCACACAGAAACATTACAGAAATATGTTGTTTCCCGGTAACCACCAAGAGAAGCTTCAGGCAATTACGATAAGGTTTTTACCCCAAGCTCTCCCTTCTCCCCGACGTGCCGGGCAGGTACCAGCACATAGCAGTGACTCACCCTGGGCTTTGCTCTGCTCCAGGAACTTTGTTGGCTGTGCTCAGGGTGGGTAGAAAGAAACAAACACCTGGAGGTTGGCAGCATACCTGTGGAGGTCTTCCCCCTGTCTTCTGGACTGACATTAGCACAGCTGCATTGCTACTGAAAACTAACCCACCCCCCAATATCACATTTGTCTTTTTCCCAGCTGTAACGCATTGGCAGACCACTCCCTTCTCCTTGCAACACCATTAACCAAAGGCTGCAACTCAGACTAAGACTGATCATTGAAAACCTCTGCTAATGCCCTCCCTTCAGCTTCCTTGTGCCACCCTCGGCGCTGCTCCTGGTGAGCGTACAGCTTCAGCCACATCACTATTCCTAATTTAATTCTTCTCTCGTGTAACAACTTCAGAAAGGCCACTGCAAAGTGCTTCAACAAAAGTACAGTAGCCAAACCCAGCTCCTGTTAGCCTCATTTCCTATCCTCCCCCCAAATATAAATTTTATACTTGAAACTTCTAAACTTATCTGAAAATAATGATAACTGACAGATGCTGGGTTAAATAGGCCACAGTTTTTCCCTCGGGCCTAATTTAGACCAGATATCAAAATGATATAAAATATCATTGCTTGCCTTCACTCCATCAGGACATCTGCAGACAGACCAATATTAACTCTTTCCTAGGATGGTTTTGTTTGCACCATCATCTTAGAAGAAAAAGCATGTTTTATCTGACCTCCTCCTGCTCTAAAACTCAAACTCTAGTGGGGTTCAGCTGCTCCTCAGCAAAGACATTGAAGGTAGGAGCTTAGCTTAGCACCAGGTATTGAGGAAGACATGCAGATCTGAATTTTCAAAGATAACCAAGCACCTTCTAGCAACACTGTCGAGTTGAGATATTCAGCGTATGGTGGGTTGGGAGCCAACAAATAGCCAATGGCAGGAATGACACAGAACTGTAGAAAGGTTTCAAAATAATAAGGAAGGGGAAAATGGGATATTTTACATACCTTTTCAAGACAGATGTTTGATCATTACACTTTCTAAAAGCAAACACCTCAGTTAGTGATTCTGGAGCTAAACTTGCTTGCATCACTATGCTTCAGGAGTGGGCACTTGTTTCAGGTAGCTAATACCTTGTGTTCCACTATCCAAGTTTTAATTTTATTCCTTCACTATGCATCGGATTCAAAAGCACACTGGATGTAAGCTGATGCTGGACACGTGGCAGTCTGGCAGCCTTAAGACAAAATCCAGAACTGCTCTGTTCTTATCAGCGAAGAGCTGACACTCATATGTCTGGTGGGTTTCCTTTCGACTTATTAGAACTAGACGTATAAAAGCTGTCTTCAGAAATGGGTAAATAGCCTGCCTCTCTCCTTAATTTGGAGTCCATACAATTGCCTTTAACTAACACCTGGTTTGAAGTTAACCAGGAAGAGGCCCCAAGAAAAAAAGAAAAAAAAAAAATCAACCAACCAACAAACAAAAAGCAAACAAACAAAAAAAACATAAGATTCCAGCACCATTAACCCTCTTATTGCAGGTTCTATTGCAGGAAATACTGTAGGAATTTGCTATCAAAACAGTTTATCCCATATCATCTGTGTCAAGATGCTGGGCAAGGGAAAGAACGCTCACCTGAGCTCTAACAAAGGAGAAAAAACACTACTGAGATGCTGCACACTTTTGGTTGGCTTTAGACAGGATCAAGCAGTATATATGTTCAGTGTAGACACCGTATGTGAAGAGGGATCACCGTTAGTGCAAAGATGCCGTAACAGAGACCCACAGATGGGAAATGAAGCCAATATAGTTCTGATGTTTCTACGAGGTTAAAAAAGCTAGGTTCCTCTCACTTTGTCTTATGTGCTACTTCTTATCAGAGAGAGACATTTTGAAAAACAGAAGCAAAATCTTTTTAAAATCCTCTAAATCCATTTTCTGAGCCCAAGAAATTCCAGCCCCCACCCATTGTTGCAGCCTAATTGCCCTTCTTGGGTGGCTGAGCCTGCAAGGCACACACGGCTAGTGGCAATGGCTCAGCTCTACAGACCCCTTTATGTCATGTTGCTCCGATAAGTTCTTGTGCTTGTCCTTCTGCGCTTGCACCATGGAAGGGACGTGGCTACAGACTGGAGTGTTTCTTCATTTTACTGGAGCCCAGTGTGAAACAGCATGGAGGTCTACCTGAGGCCTGACCACCGTCTCCTTGAGGCGTGGAGGTGGAACACTAAGCTGGGCTTCAGTCCAGTTCCTCCAATTCACTTTGGGTGAGCTGACTGAAGGCCGCTGACTTCAGTGCAGTTACTCCAGGTTTATAACATCACCAGAGAAGTCAGAATGAAGAAGAGAAGTCTTACAAATGAGCATCCGTGGGTGTTAGGTGGATGCAAGCAGCATCTCTATCAATATGCACCAGCACGTTGACAGTACAGAAGTCAGATCTAATCTGTGGACACACATACAAGGCAGTCCAACGCGTGGCTGCATGGTCAGGCATTCATCTGTCTGACTTGGCAGAGCTAAAGTTGCAGGAGCAGTCCTCAGCTTAGCAGCCTCATGGCCTCATAACGATAACCCACCAGTATTACCGTGCACAGCAGAACAGGATTTTCACTTTTGTATTTAAAGGCACATGCAGCTCAGACAACTTACAACATGCAATTAGAGACTGTATTTTAATGAATATGCACAAGGGGGCAGAGTCACAGTGGTGCACCTGAGGTTAAGTTTTGCATATCTTAACTCTTCAGTACTTAGCAGTGCAGTCTTGCTTCATTAACTTGACCTTCTGCATCTCATTTCCTAGGAGGCTTTTTGTTTTTGTTTCTTTTAAAAGAAAAATCTTACAGGAAAGTTTTGTCTCTAACAGGCACTCATGATAAGGTCCACGGGGCACCACCTGATCCCTAGCCCAGCTTCCTCCAGCGTGCACAAGCCAAGCGTGGCAGAGCTGCACGCAGCATCCCCATCCGGCACTGCCCCTGCCAGGGGCAGCAGCAAGTCCTATTCATTAATAAGACTGTCTAAAATGTCTAACTAAAAATCTTTGTGTTTAGTTGCTTATAAATTTGCCAAGGGTTAACTGATCAGACCCCAGTTTTTCATGGCAAATACATCAGACTGACAATGTATTGATTTAAAAATTTAATTCAGAACTACTTGGTTATTTCTGAGAAATATTTCTAAGCAAAACTCTCCACCTCTCCCATTCTTTTCACTTTATAAATAATATTATGGGGTAAGAGCATATCTCTGTTTTGAAAAAAAAGATTCCATATCTGACGGGGCCAAGGATCCCTGGCAGGTTTAATATCAGCAATGGCATTTTTCTGCAATACCACGAAAAACTGCACAAACTTGACCTGTTAGTTTTCCAAAAAACTTTCTTTACCCATCCTCACAAGCTCTCAGATTTTAGCAGCTAACCTCCTCCAAGATCCACCCCACTTTTGACGTGCAAGGCAAAGGGCAGTAGGGCTTGCTCCGCAATTGCATCTTGCAAGCTCCTTGCTTGCAACATCGCTTCGTGAGCTGCTGGAAGCATCCCAAACACTATGTCCATGTCTGGGTCCTGACACATGTTGGCTGGGAAAGCACAGCCCTGTGCTGGTGCCTACTGCCCTGGCTAGGAAGCCATCCTGCTACCAGTGAGGAACACGAGTGAGGCCTGGTAAGACCAATTAGCCCAGAATAACTCAGAACAAAGAGACCGAGCTGTGGACTAGTTGCATGGCAAAGAGTGAGACCTGGGGAGGATACAAGAGAAGTGAGGGCAGGAGCAGGAGTCTGCTCTGCTCCCACCTCATCAGACCCCAGGGCAGTCCAGGGTGAGACCCCAAGTTTGTGTGTTCTCAGAAAATTCAGGGCAGAATCCAGAATCTGATAAATCTTCAGTTTTATTCTATTAAAGATACATATTCTGTTACAGAATAATCATATGATCGTGTCTTTTTTTTCCCCCCTTGCTGTATACAGTGCTCACTTTAAACATAGCCATATGCCGTATTACTTAATCCTTTTTCAGAATGGCCCAGGACCTATTTATTGCATACTTATTGACCCTTCCTCTTCTAAGACAGATAGTTTATTCCTGGGTATTTCTGTGGCTCTCAGCAATATAGAATCTGAGTCGTACAAGACCTAATTAATGTATTTAAAACTGGACAGCATGCTATTATTCCCATTTCACAGATAAGAAGCCAACCACCAAGAGACTGAAGTCATGAACAGCCACTAATTTCAGACGTCCTATTTGCTGACAAAGCCCTGGTTGGCAGCACCTGAATAGCACCACACACCTGCCAGAGGCAAGCAGAGCAAGCCGCTCCCTGCTGCACCACCACACAAGCAAGTGCTGGAGGAGACTACAGCATGCTACAGCTTTGCTTTACTTCTCTTTCTTATTAAATGATTTTTTTGTAGAACAGTGACAAATGTGTTAGCAGCTGAACGTCCACTCACTGATCTGACTGATGCAGAAGTGCTAAACAGGCAAGAGTTATTCACTCTTTCTTGCAATCCAGAAATATAAATTATCAGGAAGCAGGTTTAAAACAAACTAACAAAGTACTTTTCCAAGTAGTGCATAATTAAGTGATTGTGCATGCTCCACTGCAGGATGCCGTAGTAGTCAAAACTACCATTGGGGTCAGAATTAAACCTGATAAATTTGTGCTCATCAGTCCACCAGTGCCAAGTTAATTGCTGGCCTGGGCAGTTCCTAACTGGTGCCTTCTCCTGAGCACCAGGAGTTGGGGCATAAAAATCAGAGGACAGTCTTGCATTAGCCCTATTTTCTACATGTACTCCAAACATCTGCTCATGGTGACCATTGATGCCAGGACATGACCTGATCTCATCTGGAGATTCTTGTCCACCCAGTCACCCATATATTCACCACCGAGCAAGATGCCCAGCTAACTTTCACCATCTTGACCAGTTTCAAGCACATGTTGATGACCTTCTGAATCTGTCCACCTTGGACTCTATCAGCTGGTAAATCTGTGATGTTGGCAGAGATTAAAAAATTATTTCTTCTAACTTTGGGCACATTGAGCCAAACAAACAGGTGGAGGGGAAGTTTTGCCCCCTAAAAACCTAACCATGGTATGTTCAACAAAACTTCAGCAAAGATGGTTACAGTGTAAGGGAGAAAGAGCCTTGGATTGTTTTGAAAACAGATTTGTTTACAAAGGTATCGCTGTTATACAGTTATGGCACTGAACAACACACAGGAGAGTGTGCTTCACCTCGTAGCAGCGTTGTTACAGCCACCTCCTGTCCATGCCTGCAGCCTTCAGAGCTCTCCAGCTTCAAGGGCCTGGAGCTCTTAAGGTCTCAAGGAAACCTACAGAGCTGGCCAAGACTGAAGAGAACACAATTGGTGTTTTATAGCAAAGCCAAATTCAAAGAAAATCAGTTCACCAATTTTCAAGTTATAAACATTTAAAACTCAGCCAGGGGACCGACCATCTGTACTCATAAAACTGTATTACACATTAAATGCTATGTTAAAAAGGCATTATTTCTACATTTGCAGAACTACATCCCAGATCTAAGGTTTCCTCCGCAACCTGAATTTAACCTTCTTGTTTGGTTGGACTGTAACAGACTTTAGTTACACAGCCAGGCTGTGTTTCCTCCAAGCAGCCGGGTGCAGGAAGCACTCTGGGTGCTGGAGCTGGCCTGGGAGTCAGACGCAGGCTGGTGTATGCAGTTGTTGCTAAAATCCACGCTACCTGCTGCAGGAGCTGGAGGTGCACAGAAAGGAGAAAAGTGCTCGTTCAGTTAGAGAATGGCCACGTGCCCACACGGAGCTGAACTCGCCTTGTTCACCTCCTGCGAGTCGTGGTGCTATCCTGACACGGCCAGCCAGGGCTGAGAGCCCCTGGGGCTGTTGAGCAAGGGGCAGCTGTTGGCTGAAGTGGGCCGGGAAGCGTGCCATGGACTGAGCAGGCTCGCCCAAACCCTGCAGAAAAGCCAGGTTGGACAGATCCCACGGCACACCAGACACACATCGCAGAGCTGCACAGAAACCCCACATCTTGGGGCACAGGCCAAGTCCTGACCAGTCACACCGCATCGGAGCCCAGGCTGCTTCTGTATGTAAGCTATTTTGTGGGAAGGGAGAGCAGATATGCCACAGAAGAAGGATCGCTCCAGCCTGTGGGCAGACAAGGAGTGCTTATACCAAGGGTTTTCTTCCTACTTTAAAGCACAGGAGGGGCGTAGTACCCACTTGCTAGACAGAGTCAAAGTTTGCCCATGCAGAGATGTCGTGTTAAAGAGCTTAAAGTGTCTCAGAGCACCCAACAGATACGGTCTTTTAACTCACATTAGTAATAAAACTACTTTGAGATTTGGGGAAGAAGCAGCTTACTGGTGTTGTCAAGCCATTTCACCATGTCCCTGCAACAGTGCAAGATAAACTCTGGTGCCGCAGTGAAGCACAGCCCGCCCCGAGGCACCGTGTGGGAAACACCACTGAGCGGAGGGGAAAGGCAACAGAAGAATCAACTGCCCCCAGGTCGTCCAGCCTCCTGCAGAAGGTTGCTGGGATTCCCAACATCCACAAACACAGTTTGCCATCCTTCAGAGAAGAAGTACAGTTTTTTTGAAGAGGTATTAGCTGCAACCAGTTACCATGGTGGGAACTGCAGGGCACAGGGCACTTGCTCCACTCCCCAGCCTCGTGCCACGTCCCTGGGCTCTGAGCAGGGCGTGCTGAAGGGTGACACAAAGCCAACAGGAGACAGACCGTGGTCCTGAATGAAGGGCACTGCTGCCAAGCTCCTTCCCAGCAGGAGAGCTGGGGGCCTGGATTTGTATTTCCTGCCTGGCGAGGCAGAGGCTCAGGCTTCACTGAAGCACAAGGAATAAATCTCTCCTGCAAAATGAAGCACTGCGCACTGCACAGTGGGATGTGCCACCGAGCTGACACATCACCACCAGCCTCTCAGACAGCACGTCCATATGGCAGGCCAGCAGCACGCGTGTTATTTCACTCGCATTTCCCTACAGTTTCGATATTATACCAGGAGCTGCAGCAAAGCCGTTTAATGCCTGGCTAATCACGTATCAGGATTGCGGTGAGAGGATTTCCCCAACAGCAGTATGAGCGGAGATGAGGTGCCCATTACCCACTAACCAGGTTCAGTGGGACGCAACCCAGAGACAGCTGAGCGGGACCCTTGCCTTGCCATCGCCGGTGTGCCGAGGGGCACCCCCACACCCACTGCCCTGCCTCGCACACGCCGTGCAGGGACCGGTCCCCAACAGGCCAGAGCAACGCACACCTCGCCCTTCCCTGCCCCTGCTGCTTCTCCCCCGATGCGCACTCACCCCGTGGCAGGACGGCCCTGCTGTGCCCTGGGCCGGGGGGGCAGAGCTCCCTGCTGCCCTCCCCCAGCCTAAGCCAAGCAGCCCCATCCCGGGCTCCCATCGCGCTCGGGTGAGACCGCCGAGCCATCTCTTCTCCCGGCTGAGTGGTCTCTCCTCTGTGAGTAGACAGAAGAAGGCAACAAACTGTTTCACTTTTACTATTTGTATTTGACCTTTTTATATTGTTTGCTTTTTCCAGCATTATCTCTTAAGAACATGACTCCGATGATTTATAACAAAAGAATATCTCTATACTGGGTGCCTTGCAAGACCTCTCTCCTGCTGCTTTAGAGTGATTTACTTTTGGATTAGCCTCTGATAGAGAAGGGCTCGGCTGACGATTTGCCCTCGTATATCAAAAGGGAAATCCTTAAGACATCACTATAAAACAGCAGGAAAGAGCACCTGCCTGACTCATAAACTTATATGATGTGGTTTAGTCAGATAGGCCATCTGCTTCTCTTACATACCCATATGTCCTTTGCTGTTCCCTGCTACCTCACAGTTAACTTCAGTGATTTTCTTCTTCACTTCTGCAAAGCTAAAATAAAAAGAAATGAATCGAATGAGAGTTTCATGCAGATGGAACAAGTGGCCACTGTCTCTGCCTCCTTCCTGATGCAATAAATAATGACAGTGAAGATGAGGAAACACATATCGTCTCTAAATTAGACCCATGTTATAAACTTAATGTGCCAAATCCTGCTATAGCATATGACTTGGCCAACTCAGGTGAGGAGAGAAAAGACCCACTCCTCACATGCATCCTCACCAATCCCAGACACTTGCAGCAGGAGCAGGGTACGTCCCGCAGCACACTGGAGTCTCTGCTCTGAGGCAGACGAAAGGTTGTCCAGCCAGGATTTGCCTCATCCATGGCCCATCCCAATGCTCAGGGGAAAAATACAAAAAGTTGAACCCCGGAGATTGCCCCTTTTCCTGGGATAGGAAAAATCTGCCTCGTGACTACCTTTTTAGGGATTTACTGAGCCAAACCTTGTATCAAACCATCATCAACAATAACCACTAATGGACTTTTCTTCCATGAATTTGCCCATTTTCCTTTTCTACTTTGGCTTCAACAACAACTTGTAACAGTTAGCTTCAATAACATAGTTAAACACCATGTTATAAAAGGTACTTTTGTTTTACACCTGCTGACTAACTTCATTACATACTTATGCTTCAATTTGTGACTGCATAAGCAAGTACTCAGCTTCAGATATCCACACAGGAACTGTCATTCAGCTGGTGATTCAAGGGAAGACAAGGAAATGGTCCTGACCTTTCTATTTGGAGGTCTCTAAGAAAAATCCACCACAATAGACACAAGGATCTTGTCATTACAGGAGGTCCCAAACTCTTTCTCATTTCTATTACATCAGGTTAAAAAAAAAAAAACATTAACCAAAGCAAATGGATAAAACTCTTAATTTACCTAAAGGCTTCACCTTAAGCCTTCATCAGGAGCAAGCTCTGGCTCAGCTCAGAGGCCCATCCTCCGAGGCTCTGTGCCTGCAGCTCACGCACACTGGGGCACAGCTCACGGCACAGGGGCTTTCTGGTCCCCAGTGCCACTCTGAGCGGGACAGATGCACCAGCAGCCGGCTGGAAGTGGGACTGTGCTCACAGAAATGGGCTGAGCTGTGGAAACATGGCTTCAGGGTTTCCAGGAGGTGGTAGATGGGTCGCAAGCTTCAGCTCACAATTCCCTTGGCACGTGAGAATAACGGGTTCAGCTCCAGTACGCCACTCGCCAGCACACTGCGCACCAGCACTCACTGCCTGGGGCTGAGAAAGGCACAGGAGCAGCGGGATGGGACCTCCCCGTCTTCCCTGCGGCCAGCGCTGGGTCCACGGAACTGCTGGGGAGAAGATGCCTTGAGATACGCACACAGGAATCGGTGAACACCTTGGGACTCCACCAACCACCGTGCACAACGATGCAGAAGTTCAGAGAGGGAACGGAGGTGAGCTGGACTTGTGCACCACTGTCCAGTTGATTCATACTGCACCCCATGCAGTAATTTCAAGTTATAAATCCATTAGAAGCAATCATCTTCAGTTGACAGGTAATGCATAGCCAGCAAAAAAGACAGACCCCCCCAAACGGGCCGTCTGCTCTGCCCTGGCCTAGGCAGGATCCAATGAGCTTTTCAGCCCGTGTCTCCAGAGGGTCTGCTCCCGGAGAACCCACAAACTGCCCTGGGAAGTGGCCACAGGGGCCAGCTGGAGCCACGGGCAGAGCAAGGACGGCACGCCTGCACCCCACGGCCAGGCAGGGCAGTGCAGGGTGCTGCAGCTCGGGGAGCGCTCAATCAGCCCCCAAGCTCAGCGGGGATGGAAAGCCTCCTGACAGTTAAGATCCTTTATAATGTTTGTCTTGCTTTTAAATTTCTACAAAACAAGACTCTGGGAGCTCATTTTTTCCCTCTGCAACAGGGTAAAGCAAGCAGAGGTTTTTCTGTCTCTCTGGAGAGCTGCCTATAGCCTACCACAGAGTGGATAAAAACCTGCATAAAAAGACCACCCAAGGGACTGGGAAAAGTGGTCCCCACAGTAAAGAAAGCAGCATTTTGTTTAGAAAGGCTGAAGCGCAGACAATTACCCGAAGCAGAAAAACAACGGCATGAAACCTCCTGCTCTGCCTTCCCCTCGGAGAGCCCTTCCCCAACAGCATGCGCTAGGCTCACGCACCGTGCCGCGTCCCAGGGAGACACCTGTACGGCAGGAGGTCCAGGGAGCGCACGCACGCGCACACGTGCACGTGAGCGTGCCCACTTGCATATGTCCTTACAGAAAAACAGGGAGTGTCTTCGCACGGGAAGCAGTTCCCTGCCTGAACACTTTACATCGCTTCCCCCCTCAGAGACCCTAAATTATTGCTCGTTAACACTGTTGAGCAAATGACCTCAGTCGAGCAGCTGATCTCTAAAGACATCCAGTTATTGCAACACTCGAGAGCAAGCTTACCAGAAACGTGTCCTCCCCCCATCTATTGCTAACAAACACCGACAACAATGGTCTTGCACAACAGTGAACGCAACGCCTTCCTGGGCACAGCGCCTCCGGTCCTGCCCTGAGCCCACGCCTGGCAGCGGCTTGTCCGTCCGTCCATCCGTCCGTCCGTCCTGCCAGAGAGGGGGCTGCGCAGAGCACCCTGTGGGCAGCAGGGCAGGGCCGGCAGGAGGGCACTCATTCAGCTCCTGCCAGTGTCCAAGGACATCCTGGAATTCAAAGAAATTAAAAGTGGAAAAGGCACCACATTAACCTCCTTAATTTTTCATTTCTGACACAGATTGTTTTCTCCTCGTTTCAAAGAATTTCAAGCTAATGTCTGGAGGGCAGAAAAAATCCATTTCCCAATACGCCTGCTGCAGCTTTTTCACCAATCGACTGCCCTTCCTGGTACAATCACTGGGACATTGATTTTTTTTCTTTTTTTTTTCTTTTTTTTTTTTTTTGCTAGAGCATCATCCAAAAATCTATCGATGCAAACAGCATCCTTGAAAAAAAAAAAAAAAGCCAGCAATCTAAGACAAGCTGCTTTCTCTACCCTATAACCCCAGTGCTGCAGAAAAAAATCTTTGCCCAGTACCTGTCCCAGCAGTATGGGCCTCGGCCCTGCAGCCCAGCTGGGACCAGATGCAGACCCATGCCATGCCCGTCGGCAGGCACATCTGCTTCTCTGCCAGGACGGTGCCTGGAGGAGGACATCCCGCACAGGAGCCGTGTTCAGGAGACATGCCAGGGCCTCGTGGAGTCATCGAAGCCGCTCCACGCTCCCCTGCTGCAAGCAGCAGGCAGCACTGAAGGACAGCATCTGAGGAAGAAAAGTGCCTGGCCGGCCCGCAGAGCCCCCAGCGCAGTGCCTCCCTGCCCGCAGACACGCCAAGGGATGACTTTGCCTTCGCACCCCGCACCACAGACTGCTCCTCGGGCTGCCCGCACAGGTGCCAAGCATCGGGGTCTTGCTTTGCTCCCCACTTCGACACAGGACAGCGGCAGGAAGGCAGACAGGCAGGCAAGGAGCTGGAGGTACGCACAGCACATGCTGCCCAAGGTTATATATACAATAGAGATGTGGTTCTGGTAAGCCTGGCAATAACTACCTTCTATTACTATGCTAAATAAACACTTCACTCAACAGTCTTGGCACTTATTAAGCACCTGGGAGAGAGACTGCCTCGTGTTGTCCAAAACACTCTTAATTACTGTTTAATCAAGATCTCTTCCCCTCTAGAAAAAAAAGAAAAAAAAAGAAAAAAAGAAAGGAAGCTAAACATTTGCATGTATTTTCCACTGCAATCACATTACACATCTCTGTGACAAGCAAATTCTTGGCAATGCTTTGAAAGAACGCACTGCCTGTGCAGGAGCATCGCAGCACAGTGTGCTAATCCAAATAGCCTTAGGTCTCCCCTTCTTTAGGTAAGGGAAGGAACCAGGAGGATTTCCTGGCACATGGACTAATGCTATCAAATGCTTCTTTTATTTGTTGTTGACACATGTATAACAGTTGAAGAATCACTAAATAACCTTGTAATATCTTGATTTATGGATTATTCTTCCATACGAATAGCACATGGCAAGGACAGCATGTATTCAGTTCCACGTTCTCTCTCTGTTGGTACAGTAGCGTTTGACTCCCGCTATGAAGCACCCCCAAATCCCAGGCAGCGCACAGCTGAGCTGCAGCGCTGTTCGGATGGGATGCCCAATCCCCCGCTGTCAGAGTGGGTGAATGTACGAAACGTTGTGTGGGCGTTCAGGCACAAATCTTTTTTAACAACTCCTGGAGCTGGATTTTCTCTGAGCAGCTCCTGCATGCAGACTTAGGAGCGTGCCCAGCAACTGCAGCCGCATTTCCAGAGGCCGAAGACCCGAGCACCTCTCTGTGACACGGGTATGCAGGGCCCAGCACAGCCCCTCTGTCCTGAGAACTCTCACTCAGCCTTCCTCTACTTTACACCTGGGTCGACTCAGCTTTTCCTTGTCATAAGGGGGATTTGTCTCGATTGATTTAACTAGCAGTCACAGTCAGACAGTGCTGGCAAAAATGATTTTGCATCTGAGTAGCATGAGGAAGAGGAGGGCCAAGGGAAGAGCATCACCGCGCTGCTTCGTGCCATGGGGCCAGATCTCGAAAGGGCCAGACAGGGTTTGGCCTGCACTGCATGACCGGAAAAATCAGATAGATTTTTCTCTACCACAGCCAGAAATACAGATGTGGTCCAGGCAGCACAGGTCCGAAAGCCTGGAACAGCGAAGCCTGGAACAGCCCCGCGAGCGTGCTCCCGGCAGCCAGGGCCTTGGCTGGCACCCTGTGTCCTGTGCCTGATGTGTCACGTTGACAAAGACCCAGGAATCGCTGGTGGTGATGGATCATCAATAGCATATGATTTTGCATTTTAACAATTGCTAATCTTCCTGCTAAACCCCGAATGTCAGGTTAAATCACCTAATGTGATCTTCTGAGAAAGGTAAAGCACAGTTCTATATTAACAGCAACTCAACCACAGCGGCTTGTAAAAATGATTCAAAGCAGCCCAGTTGCAATATTCTGATACAGGTGTTCACGCTTTGTAGAAAGAGAATATAAACCCTGGAAAGTGGGCAAACTTGTCCTTAGGACCTTTCACACCGTGACCCAATTCAGAAGATCTAAAGTTCTTCATAAAGATAAATTCTGGGAAAAAGGCAAGAATTTTCTGAATAGCCGGACACAAGTTTGTTCATAAGCAAGCTGTGTGTATAAGGATCTCAAAGTACACATTAAACACTGATTCATTTATTCATTTTTATGAATGACTGAACTTCTTCCATTTCTCCTCCCCATCCATGGTACAAGGGCCATCCACGGACAGACAACAGGCAATTGGATAGGTGCACGTCTGAGTTCACGTGATAACTACCTGAACTGCAGTTGTAGGATTGAACTTAACAGCAGACTCCAGCTCCAAAATTTTGTTCAAATACTAAACTGAGCATGCTTTGGTCCTCAGATGCAAGCCAAACTAGTTCAAGATTATCTGTGTTCTCAACACACTTACCAAATAGATCTCATGGTGAGCATGTGCTGACTCTCAACCTAGGGAACACGTCCAAGAAAAACAGCTGCTCGAGGCTTCACTGAGAACGAACACTGTGTGCTAAAGGAGTCCCCAGCCTGACATGGAGCTTGAAAACTGGCTAGGAGGTTTAAGTGGGGACAGATGAAAAACCAAAGCACACTCCCTCCTGTGCTGTCTCTGAAGGAAGCCCTGCATGGACACAAAGAAGAGGCTTGTAGCAGCCCGCAGCAAACCCAGCCTAGGACAGCGCTTTGCAGTTGCACATCAAGCTACTTCTGCTGTCTCTGCAGAAGCACTTCCTCAGCCCAGCCCCACACGCCTCATGTCCTGCAGCCTGCCAAAACACCTTGCATTAGCTGCGCAGTGCTGTACCTGCTGTACCTCCCGTGAGTGCCCTCCCCGCCTCGGCGCAGGGGATGACCCCCACCCGCAGCGCAGGGGTGACACCGCCAGCCCCAGGCAGCAGAGCGGTGACTGCCCTCGGAGCATCCTCTTGCCTGGGCGCAGCTAGGACTGCACCGGGGGGCCGGAGGGGAGCCTGAGCCAGGCTAGAAACAAACCTGCTCATTAAAAACCTTCAAAGGGCTTAAAATTAACTTTCCTGGGGAATGGTAACATTTTTGTTGGAAAACAAAAAAAAAACAAAACAAAACAAACAAACAAAAAGCATAAATCTTTCTTTCATAAACAGGGAGTGGAGCCAGGGGATCAGTGTGCCACAGCCAGGAAAAGCAACCCAGGCAACGGGTTAATGCCCTTCTCAGGCCTCTGGGTGAGGCTCTCTCCACTGCTGCTCTGTGAAGCTTTATCACCATGGGTAGAAACACACCAAGAGCAATGGGCTGGTTGCTGCTCTGCCATGTGAAAGTGACTTATGTCATGTTTCCAGCTGTGAAATTAGCATCTGAGTTTATCAATTTTCCCTTCCTCCCCTTCCAAAAATTCTTTTTCTCTAAGATTTTGAGAACCTACAGAAAAAACTACAGAAACCAGTTTGGGGTGCAGAACAGGAAGACCTGCAAGTATTTTTTGACAACTCAGATCTGGATAACTTCTAAAGATTACTAATTTTCATGTCCTCCTTCCTTTCCTCTGTCTGGGAGCACCAGACACCATGCAAACAGCCTTTCTTGGAGTATTTTTCCTGGCCCAGTAGGGCACCAAGGGTCTTCTGAAGAAGCTTTGAAAGCATTCAAATCTAGATTGTGACACCCTTACATCTCATCAGCATGCATGTCCCAGTCAAAAGCCAAAGACTGGTGTAGAAAACATACATACAGTTCCTGCTGAACCCACCAGAGGATTACTCTGGGCCTGTTCAGTAACGTCCTAGCACAATAGTGTTGTAAGGCCCTTAATTATGCTGTGTTTGAGCAGCATTCCTTGGCCCAGTAAAGCACACCAGCAATATGAAGCATGAATGCTGGCCAAGCTTTGTTTTCCTGTTCCTGTCTCCTGAGCCCATAAGGAACATCTGGTTGCCTTCCTTCCACTGCAGAGGGTGGGCATGGGTGGGTCTCCACTGACAGCAGCAAAACTACAGCTAGCAGCACACCCCAAGCAGCCTATTGATCAACACAAGATGAAGGACGTGCTTGGAGAGGTGCCTGCAAGACTTTTGCCATGCTGGCAGCAGAGGCAAGGGACACAGAAATTAGGATCTGCGTGAATGTCAGCACTGCAAAGAAAACCAGGATAATGCTAGATAAAAGACATTTGACCATAGCTTGCTGTGAAAGTAGCCAACTGCTTCCTTGTCTCCCCAGACGAGAGCAGGAACTGAGGCATTTAGCTGTACGACACTTCCTGGTCTCTGCCAGGACGTGAGCATCCATTCAGAGGGGCTTTAACCACATTGCAGAAGGTCAGATGCAAGAAGGCACGAAACTGATTTGCATGGGCAGGCAGGACCATAAAACAGAAGTCAGCAACCCAACATTCTGCAGTCTGGGCTTGGTCTTTGGCGGGTTCAAGAGCTCTCTTTCACAAAATCTCCCCTGCCCGCTCCATCTCTCCCCCTCTCCCTCCCCCCGCTAAATATATATATAAATATGCCTGTCTACGCCACAGAGACCTGGCCCAGTTTCTGAGGGATATTCACCATGTGAGACTCGTGTCACCCACAGCAGGCAAGGATCCCCGTCTCGTACCAGGAGCACAGCACTCCCCTGCTTTCTGGGGGTTTATACTCCAGGCTCATTCCATCTCTTTGGGAATTAGGTAGATGCACCCTGGGGTAGACAAAGACAGCAAGAGCACACACAGTTCTGTGTCTCAGGGTTAAAATGACTTCTAGAAAAGGAAAGTGCTTGATCCCAGATTGTTTTCTTACAATAATCCACACGAAGTATCACTATATAGGCAGCTCGTCTGATTTGAAAGCCAGGGCATAATTCAGAGAAAGGTTTCAGGACTACGAATTCTTGGTGGGAGACAACAAGTCCCAGAGAGGTTTGGTACTTCAGATACACGCCTGTCCTTCACGTTTTCTGTTGAAGAACAGACGTGGGTCCCATGCCACACTGGTTCTTGCAGGTCACATCCGTAGGAGCCCAGTTCTCCCAAGCCTGTACAGCCACTGCAACTGGGATTTGGTAGGCAAATGCCACAGCCTGTCTCCTGGGTGTGCCATGCTTGGTGCAGAGGTCTCACCCCCTGCCCTGTGCTCAGGGCGTGATGGAAAGGCACTGACACGGTATGCCTGGTCACCAAGCCCCAAGTCCTCAGGGGCAAGGGCCAGCAAGTGTCACACCGGCTGCAGGCTCAGCAGCTCCATGCAGCTGAGAGTCCAGCACAGAGGGAAGCCTGGATTAGCTCCTGGCACTGTAGGAGGTGCGATAATAGCAGAAGCAGAGCAGCAGGCAGCAATTGTGGAGCTTGAGCAAAATCCCTTGTTTTCACTGGCTAGTTCTGGTTTCATGTTTCTGATCTTTTAAACATCAGGCACTCCCCAGGCCTGGCCAACAGCTCCCTAATGCAGCAATCTTAACTCTCTGCCAGTAGCCTGGCCCGTGCCAATAGGTTTCCAGCAAACTGCCAGCTCCAGGCTGGAAACGGAGGCTCAAACCCCACTGCATATTGACTGGCAGCATCCCACAATAGCAGGAACAGCTGGGCTCAGCTCCCTGGAGGAAAGCAGCACCAGCTCATTCTACTCTGGCCAAGGCTCACAACAGCAAAGCTACTTTTCCGAGCCTATCTCTGTAAAGGGGAGACACGAGGGCAGCACAAACCAGTGCCAGCCACGGGTGCTAACATGTGCTCTACTTTCAATCCAGCCACTTAACCACACACCTTTTTCCTGGCTGTTAAGGTAGTCACTAATGCAGACCTGCCTGTCTCCTCTTCCAAAGGAGGAAAAAAGGGAGCTTGTGGAAAATAAAATCACCCTACACAGCCTGGAAAAAGCTGCGCATCATGACACTGCAGAAATGACAAGAGGTCATGCGGGCAGGTGAAGGGTTAACATGTGGAAGTCAATGCCCCTCTACCAGGCAGCCAATATTTCTATCAATAAATTATGCATCAGCATCTAGTAATAATGACCTAGCAGCCAGAGCTATTTAAAACAAACCAATCAATGATATTAACGTAATCCCCAGGAGAAAACAAGACACCGCGCGCAGAGCTGGGACAGGAGCAGATCAGGCCAAGGAGAGAAGGACCTTTGGCCAGGAGAGCACTCGGCCACGCTGGAAGGAAAGGTCCCGGTGCTGGAAGGACAGACAGGAGCTGCACGGGGGCCAAGAGCACAGAATAGAAACTGCCACCCCTCCTGCCCAGCCCTGCGCACGCCGCAGTCCTGGGAGGGGCTGGCACCGCTCGCGGCGCCTCAGCCCGTGGGCGGCCGCTGCTGCGATCTCTGCCCTCCTCCCGCGGCACCCCACGCGTCCCGCTGCTTTAGCCACTCAGCTCCTGGCTCCTGCAAGGGACACGGCTCTCCTCGGCATTTGATTGCATCCTACAGCTTCTCAAGCGATCTCTCGGTGAGAGAAACAAAGACCTCTGAAGAAACGGCAGCTGTCCGCTGGGCTGTAAGAACACACACGCTTTCAAACTGGAACCATTTTCTTTCCTTCTCCTGAAATATGTTTAAAGTTTGTGTCCCAGAGCTCCGCACACCGTACGTGCACATCTCCAGCCATCACGGCTTCTGTAAACACACCCTGGGCACCCAAGGAGTGTATCAGACACCAGTGCTATCAAAATATAAGTGAACTGAGTGAGTGCTGAAGGCTTTGAGATAGGTTATCCGACAGGTTCTGAAAAAAAATTAATGGCTGGGTTTAAATGAAGTCAGTGCCGAGGGTACGGCAGAGGAAGTAGAGCAGTAACTCCTGCAGAGGAGCAGCAGTGTTCGTACCCAGCACGACGAAGGGAAGGCAGCAGCAGGTGAGCACAGGCAGATGAACGCTCCACACAGACCCAGAGTTTCAGGAGACGCATGACAACACCACAGGGTGGGAAGGCCAGGAGATAATGCTGGCCTGGCTTCAACCCTCCTTTTCATTTTTCCACTCCTCCAGAAAAAGACACCTGGCATCGCAGGTGCTCGGCTAGGCAGAGGGATGCTGATAGCAGTCGGCTGGCTCGCAGGCGGCTGACGCGCACAGCCCGGTGAGCCCGGACACCGGCAGCAGCCAGGCAGGGCCCTGTCCAGGAGCTGCCCATCCCCGTGCCCGCACAGGGGGGCCTGGACCTGCCTGAAGCTGGGTGCCAGAGGGAGGGGGGACACCACAGCTCCGACCAGCCACAGCGGGAGCGCATGGACACAGCCGCCTTCACCACCGCCCGCCCTCGCTTCCGCTGCAGCTTGAGGAGCCCACGTGCAGCCAGGGCCTTGCCCTCGCCCACCCCGTGTCACCCTGGCACAGGGGCGTGCTAAGGGCCAGCATGGCAGGGTGACGAAGGCAGTGCGGGGCTGGAGAGGGCGGATCCGTACCTCCTGAACATCCCTCGGATGCCAGGAAGAGGATTCACTGTTTGCTCAGATCAGCACAGACATCCCTGACATTTACTGCAGCTAAACACTAAAAATCACATTTTTCACATTCACTGTATAAATAAAAACGTGCTTGGTTATTATTTGTTTTATCCTTTTCAGTAACTGGCCCCGATCTTTCACCCCACCTGACTGGCAGACAAGTGTCACAGGGGACTCCTTTAAACATCTGGAAGAGCAATCGGTAGATAAGACCCGAACACAATCGCTTCCTGTGTCCTTGCACCAGCACTGCACTTGGTGTCCTGAGCGAACTCCCCGCGCAGGGACGCTGAGCTGTGCCGAGAGGACAGGCACCTCTGCGGCACTGCTGCTGACACAGGGGTTGTGCTGCTTGGAGATAAGGAAAGGAGCTCACGCTGAGAAGAAGGTACCCAGAAATTGATATTCCAGGATCCTGATCTACAATTCAAAAGGTGAAATAATTGGGGAAATTACCTTAGTTTGCACTATTTTCTTAGTTCTTGAAAGCTGCCAAACCTTTCGCCCTAACTGCTCAGCAACAGGACAGAGTTGGGCACGGCTTATCTATAATGAACATCTTTACAAAGCAATCTGAAGCAGAAGGGTTTAGTCTTGCTGTTGTAGACCTTTTGAAGACTGCCGGGTTCATAAATGTAAGAGAACATCCTGAAGGGCTTGCCAACAGCATCAAGCCAAATGAAATGGCAACACCCCAACAAGGGCAGCACCAGCACAGGGTGGAGGGGAGGCAAGTCCTAGGTCTCAGGCCCATTTTATCCGGGATACAAAGCTCATTAAGAGGAACATGGTAGAGGCAGGGGGCTGGATCTCTCATGGTTTCTTCTGATGCTCATAACTGATTGTGAAGCAGCTTTACCAGACTTTCGCTTTGACCAATTTATTCCTTTCCCCCCAGCGTAATTAAAAAAAATAAGCTGCCAAGTAACCCTACACTATTGAGACAAGGCGCGCAGACATACAATCCTGTAATACTAAATCAGTGTGCGCAGCCCAGCGTTCAGAACACCCGCACATAATGACGTGCTCTTTGCAGCCGCGCTCCCACAAGCCACGCACAACGTGGCACTTGCATGCAGTGGGTCTGCCCGGCCGAACCGTGAGCGCGTGTGTGGCAGCACTGCCCCGGGACAGGCACCGCTCCCCTCCCTGCTCCCCTCCGCCCCTCCTGGCCCTGGCACCGAGCACCCCCAGGCCACACAGGGCACCCCGAGGGGCAGCAGTGGATGGAGGGGTGGGCACTGGACCCCTGCCCTGCCTTCACGGCCAGGCCTCAGGAGCATGGCTCCCACGCACAGACAATGGCTCATCGGCCGATATATATAACACACTTCATGTGCATTCTCCATATTAATAAATGGGGAAAGAAGGAACCATAAATCTATGAACTGCCAATTTGCACAGGACTAGGTCTTTTACTGGCTACGCACTAGCACCTTTTACAGCCCATTAATTACTTTCTCTAATAAAGTTTGACAAAATGATAACTTGCCCATGAAAAGTGTTGTAATAAATACATTTTCTCTAACTTTCAACTATTCTTGCATGTCTGGCTCATAAACCCCTTCCACGGTTCAGTAACTTAAGGCCTACCTGTATTTTTCAGCCAAAGAAGGAACCCTGCCCTGATGCTCCCATGGATGCCACCCAGGATGATGGCACAAATGCTGTGCTAGTGAGCATGGTTTCACCTGCACACTGGCAGAAACTGGCCCTGGTCTGCTGCACAAGGCCTCCACCAGCCTGAGCTGAGCAGTGGAGAGTGTCTCCTACTCCTCAAGCTGCATTTTTACTGCAGATTTGAGCTGCCACTTGCCTGGTGGGTTCTAGGTTCCCATAAAGCCTGCACCTGGGGCAGCTCCCCATCCCGCAGGTCACACTGAAAATACCCATCAGCTCAAACACCAGCAATGCCCACAGCAGGGGTTACACCAGCTCAATCCACAGCAGCGCTCGCACAGGCCCACAGAAGGAAGGCAGTAAGACGGCTGCAGCACAAGGACCCCTCCTCTGAGCAAAGCACCGGGACACTCCCTGGAGCAGCTGCCAGGGCCCCAGGCACCCCTGATCTGAAGCGGGTCAGGTCTCAAAGCACCTCTCAGAGACCCGCTGGGCACCCTGCTCAGCCGTGCCTGCTGGCACCTGCACTGCGTCCTCATACTCTGTCTCCTTCTCAGAGCAGGGACCAAGAGGTGTCACATTTCCTTGCCTGATTCTTAGACTTCGGGTGCTCACTGCTTACTATATTTCTTTAGTTACACAATGCCATACACGAGCTCAGCAGAGAATACAAAGGCCAAAGCTGTTCTTTTCTAATAAAGAAACAGGAAGCAATAGCTATGTTTTAGACTCTCAATAATTCCAAATTATAAACTGTTTAAAGACTTTGTTATCCAGAGCGGCACTAGAAACCTAACTCACCTTTGGATAGAGGAATTCAGATCCTGTTCTTACCAAGTCAGTCCTACGCATGCAAGCATCAGAGACGTGTGCCAGAGCCTAACAGTCACCACAGGTGGCAACGCCGCAGCCGGAGCAAGGGGCACGTCCTCACCGGGCCCCTCTGCCTGCCCTTCACCCAGCCTGAGGTGGCCCAGACCCAGAGCTCCTGCCTGTGGCTCTTGTCCGGCCCCCGGGGCCCACCCCACACCTCCACGGGCTCTGAGCCCCGCTGCCAAGGACCGGAGCAAATGCAGCCATTTCTAACACATGCGTGAGCGGGCTTGTGCCGTGCCGTAAGCTGGCTGCACGGATGCAGCGCTGCACTTGATGGCAGCTGAAGGTTTCTTTCCCTGTTTAATTAGTTGAGTGACTCTGCTTTGCCCAATAAAATCATCACCCCCCTCAGCAGTGCCATGCCGTGGAAATTTATGATCATAATTTAGAGGCTGAATTACCACTGTCAGTACCTGTGCCATATGAATTACTCAGTCATACGAAATTCAACTGCTGATTTTGCTGGGTTATATGAAGCAGGAACACATAGAGCCAGTGAAATAACGGAGGAGAAAGAATTATAGCTGGGGGAGTTACACAGGCTGTGCAAAACGTCCGGCACAGGGTACACCCGCCAAGGCCCCCCAGGGCTGCCCCTGCCCACGTGGCGATGGGGCTCTCTGCAGGAACCTCCTGAGCTGTGCCAGACGCCCGGCTTGATCCTCTGCCCTCTGCTTCCACGCTGCAGCGTGGCAGCAGACCCTGCAGACAGGGCTCACGCCATGCGCTGCTCCACCACCATCGGGAGCAGGATCGGTCCTTAACGGAGAGTTAAGGAACTTCACCAGAGGCCTGTGTCTGCATAAAGACGTCCTTCCTTTTCTGAAAACAGGGCATGTGCTGTTATAAGACTTCTATGCCCACATATACACACGTTCGCCAGTCCAAGGTGCCAGCAGGCAGCCCAGGCACACTCAGCACAGTCCCCTCAGCTGGCTCAAGAGCAAAGCGCCTGTCTGCACAGTGCCAGGGACCTCAAACCCAAAGGTTTCCATCAAAGCATCAGCATTGACCTGACTTGCACAGATCTTAGAAGAGTCACTCAGCCGCTGGTCTACCCTACAGAATCCAACCAACATGAATTCCAGCCAGCTGAGTTGCGCTCGGTCCAAAACCTCACATCCCGGCCGTGCGCTCGAAGTGCGGCTTGAGTTATGTAGAGAGAACTAAGAACCTGAAGCCTTGCAACACCACAAACTGGAATTTAACATTAAACACCTAAATTAAAACCCCTTGACTTGAAAGCCTAAATATAAAGCAAGCTGATTTTGAAGTGATGACTTTAACAGTATGTCCAGTTTCCTGGATAGGCAGCCTGTCAGGATTTCTTATGCACAGGTGAAAACAGTAATGTGCATTTGTATATGGAGTGAGTGTTAAGCAACAACTGTAGAAAAAAGAAATCTATCAGTGAAAAAAGGGAGCACAAATGTTCTCAATTGTTTTCACTCGGACAGCTGAAGCTCTAAGTCAGAATGATAGAGATAGAGGATCTGTTTTCTCTCTCATTTACAGGCAAATTTACAGTGGGCAGCTTTGTGAAGGGAAGTAACTGAGCCAATTACCACAGAGAAAGCACAACACCGGCGTGGATGCTACCCGAAGGTTTGGTATTTCACCCTGCCTCTCCTGCAGCGAGCAGGAAGCTGCTGCCAGCTCCCGGCACGGCACGCTTGTCCCCTGCCCTCTGGTCTCCCCCGGAGGACATGGGATATTCAAACCTTTGTGCTTCTCGGGCAGAGCACACATCTGCTGAGGCAGGAGCTCCTGTGCCCCCGAAGTGGGCAGGAGAGCTCCTCTTCCACCCACAGGCACGTCCCTGAGCCTGGGACACTTCATTAAAACCCTGAGGGTCTTGGTATTGGCAAAATAATTTCCTTAAGGATTAGACACACGTAGTCTGATAACATGAACCGAGAGTAAAATCATACAGGGACCTTCCCCCTGAGACTGCAAGTGGTATTTGTTAGAGAGGCTCATTTACTATAGATCTCCTAGTGTCCATCCAAGACCCCTCTAATCATGGAATAAGAGTGCACATAAAAATTCACATGCACGATTTCGATCATGTGCATTTATCTGTAGAGATGGCCCTTTTTTGCCAAGATAATGTCAGAAACTCTACACAAATCATCACAATTTACACTCTCCTCCTCTTTAGTATAAGGCAGACTCTGCCAAATCAAGGGCTAATATATCACATTATTTCTAGTAATCCAAGGGCTGCCTCCTGCCACATGCTTTATGAAATACCTATGTCTTTGATTCATTGTATTCCTACCTCACCTTGTGGATAGAAAAGCTTTTCTCCCTTCTTGTACAACTTCCAGTTTTATTAACACACTGTGCACTGTGCTGCTTGGCAGACATCAGCTCTCTGCTTTTCAAGCTGGGATTAACCCCTCCTGTGCTAGCGCAGGGCCAAATGTGTTGCAGAAAGGGCTTGCCAAAATCTTCTTGTTATTTTTTATAATAGTTTTTTTTTTTCTCCTTCCAGGGAATTGTGTGAACACACTTCCCCACTGCCACAAGCAATACAGTCTATTATGCATTTGAGAAAGCTGCAGAGGAAGCACCAGGAGGGTGTCCTATCTTCATGGCAGTGATCTTTGCTGCCATAGCTTGCATGCTGCAGCCCAACGCAGCCCAGCATGTCCCTCTTTACCTAGAAAGAGCCTATGGACCTCAGGACAGAAAACCCATCTGTTCTGGCTGTAGAGCACCAAACACGGTATCAGTCAGCTGTCACCAGAAACTTAATTATTTATGAACCTCCTTCTCTGGTTTACACATATACAGTTTGTGGAGATGCTGCCACGAACCCAAAGATAAATACCAAGCAAGAGCAACTTTCAGGGAGTTGCACTGAAAAACAAGAACGAACCCAGCTGACCCGAGCTCCCAGACTCATGCTGGGAGCCCAGCAAACAGCTCCCAGACCCCACAGAGCATGCCACGGTTGGCCATGACTGTGGGTCAAGCAGGTCACTGCTGAGTGCCCCCTTCTGTGCTCTCTCCAGCCCATCTTCCTCAGACCTGCGACAGCCTCACGATGGATGGTTGCACCTGAAAGTGTTTGGGAATAGGATCTGACAGCCCCTAAGCCTTCCTCAGTAAGGTCTGCAGAAACAGTGCTGATCGTGCCGTAAAGCAGGGCCTGCTGTGAGGCTCAGCTAGGCCTTGGGATGGAGACCACTCAGTATTTCAGCTGTGCATTCCAGCATCACACAGTAGATCAAATATGCATTGGTAAATACCAGTTTTAGTGCATGAGTCCACAGAGAAGTTGTAAGGAGGGAAAGCAAATAGCAAACAGTATGCTCACTGCAGAATACAACTGCAATACAAAGCACGTCCTTCTCCCTGTCAGCGCCAGGATGACTAATTCCTCGCGAGGGTGCCAGTCACTGAAAAAAGATGCCCTTCTTCCACAACTTTGAAAACTGAAATAAAAGTTTAAGATCTTGCAGATCTCAGCAGCCCGCAGACCCAAATGCTCCTGGGCACCCTGTCCCATGCATGCACACATGCCCTGCCTTGCTGCTCACGACAATTCGGTGCTCGCCCACCTTTGGCACCAGCACCCAGATGGTAATATAAGTTCCTGTCCATGGAACAGATGGTAATATAAGTTCCTGGCCAGGTATTTTGCACTCGTGTGCATTTTAGTCCAAGTTATAGAGAGCAGCTTAAGATTCTCTCAATGGAGACAGAATAATATCTAGCAGAACACAAGGGAGATACAACAAAACATAAGCCAGCAACGCCTTCTAAGGAAGGGCAGGGCTTACAAAATCAACCTGAATGGAAAGCATCCTCCAGTGCTGGCAAGCTCCCATCCCTCTGCCAGCTACGCTCATGACTCCTCTCCTAGGGATTTGCTGCCAAGAGCCCACGTGGGGCATGCGGTTACCTAAAGCTTTGCCAGTCCAGCTCCCCCAAGGTCTCACCGTCCCTTGTGAGGACTTGCCACGTGGAGTTGTCAGACCAGACTGCTTCATCTGCTGCTATAAGCAGCAAGACTTGTTGCTTGTGCACACCTGGGTTTCAGATGGCCCAGGATCCAGGAAGAGCCCAATCACACAAGCACTCTTCAGCCCACCGGTTTCTTGCTGTCTCCTGGTTCCCTCTTAACTCATCGTGCCTGTGCTCAGCACCTGGGGTAGCCCAGAGGGTGGTCCCTGGCTGTGACCACAGCCTACAGCACACCTGCTCCCACCATGTGTGCTGAAAGCATCTGCATCTGCTTGCAGGGCCCTACCCAGCCACAGCCTGACACTGTCATCCTTTCAGCATGCCTGAAGTGTCTGGGAGTCTACAAAGGAGCTGTTTTACATATCAATAACAGAATACATGACAATGCAAACTGCAGGAGAACAGAGGGAAAAGATGTGAAGGCTGACCATCCCCAAAACAGACAAGGGAGGCTATGGCCAAATCCAAGGGAGGTAGGGAAATTAATCCTTCCTGTCCAGAACTCATGCTAGCACCCCGGCAGTCCCTCATCCTGGTAGACAACCAAGGCAGCACCCCTTCCAAGACGGAGGGTGAGGGCTCCTAGATGCGAAGCACGCAGAGAAGACAGCCCCAGAAGACTTTCTGTCCCTTGGCAGAGACTTACCCCACTGAAGAGTCTGTGCACCACCACATCCCTCCCCTTGCTGGCTCACGAGTGCCCAGACATCACCCCCACGCCCACACACTCCCAGCTGTGCCCTGCACAGCAGAAACAGCACAGCACCACGCTCAATCCCATTTACCTGCCACCTTCTCCCCAGAGACGCATGCTGGACACGGAGCCGGCAGAGCATCCCCTCCAGCTGCGCCCCCCTCCCGCAGTCCCACTGGACGCCAGCACCCCCCCGCACGCCGTGTCCCAGGCTGTGCTAAGCCAACGTCCAGAGACCAGCTCCACTGAGCCCAGCTGCACAGCACCAGCCCTGTGACAAAGGGAGATACGTGGGTGCAGGACTGACCCCAGAGATGCTGATGACCCTCTAGCTGGGGTGTTTCCATTCTTACAAGTAGTTTCAGGAACGGCCAAACCAGCTGCTGGTAACTTTCCTACAGCTTGCACCACGCCTGCCCTGCACCCTGCCCCCAGCACCCCCGTGCCCCCCATTTCGCCACAGACCCAGGGCTCACTTGTCCCACCCAGCGCAGGCAGAGGGCAGGCACACAGTGAGCCCCTGAACGTGCTGCACAAACCTTATCATCTCCCCGTCTTCCAGACCCTCTTCCTCAACAGGCCGAGTTGCAACCTGGCAACATGGCTCCCCAGTTATCAGGTGAAGAACAGACAGCATGCTCAGCGAGGCTTATTTCCTCAGGAAGCAAGGAAAAAAAAAAAAAAAGCACTTTCCGTGACTATTCAACCTCCCCCCTTCCCCCCAGCAGGACCCTCCTTGCCGGGAAGGACTTCAAGGAAACCAGGACTGAGCCCAGCCGCTAAGAAACATCTTTTACACCTTTTGCTCTTTCACAGATGTCTCAGGTCCCTTTCAGCTAAAAATCTTTAAATGCAAGTTCCTTTCTCGTCTTTCTAAAAGGGCCATAGACCCTTGGCTAACAGCTTGCTTGGGCGTTTTTTTCTTTTTCTTTTTTTTTTCAAAAGCACGAGCTTTTTGATCTAAATGCACTCTACCCATCCCCAGCCATGCAGCACCCCAGGGAGTGAGGGTGGCTGCTCTCAAGCTGGGTCCAACATAAAGGCACTTTTGGCCAGGAGGGCACAAGAAGGATGCACTTTGTCCACTTACAGTCTTTATCAAGGGAATAATTTCAGATTTTTTTGCAGATTAGAAAAAAGGAGATTTACTTTACAGGAAGCAAGTCCGGGGCCAAAATCTTCCCTTGTGTTTCACGTCCAGTAGCAAAGTCCCCACTGTTCATAATAATCTTCAGTGTAACTTCTGCTCCGCATCTCCTTTAATCACATCAGATATGGGAAAAGAAAAATGTCATTGTTCCTTGGCCATGAACAATGCCATTTGTGGAGCCCTGCAAAAGTGCAAGATGGATATAAAAAAAGGCGGGCTCTTGTTGCCCCATAATCTCTTCTACAAAATGACAAAAGAGGGTTTTGTATAGAGAAAATTGTCACATACAGAAACAAAACAAAAATAGAGCATGCGAGCTGGGACCACTTTTATCTGGAGAGGCACCACAGGGAGATATGCCAAATGTGATTCATTTGAACAAGTTTAGCCCTTGAAAGACAAGAGTGGGGCCGGCAGTTACGAATGAGGAGGTTATCCAGGAGGGTCAGGGGGATGGGGAGCACACAGGCCTGGCACAGCCAGGGAGGATCAGCGACCCTGAAGATGTGTCCTCCCTTATTACAGGAGCGAGGAGCTCTGTCATGAGAAGAGCTGGTGGAAACAACTGTTCTGGGGATGTGGGTGGGTTTTTTTTTTTTTTGGTTATTAATTGTTAGGTTAGCCTGTGCATTGGCTTGTTTACAATGGAGTAATTAAATATATAAGCAGATACAGAGGTTCTTGTTCTCCCATCCATAACGGGCAGCTAGCAACGATTAACTACATAACCCTTTGGGGAGACTCTTCCCCTACACCAGCACCTGAGCAAATACCCCTGAGCTGTTGAGCAGCTGTTTGCAAAGCAGCAAGAGGCTTTGGTAAAATATCATACAGGCGCTCACGTGTTTGGGACTGGTCCTCTTGCTCCCAAGGCTCTGCAGGTAGCAGAAAGACCCAGATCAATAGAACTGTGAGACCCTTTGAATGAAATCAATGCAGCTGAACAAGTGTACGAGTCCTGGTGTCATCACATTATTTATTCCCCAAAGTCCCTATCCCGCTTCAATCAGAAAGCGCACAAGTACATTCCCTCCCTTTGCTCTGCAGCATGCAAATAAATCAAAAGCTCAGGTTCTGCTTACCAGTCTACTACAGGATTATGAACTGCTGGCACCAAGAACTCTGCTAAATGTAACCAATTAGAAATGAGCAGAGATAACAGGAGGACGGTGGCACTCACCCAGAGAGCACGAAGACAGCATCCTTTTCTGCAAGCAGCTCCTCTTTTTGCACTTCTCACAGGTTCTTCTACTTCAGCACTCCACCACCTCCCCAGGATGTCACTGTGTTCATTGACATCTTTTAAGCCATTGTTATACAGTTTATTAAGTGTTTTAAGAGATGGAATTTGTGCCCCAGGAGAATGAGCTGCAGAGAAAGAACTCCACAGTCCTGGTGGCCTTGCAGCACCAGCCAAATGTCACATCCAGGCCCAGCAGGCAGCTGCCTGGAAGCAACCAGGGCTGTCCCCCCGCCGTGCTTCCAAAGAATGGGTGAGAGATGGGCAGAGCTCCACAGCTGTGCTGCCGGCCCTCCTTGGAGGGACCAGAACTGAGCTGCAGCACCAATAAAACTGCAGGGCACGATGGCCACCGGGCCTGCACGGCCGAGTTGTCTCTGGAGCAGGACGGGGAGGACGCACACGAGGGGCTGCTGCCCGGCTCCCAGCAGCTCCCTAAGCCCATGGCGGGAGGGAGCAGGCCCTGCTCCCCCTCAGCACCCCATGCGGCTTCTGAAGGCACCGACCTTGCAGGAGCACCACAGCTGCCGCCAGCTGGGCCAGGTGCTGGGCAACGCTTTACTCCCACCGCAGGTGCTGCCCTTCTCAGGGCAGCGTCCCCCAGCCATGGGCCCAGGCAGGCAGCCGCTCGCCGCACCCTGCACTGGGACAGGGAGCCTGGCCAGGGAGGGACAATGCCTGCCCGCTGTGGGAGCAGCTGCCGACAGTCCCAGGGCAGGAATCACACATTTGTATTCTCCATGTGAGAGACCATTTGCCTGAAGGGGAGCCAGGGCTGGGAGGGGACCAGAGAGCCTGCTGCTGCGCCGCGTCTCCGGGGAACGCGTGTCACCCGCGCCCGCACAAAGCCCAGACCAGAGACGCCAGCGGGCAGCCGGCATCGGCACAGGCTGCCCCTGCCCTTCCCACCCACTCCTGGGCCAGCTCAGGCCCGCAGCACGGTAGCAGCACCGTGGCTGGGGGATCGCCAGTCCTGCCCCACGGCGCGACTGCCTGTCCTGAAACCCGCAGCCCCAGTGGTCGCGCATGCCCTGCCCAGCGCCTTCCGCTACAGCCTGGTTTCTCCTTTACTCCAGGTTCCAGCCACGGTGGGAGACACTTGCTGGAGGAGTCCCGCAGGCGAGGTCATGGTAAGGGCAGCAGATTGCTTCTGCACCTCCAGATCTGCAGAGGCAGAGCAAGAGGTACCACTGCGATCCAGCAAGAGGAGCAGCCCTCTCTGGCTGTCTTTGCTCTCATCCACAACAGCGCAGTGCATGCAAAGATGGGACCTTTGGGGCTCCTTGGTGTACTCAGAAGGGCGGACACAGACCAATTCCCCATCAGCCCTGGTCTGATGCTCCTCCGCGGGCAGCCCCGAGCCAGGCACTGCAGGGGCAGTGAGGAGCAGAGGAGACTCCACAGCACTGGCTCCATGGGCAGAAACTGAGAACTCAGAAACAGTCCCAGTCTGGAGATACTTCAGGAGTCCAGAAATATCTGCAGGGTCTTCCCTTGCTCTGCCTTTACATATGTTAAAATTCAGTTCAAGTGACTTACTGTATAATCATTAAACTAAACCACAAATATTTTTTTAAATCCAGCAATGCTAGGAGGCCAGTTTTCAACAATTGTGTGCTGCATGCGTGATCCATAAGCAGACTGCCACATGAAGGCCCTTCCACCAGCCCTGGCAGCTCACAGCTCACGCAAGGCTGTTGAAGCAAGCCACCGGGGCTGGGGTGAGGGACGCGACCCCCTGGCACTTCCGCACTGCTCCGCGCTCCCTCTGTCAGCTCGGACCTTCCTCACCCCACCGGGAGCCTGGCTGGCTGCAAGCACCCCCAGGCCTCTGGCAGTGGAGAAACCTCCTGCAAACATTACTTGCTACCAAGGACCATCATCAACCGAAAACATCCTTCACAGCTTGCACAACATAAATAAAAAGGTTTCTGTGTACTTCCATGCAGGTTTTAAACTCATTGCCTGAAGGCTCTGAAGGTGACTCATGTCTCCACACGTTCTGTACAAGCAGCATCACACATACTCTTTACACGCATTTGCTTTTTCCAAGTTAATCCGTACTCCCATCCATAAAGAAATGACAACTGTCCCATTAGCTGCCTTCATCTGATCAAGCCAAAACTGCAGTTAAAAGACACATCACAAATTAGGTTATTTAGGATCCTTAACCAATGCTATTAACTAAATCCCTAACACTGTTAATTATGTTTTTTATCACCAACTTAAGAAGAGACTCTATTGATCTTGCCCCTACAATGCAAATTACGAAGAAATGACCAGAACGGAAAACCAAACACCCACAAAGGAGACTTCTCCTGCTGGTAGCAGGGAGGGCTGCCTGGGCCCTGTGCTCAGCGCATGAGGTGCTGGGGTTGTCCCTCCACACACCCAGAGGAACAGAGCCAAGGAAGGGAAGGCGAGGAAACAGCCGGGGTCAGCCAAGGAAATAATTTCAAATAAAAGGACCAATTAGAAAAGCGCAGTAACTACATGTCAGTTCCGTTAAACCACAAGCTACGTTCCCACAGCCTCTGCCCGCTGCTGGAACCCAGCTGAACACGCAGGTCTCTTGTCTCACTTCAGCACAGTAACCCCCTGCCATAAGTCTCTGTAAGAAGGTCTGCATGTTGCCATTTTTTATTTGGGCAATGAAGCGGAGGGCTAAGGAGCAATATATTTTTTAGCTGTGGTTATAGGTTGGAATTAATGATCTTCCCACAAGTGCTGAGCTAACTTGAGGTACAAGCAGCATTTTCTATTACCTTATTGAGAAAAATATCACAGAAAACATTACTTTTAAGCACACATTGCAGGCAGATAGTCTGGGAATACCACAAAAACTCTCTAATCAGGTCAGAAAAGTTTAAAAGTTTAATTCAAAAGCAGGGACAAAAGTTTCCTCTTAAACAGCACGAATCCCCTTGCTGCCCCTCTGCGCCCCTTTTAGTGCTCAGCAGCACCCTCAGGGTGGGCAGATGGCTGCACAGGCAAGGTCAGCGCTGCCTTTGCTCTGCTTTGGGCCTTTTGCAGCTCTGCACGACACCAGGGTGAGGATCAGTGAGTGCCTGGCTCTCACCGGCACCTGCCAGGAGCTGTGGTCAGCCCTAAAACCTAACGCTCGTTTTCATGTCATTTGCTCCGGTAGGAGAAGGCATTCTTTGTGACTAGTTCTGTCAAAGCCTTGTGCACATCGATCTCATTACAGCCAGAAAGCTCGTTTAGACTTTCGACAACAAGGGGAAATGAACTGTGATTCCAAGCACAGCCCATCAAGAGATCACGAATCCTCTTACTCTGAGCATACAGTTCATATTACATACAAGCAAGAAATCTATCAAGTCACTTCAATTAATTCCCCTCCTCCAACACATTTGCCTGCAAATTGGAAAGGTCACACCCTCCTGCGAGGAAGTGCTGTCTGTTCATCTGCTCCCTTTTCCCAGCACTTTCAGCTGAGGATCTTGGAAATCACCAGGTTATGGATACACCAGTAAAAGGCAGAGAAGGCCTCCTTAGCCACAGCACCAGACCAATCTTCTCCTGCCCTGTCAAGGCCCAGGGTGTTTACGCAGTGAGATCAGCGATGCCTTTTATCAAGGATGAACAGCTCACTGATTTGCAAGCATCTCAAGTGCTGCCCGGCACAAAGCTGTAGACAGCAGCTGCCGCTTTTCTGGAGAGCAGGCACCGCTCAGCAGCCCGTGGGCTGATCCAGCCTCTCCTGCACACAGCTCCCTGCAGCCCGGTCAGCTCGCGCCGCGGCTCACACTGGGTCCGCGAGCAGCAGCCACCGGTCACAGTGATGGGGCACACAGCTCTACCACTGCCTTGGCCGCAGGGATGTGCCAGCTCAGCATGTGCAGCCCTTCCCGTGTGCCAGGAGCGAGACGCAGCATTTGCCACCTTTGGGCAGCTAGCAAACAAGCCTGTGTACAATGATTGCATGCTGCAGAACTGTCCTGGTGATAGAGCAAAATGCTGTTTTCATAGCAGTCCCAATCCCTTCCGCTGCAAGTGTTTAAAACTGCTGTTTGACACCTCAGTAGGAAGGTAACAAAATTGTGTTAGTTTGTCTTTTAGAGCATATCCCAGTCAAGCTGTTATTTCTTTTCACTGAAGAGGCACTCAGACGGGCAAGGTGCCAGAAATAATTAGACCACAGGATGCTGTAATCCCCATAGAAATAGCTCATCCATTTTTGTCTACTCAGATATTCCTGGGCCCCGGGGGCACACCTACCAGAGGACAAAGTGCGGCCGCCTGGGGAGGAACCTGCTGCAAGGAGGCCAGATGCAGCACAAGCATCCCTCGGGCCCGTCCACACTGGGCTGGGCTGCTGCTGGGACACAGGGCAGGGGCTCAGGATCACAAAAACCCTTCTCCCTCCCGTTTACTCAGAGGACGAGGCTACTGGCTATGGGCTGCTGGCACACAGGACACAGGCAGCAGTGCCTCAGCCACACGAGCCACCACTGGCACCATCTGCAGAGCACGGGTGACACAAGAGAGCATCTTCTATGGCACAGGAGGGCCGTCTTCTATGTCAGGGTGGGTTCTCCACACAATGGGCCAGTTGCATTATTTAGCAAGAGGTCAGTCACTAATGAAGTTACTGCTCACCAGAGCCATCTAGGAGCCCGCTTGTGCTTTAACGAGCATAAATGAGACACAGGATGGTTTGCACAGCAACCCTGGAGGGCTGGTGTGGGCAGCTCTAGCTGCAGCTGACCCCAGCACAAGGACTATTGCGTCCGTGGTGGGACACAGCATGCACGTGAGCCAGCCCAGGGCACGGCATGAGCCTGGACCTCAGGGCCTGGCACCCTGCCCTCCCAGAGGGCTTGGCTAGGGTTCCCCTCAGACAGCATCAGTGCTCCTAAGACTGTCTTCTGCAGAGAACTCAACAAACCTGCAGAAATAAGTTGTGGTGGGCCCAGCTACCAGCTACCAAACAGTGCAAAAGAAAAAGAACGAGCTTTGTTTGTGCTGCCTCTTGCAATACAGTCACGGCCCATTATGGTAACTACCATGGCACTAGTGGATTTTGCAGGGTCTAGTTACACAACCCTTTCCTCCTCATACAATGAACCAAGACCTCGCCACTGAATTCATCAGATTCCATCCTATATGTCCAGCTCCTGGAAGGAACAAATTCCTGCATCTACAGGAGAGGTGCTGTGCCTTGTGAGACTCAGACCGTGTGCTGTGTTGGATCCCTCACTGCAGCTTGCCCAAAATCAGCAAGAACCTGCAGTGCCAGACCTACACGCAGGGTATCACAGCTCCTGAAACAGGAAGACATTGTAAAATTAAAATCCGGTCCCCCACTTTGCCTTCTCCAAAATTAACAAATGATATTCTAGGCATTACCCTTATGATGGAAGAATCAGGCATTAAGATGGCAAGTGATGGACAGGCAGCCTATGCATGCGGAGAGTAATGGCATACAGTAACGCTGCACAGGCAAGGCATTTAGGTGAGTCACTGCAGCCTTTCGTATGCAATTTTCTTAGATCAACATGCAGCCTTTAGCTGCGCGCCTCCCACATTCTTCCCAGATAAGTTCCCTCTGCACTGTTATCAGCCACATGATCCACCAGGTCTTACTTGCAGGATGTGAGCCAGACTGCCTGCTGATTCCCTTCCCAGAGAAGGCATGACCCTGCCTGAGGCATGCGAGGTGGAGCGGCTGGCCACACATGGTGGGAGAGCACCAAATCTGCTCCAAGGGTGGCAGCTCTGAAGGTGCATTTCCATAGATTGCATTTCCATAGGGTCAGGCTGGCAAAGAAAGGAGAGTACTGGTGAAAGACTGGCTCTGCAAGGTTGAGAAGAAGGCTCTCCTCCACCAGCCTTTCAGATACAGAGGTCGTGGGCTTGCAAGGGTCAGCAACCCCTCTTAATATTCACCAAAGTAGCGACAACAAAGGCAAGCTGGGGAAAGGGAAGCGTTCCTGTGGAGTCCCATCTTCACTCTGGATACCGCTCTACAATGAAGTTATTTCAAACTGCCCGTAGGTTAAGCTACGGCTTTCATCCCAATAGCTAAGTTCCCGCTGAGCTCTGCCTGCAAAGGCACATCAAGCAGAGACACTCAGATGACATCTAACCTCACCCAGCTCACTACTGCAGCCACCTTTCTCAGCCAGGCTGGTAATTTAGATAACAGAAAAGAGTGTGTCAAATGCATAACATTTAATAAGACTAGAAGAAGGTCAGCAGCCCTGTCTGAGCAGCACTTTAAAAGCTCCCATCTGATATAAATGTTATCTTGGACATCAGCGGTGCTTGGTAAATAAAAAGACAAGTTCCACCTTCCAAAGTAAATTGCTTGAATGATACTTGGCTTTGATGATGATTCCTATGAGACAACTCTCTATTATTTCCCCTTCGTACACCTGGGCATTAACCAGAAAGCCAAGGTCACTTACTGCTTTCTCATTCAAACAATCTGGATTATGTCTCCCTGAAATCATTACCACATTGTGACAGCAGCTGGGAAGCCCAGTGAAAGCACCTCCCTCTGCAGTTGTACAGCTGCAGGAGCATGCCAGTGATCCGTGTATTGAAGGGGCTCGGCCACAGCCACGAGCAGCATGTCAGGACAGTGCGCAGAACTCGGGTGGGCTCTGGGGTGTGCCCCCTACTCAGCCAGCAAGCTGTAGCTGGCTGTCCCTCGGTAGCAGGCTGGACCTTCACCCTACAACTCCTTTGGGATCTGCAATGAGACAGCAGGGTTTGTTGTCCAAAACTCCAGGTCTTGACACCATGTAACACCTGCACTTTAAAGCCTGGGCATTAACAAACCTACCAAGAAGGGGCACCCAAGAGTATTCCCTTCCCAAGACAAGTTGCTACAGAACAAAAGATGTGGCTGTCACTAGAACATCACCTACCTGTTTTCTTCCCTTGGGTTTTCATCATGCAGTGACCACTGGAGAGAGGGACGTGGCCAGCCCTGCACACCAGACCCGACAGCAGGGTCTGGGCCCTGCGCCCTCTGCTCCTCCATGCCTCACGCCACCCGTGTGGGCACTGCCAGGTCAGCAAAATGTGCTTTGTGTCACCCGCATGCCTTGCTGAGGAAGGCAGAGCTGCAAGAGCACATGAGGAGTTAAGCTTTTTCTTACAAAATGTATAAAGATGTGGTCTGCACACTTGGTGAGCTGCAGCATTTGTGGGCCAAAACATTTTGCTGCATATTTCTGAAATTATTTGTCAGAAAAGAACGTCAATGACATAGAAAATGAGTTGCAGATGTAACCTTTTCAAGCATCAATAATAACTTAAGACATTTGAAACTAAATCTTAACTCACAAGTGACTACATCACACAGGGTAATTTCTGAAGCAAGGGCTAGCAGATCAGATGCAGAACTGTTACAGATCTCTGCCCCAGCTCTCCCACTTAGCCAAAAACAATTAAATTATTGCATTTACCAAAGCTGCTTCCCTTCCTGGGGCCTTCCCAGGCTGCCCCTGGACCCAGTGGGCAATTCCTGGGTCAGGAAGGGCTTCCAGCCCAGGTCTAACAGTCAAGTCCCATAGTGCACTGAAATAGGGCGTCCAGAGTGCTTTCAGTTAGATCCAACATAAAGGTAAAGGGAATTTGCATGAAAGACTCCTGCTTGAACATTCCAGCATTCACCCCCGCTTTGCCACAGTGGCTGGTCCGCACGCAACTCTTTGGGCTATACCAGTGTTGTTTGTTTGCACACACAAGGCACAAGGACTGCTCACTAGGACACATGGCTGTGCAAGCTGCAGCAGTGCTGCAGGCAGCAAAGGATGTCAGAGCACCTTGGTACACGCAGCAGCTTCCTCAGTCCTGTGTGGTTGTATCGTGGGCACATCTGCAGCCTAAAGGAGCTTTCCTGCTGTCTCAAAGTCCCACGGGACCATTGCTGCGACAGATCTCCTGACATGGCCAGGTATCCCGTGCTGTTGCCATGCTGATATTTATGTAAAAAATATTACCACTATATTTGCAGAAGGACATGCTTAAGGAATTTAACTACTTTAATACAATGGGGTCAAATTGCCAAAGAATGCTTGGGCATCAGTGTGAAATCAGAAATTTGGGGAGGGGGTGCTTCATCTTTCAGAGGGCTATACCGAGGGGCTAACACAGCAGACAGTGGGAAGATGGGTTGCATTTGATACGCATCAGCCCATCAAACACAAACAGCCTTTAAAGAGCTGAAAGAGCGAGCCGGCCCCATCGCAGGCTGCAACAGCCCTGCCGGGGTCCCAGCGGGTGTGCTCCCTGCGAGCTGTGCGAGACCCGTGTGGCTCTCCAGGCCTGATCTTTGCATCGTACATCATGGAAAAAGGGATACTTCTTAACAGCTCAGATTAAGATAAAATGCCTTAATCGTCAGGTCAGTCACCACCTGCGCTGTCCCCCGGCCACGGGCTACTTCTGAGCTCCCAGGCGTGGGGTGCCCTGCCTGCCTGGGGCCACCACGGCCGCGGGTGGCAGAGCTGCACATGGACACAACCGGCGGGGCCAGCATCTGGGCCAGCATCTGGGCCAGCATCTGGGCCAGCTGCAGCAGGCTGCGGCCGCGCAGCAGAGAGAGCACCCGAGCCCCAGCCCACACGGGCAGCCTGCGTGGGCAGCCAGCCCCAAGTGGAAATCCTGCCGGGACGAGCGGCTCCCGCTGCCTCACAGCCGTCACTCCAGGCCTGCTGGGGAGCTACCAGGCCTGAAAGGAGCTGAACTTGAATTATTCCAGGGAGAAAAGAACACAGAACCTGGCTTTCAGATTAATCCCCTGACCTCCACCCTGAAAAGAGCCTCTCTGCAGCCCCCCACTGCTGAGCCCAGCCCCAGCACCTGGGCCCCGTCACTCGGCACCGGCTGCCCTCGGGGCTTTTCCAAGCGGCTGAGCCCTCTGCGGAGCATGAACACATGAACACAGCCAGAGGGATAAAGAGCATGAGCCCCAACATGTACAAATCAGCTTTGCTTACAAGGCAAAGTCTGCAATAATAAGTGGAAAAGGGGGGGGGGGGGGGGCACACACTCGAGCGGCCCCTCCTACGGATGCGCAGCATGGCACACCCGAGCAGGGTGCACAGCAGGAAACACCCGCTGTGCCTCAGCTCCAGCACAGAGACCCAGGAACGAGGGAATGCAGGGAACAGATGCATTTTCCATGGGAAGGAACCGTGTCTGCTCCTCCCAGTCCAACATGACAGCCCTTCACAGCCCAGTGTGCAAAATGTTAAACCCAATTCCCTTGCTAGGTCAGCAACGCTGGCTTTGGAGGATATTTGGAAAGAAATGCCCATCAGTCTGGCATGCGGCAAACAAGCAGCAATTCACAGGCACCTGTGGCCAGAACATGAGCTGATCATTTCTACCTACCTGAAGGAAACAACCGTGTTTTTCCTCTTCCAGGTGCATCTTGTCAATAAGATAGAGCAATGGTAAAATATTAAATTGCACTGAAGCAGCAGTAACCTCTCAACACAATAGACTGCCTTTACCAAGGCTTGTGAGCACGAGCGCTGATAAGGTGTATCAAGTTTACAAGGCAAACACATTTAGGAGGTTGTTCACACAGGGTGCGAGCCACTGGGGTTATTCCAGGCCAAAACCTGTGCAGAGCACTGTACAAGACACCGGAAGATCCCAGCACCGAGGGCATCAGATGCTAATTAGGGAAAATGGCAATTCCTAGTCTCACTGCATCATGGAGACCTTGAGGGTTCATAAATTGAAATCATTTAACTTAATTAAAAATATAATACGTGTCTCTCTATCTTTACTAACCTGGAAATTTAAATAGTTTAAAACAGACTGAAAAGCAGCCCACACTGCATTTCCTCACAGTGCTGTTGGGAGAGAAGGCCACAGCAGACATCTATCAGCTTATAAGGGATCTCAGGTGAAAATCACTGGCTGTTTCCCCCATAATGCCAGCAGAGCAGGTAAGAAGCACAACACAAAGCCTGAGGTTTCACCCAGCTAATATACGGGGTGCCGGCACTGCTGCGGTGCAAACCCAGCATCTCCCAGGCCAGCCGTGGCACAGGGGGAGCCAAGATCTCCCTGACCCAAAGTGCTCACAGTCCCAAACAGCCTTGCCACTCTGCTGGGCCTCCCCAGGAGGAGACTGGCTGCCCTGGAGTTGCAGGAAAAGATTCTGTACACGGGGGCCTGCATGCCCATGACCCAGGCAGAGAGTTTACAGGAACACAGAGCTCATTCTTTGCTCTTCTCCCTATAAACCATGTAAGCGTGTGGTGCTTCCTTACATTCACGAGAGGAGATGCGATGCCAACGGGCCCAGGAGCACAATCAGGTCTGGAACATTATCAGTTCTCTGAGAGAGAGGAACTGTCTTCTGTGGAAGATAAGAAAATCCTTTTGCTAGCAGCAACGAGAAATAACTTGAAATTATATATTTTACATAAATAAAGTTACCCACCAGACAGAACAAAGAACCCATCGAATTAGAACAAAGTTACGTTTGCAAAGTCAGAAGGCAGGATATGGCAGTACTGGTGTTGACGGCAGAGCCCTGGTGCAGAAGTGCTGCCTCTAGCAGCTGGCAAGACCTGCGGGCTGCCGTCCTCAGCAGGAGGGATGCACAGCGTGGCACAACTGGTTCCACGTGCAGCATCACATACAAAATACCTGATGTTGTTCCTGGGGGACAGGAATCACTTGACATGGGCACAACCTGCACAGAGTTATTGCTAGCAGGCAGGAAGAAACTAAGATAAACTTGTGATTTTTCTGTTTTTCATCCCAAAATACATTTCTTTGGGCTGAGTGATAATCTGAGTTGCTTGGCACAACAAGATTTGGGAGCAAAGCCACAGAATTCAGACCCTTTCGAAATGTAAATATTCCAATAAACAACCCAGAAGACCTACCTCATATGAGAGGGAGGCTTTTGGAGGGACAAGTCTCCATAAAAGCAAAACATTTCCCTAGCTAAACTTTCCCATCAGAAACGAGAAGGACAAGTATGGTTTCAAAGCCTGAAGCATCACATGAGGTGCGATGCGCACTGTGCACACCATGCAGGTGCCCGACCCCGCTCAAGTGTGGGTGTGCTGGAGAACACAGCTGGGCGAGCATCCACAGCCGCCGGTCGCTCTTGGGGTGCACTCAGGTCCCACAAGCTACACAATAACCGCTCCGAGCATGTCCAGCCTCGCTGTTTTGGCCATACTGTAGAGGCTCCTATTTACTTGGGAATCATATGTTTTCTGCCCTGGTCCTCACTGTATTCAGAACAGTTACTTAGCTTCAATAAGCCCCTTGTTAAAGCCTTTTCCCTTCTGTAATCTCATCAAACTAACCAAAAGGAGTTTGTTCTGAAATAGAGTCCCATTTTGTAACCCGGTTTCCTATAGGAGATCTCCCCATGCATGCTCAGCCCCTCCGCCACAAAAGGGGTCTGCTTGTCCTAGCCCGCTAACAAAACACTGCAGTCTGTTTGGGTTAGCCAGCAGGGGGTTAATGAAAAGCCCAGCCCTGGGGACTCCCACCTTATCTGCAATCATGAATTTATTGAAGAATGTGTTAATGTGCTGGATTTTATTCATCAGGGGTCAGGGCTTTTCAAATTCTTCCTCCCAGCTCCCCCTCTTTCCATCCCTCCCCAGCAAGCTCACAATGCTGTTTAAACAAAGGACTCCCAACACAAAGAGCAAATTTACACAGTAAAGTTTTCTTGCAAGCCCAGAGCAGAGTCTGGAAGAATTCCAGCTTTATAAAGAGAAAAAGGGGTGGGGGGAAGAAAGGGGGAAGGGAGAGGGGGCATTTTACAGAGGATAAAAGGAAATTGAGAAAAGTTCCCACCTCCTGAAGCTCAGCACTGAATATTCTCTGCCAGTTAACGCCAATGTATTACAAACCCTTCAGGATGTTTCATCAGGACATAAGCCCTCATAACACCAAAGTTTTCAGCCTCCTTCAAGAAGGAGGCTGAAATTAATGCTTCAACTTTAAACATAGATTGGCAATTCAACTGCTTCTTTCTCTGCGGATTAGTAACATTTGACGCCAAAGGACACAACAACCGTTAACTAGGGCTTCCAGTTTTTCCCTTGTGCCAGTTTTACAGGTGGTGACACACACAAGATAAAGCTGGAAATAATAAAGCTGAGTGATGCCTACAGGCTTTGCGGTGAGCACTCGTCCATGGGTCCATGCTCCCACATCCCGTGTCGTGCCGAGCACCGAGCACCATCCTCCAGCCAGGGGCAGCCGGGGGGGCCACAGGAGCTGCCCCGCGGGGCTCTGGCAGCGCACCACCACCGTCTGTGGGTGCTAGAAGGTGGTGGCGCAAATACAACAGCGGCTGTACAGCTGGAGAGATTTTTTCCCCTTCCATCAGGCTGAATGTTATCCCCGCTTGACAGCTAGGGATAAAGGCTTGGGTTTTTTTGATGTTTTTGTTCATTTATTTGTTTTCTGTTTTTAAAATAAAAGGTTAATGCATCCCCACTGCTTTCTCAGTTTTAGCTGTTCTGGTCAGAGCTCTGGGAATTAGAGAACAGGGAGCGACCCTGCGCTAATTAACCAAAGACGACCTAAATGATTTTCTTCGGGTCCCATCACCTCCACTTTCTGCATTATCATTAATAAGCTCTGCAACATTTCAAAAAAAAAAAGGAAAGCTCAGACTAGACATCACCTCTATTTCCACCTCTGCCCAGCAGGCACAGCATTACAGAGTTCAACCGAGCAAAGAGTTTTCAAACGTTTTTACAAGAAAAATGTATGTGATGATATTGAACATAAAGCTAAAACTGGCTGTGGAGGCTACAAAATGTGGCCACCAAGCAGGAAAGTAACTGCCTCAGCTAGGCATTTTGGAGATATTTGGAAGTACGCAATTCATGTTAAAAGCAAACCATCGTAACTCCATCTTCTAACATTTCTCAGCCGCAAGAATGTAATTCACAGAATTTTTAATTCCTGTGTTTATTTACTTCCATTTCCAGGGAAACCTGTGCCTTCTGCCATGCTCTCACAAAATCAGCGGTAGTCTCTAAGCAGTTAGCACAGACAGCAACCTGGGAAAAAGGCTTTAAATGACTCTCTGGGAGTGAAAAACAGAAACCCACAAACAACAAAGCCTTATGCATCTCTTCATCTTTGCTCTGTGCAGCTCCACACCGGATCAGACAAGTGTTTTCCTTCCAAAGCCCAGAATGGTTCAGACCTCAGGGCTCCTTAGGCTAATGACTTTTAACTCTTAATGGCGAAAAATAGTCACAAAGCAGTGCCGAGTTCTTTTGCCATATTTGCAGCAGTCTTCACAGAAAAGCACGTGCATTCTCCATGCACAAGCTGCGCTGCACAAACTGCCATGCAGCCACTTGTTTTCCAGGCTGTTAGCACTGTCAGGTGATTGCAGAGGGGCTGGGCAGATCTCAGCACACTGGATCCAGCTGCGCTCTGGACAGATCCCTGACTGCTGAACATGCAATACATATTTATAGGGTCTCCTCCGTGACAAGAATTCCAAAGCCTCATGCAAAAAATAACTCAAAGGACATAATTAAGTCAGTTAAATGACTTGGGAAAAGAGACACACTACAGCCAGATTTCAGCTCTTAGCACAGACTGAGCACAGGGAGCAACAATTAGGAGAGCAAGAACTACAAAAGCTCTCCAACCAACTACTTGCTTTTCTGTAGTGCTTGCTTAACACTGACACAGACCAGAATCTCCTCTCTGAACACAGAGCACTGGGCACGAAGGCAAGTGATTTAGGTAAGCAAGCACGTGCCAACATCTGCAGAGGTCACAACACAACCAGACAACATGTAAGGCCAGCACAAAGTAGGAAATCAGAGATCAATCCGTTTATGTTCATCCGTTTACTCGATGCACAATGAACAGCGAGCTCCTCCTGGCTTTCCAGTGCCAGGAAAAGACTGGAGAGGAGCACTGTGGCTGCAGGAGGAGCAGCTCCAGCTGCTATCAGCAGAGGAGTCTTCGCATGCAAGCAGGTCTAGCTGAGAAACAGCCATCATGCGTACTGAGGGGCTGCATGAATCCAACTATTAACAGCTTATGGCCATTTTAGTGAAATAACCACATAAATAAAAGAAATGAGAGTACATTAAACAAGCTGGGGAAGGGCGTGGGCTCTGCAGCCAGAAAGCTGCTGCATGGGGGCTTTTCCTAGCACCCAGTAGACAGGCAGAGCGGCACAGAGCCGGCACAAGGCACGGCTACAGGAGCATCCATCTCCTCCAGACAAGATTCAGAGCCTCTGCTCACAAGAAGGGAAAGAGAAATGCTGCAAAAGAGAGAGCACGTGCTGAGGTGAGCAGAACAGCCCAGAAAACCCCAAGACTGTGCTTGGGCAAAGTAGCTGAGACTGAAATTGCACTGGAATGTCCCAAGTACCCCAATAGCTGAAAGCAGCATAATGATCTTAACCCTGCAGAGTCGCCATCATGCAAGCGTCTCTTTTAGAACGGGAGGACTGGGAAGAAGTCAAGGGCAATCAATAGGAGTGAGGAACACCAGAAGCTCCCTGTGACCAAAACCATGCACCTGGTCCTGGGGGGAAACTGGGCTGCACAGGAAGAGCAGGAGAGCTCATCTTCTGGGGATCTCAGCTGTGAAGAAGGAACCACGCAGCCTCCAAGAACGCCGTTTCCTCTCTCTGGATCAAAAGGAAGCCCAAACTTAAAAAACACTAAGAACCAAAAAGAAAAAATAATTTCAATAAAAACTTACAAGTTATGGGCTTGAGATGAATGTTGGGGAAAAACATGCACACTACTTACACGGCAAGGAGCAAAAAGCTGTGAAAACACAAGCTTTACTTCTCAGAAGGGTTGCACATAGAAACAAGTAAACAAGCTATTTATTTTTAAAGCTAGAGTTGCAATGTAGCTAACATATAATTAACAGATTTAATATGGGAGAGCAGTTAAAAACGAAACAGCTTTTTAGAGCCGAGGTTAACACATCTCTGTTACCTCTATACCTAGCCAAAATAATGAGAAGTAAGCTCACATCTTTAAAACAGATTACATCTCTTCCACAAATTGTTCAGTCCCTTCAAGAATATTAAAAGCATGAAGTGAAGCTTTCTCCCTCAACTGACTTGAAGTGGTTCTCAAAACAGTTTATTTTATTTTTCCATTTGTGCTTTCAATGTTACAAAAGAATGCAGTGGCATTATATGGAATACAGTGTGTTGCTATTTTATTTATATTTTGATGAATTACCTATTAGTTACTAGATACCTAATTCAGCATAAAGAAATGCTGGTAAGATGCAAGAACAACTCACTAGCTGTGTGGGAGACACATTGGCTCATCCTGTTACATTGCACACCAAAATTTATGATTCTGCTCTTTCAGCACTGTATGGCTTTCTGAATCTCAACTCATGTTGAATGTGATAGCAAAATGGAAAAAACAAACAAACAAACAAATAAATAAATAAATAAAAAGAAAGAAAGAAAAACAACCAACTCTTCTCTGTGTTTCCTCTGAGCATGAAAGATATGGAAGGGTGTTTCTTTGGTTCAAAAACATGTTTGAACACTGCCTGGGCTATCGCTTTTTTTTTTTCCTTTGGAAAATACCGTAGGACATTTCTCCTGAAGGATTCATTGGAAAGCTCACAGCAATATGAAAGGATTAAAGAGTCTAAGTTTGAATAACTGAGAGACGAAGGGATTTTTTTTAGAATCTTAGTAAGACTTCTAGACTGTTTAATTTTAATTCATAGAATTTAACTCAAAATCTTGCCAGAAGACGTTCTGCGAAAGATCCAGTGTTCCATCTTAACGGACAGAATCAGTGATCCTCCAAATGCAGGGAAGAGCCTTGCCGAATTTCAGACTTGCTATTGGTCCTGGTTAGGTTTATATTTCTTCATCAAGGACCTTTACCACAGGTGAGGTAGCTCAACAAACTTCGTGGAATTGCTGTAATAGCACATAGGAGAAGTGACTTAAGCTAAAAGGATGTTTCTGGTCAGACCAGTTAGGTCCAACCTTGCTACACTCTGTGTCTGTCGGTCTGAACCAGAAACACCCAAGCTGAGAGGCAGGATTTGGCCAGGGGGCTGTTAACAACAACTCCCTGTTGCCCACGCTGTCACTGCGCCAGAGAAGAAAAGGTGCACGTCATTGCATGCAAAAAGGAAATCTGCAAAGCCTAGGAATCTTCCTAGCCTAGTTATTAGGAGAAGATTGTATCCCCACACTTTTTTTTAATAATCTGGCTCTGGGTGGAAGCCGTATCAGTGAGAGAAGCCCATTGTTAGAGTGAGGATTTCGCCAGATCACCGGTGAAATTTGTCCCAATTATCATGAGGCCCAAGGTTTACACATATGTGCATAGCATCATTTCACTTCTTCATATCTTAAGGAACAAAAAGAGTTGCTGCAAAAATTAAAAAGCACAATATGAAATATACTATAGCCACCATTAACATCATATTTATTGTTATTTAGTTGCTCAGTAAAACATATACAGATATGTACAATATGCATGAATACAGAAGACTGCACTTTACATATTTAAAAAAAAAGAAAAATAACACTCAATTTCATGAGCTATTGTCACAGTCTTCCAACCAAGCATTTAAGAAATGAATTTAACAAGAATCCAAAAAAAAAAAAAAAAAAAAGATTACAGGATTGCCTAACACACAGCAGAGTCAAGTTTTCATATTTTACATGTGCAATAACATTTTTCAGAAGAGTTTGCTATGCAGTACGGATTACCAGTGTTTTGAATTTTTTTCCTTTCTATGAACCAAATTTAGAACAAAGAAATAACATCCTTTTGCTTAAGGCTGTTTTAAAGCTGTAATATTCTTGGGTAGTGAATAGTGATAAAGTTTTAACTGCCGGAAATCAGCGCCTGCAGTTTCATCAGTCAGAATCTATGAGCGGATGGACTCAAACCAACAATTTTAACAGAGAATTTCTATGACAAAATTAGACTATTTTCTCCATTAGCCTTAAGCAATAAAGGAGAAACAATTTTATAAAAATGGCTTATGCTCTTATACACCATTCACTGAACAGCTGTGAATCTAGTATTTGAGAAAACCTTACACTGCAGCTTAAAAAAATCAAAATTTACCAGTTGTTTTGTTGTTGTTGGTGGTTTTTGTTTGTTTTATTTTTGTCTGCTTTTCCCCACCCACCACCCACCTCCTCCCTCCCTCCCAACAGTAGAGCAAACACGCCCCGCTTAAGCATTTTGGTGACCTGTGGCCACATTACATTTTCCTTCTTTACGAAATGTGTGAACATTTTGCCTTATCATTGGTTCCTGGAAGCTTTCAGACTGATTTCCTGTTTTGGAAAGGTCAACTAGCCTTAGAATGACCGCATCTAAATACAGTATCTGAAAAAGTTCCCTAAATGACACGGATGACATGAATTTGATGTTCATTCCCTTCCACCCAAATCACACAATGAAATCCTTACATATTTGATGAAATTCACCATAACAAAATAAAAATGAGTCTAACTCCTCTCTCGCTGATGCTCCTAACAACTGAACTAGAATAGCAGAGAACTATTAACCCCATGAAAAAATGGCCTGGAAAAAATTCTCAGGAGTATTTAATAAATAAGGCCTCCTCTTCCCTCCCTTCCCCCCCCCCCCCTTCTTTTTTTTTGGCAAAGAGATATTTCAATTTAAATGCAAAAGATATTTTGCTCAATTTGCTACTACACTTTAACTTAAAGAATAAGTACAGAGTTTCTTTTAACATATACCAAAAAGATCAGCAACCTGGGTCAGGAGGAAAATAAGCCTTCAAGGCCAAGAACCAGAGGACAGGCACCTTCCAACCTCCCAGTTAAACCAGCACCTACAGCACAGGGCTGTGTGAGAACCAAAAACGCTGGGCAAGATGGAGAGAATTTTCCAAAATAAATTTGGAGCTATTATTTTAGCTGCTGTTCAAAATATAAAGCAAGGATTGTGCATGTCTTAGCAGCATATTTACCACAGATCTTTGAATTCTTAGTACAACACTGTCTGGAAGCCATGTATGATGCGCAGGTGCAAGTTTAAACTACTCTGGCTTTATGCAGTCATCTTGGGGAACTTGTAAGTCATTATATGCCCCTCTTTATTGTACCAAACCGTCCTCAGCAGCCTAGCACTGTGCAGAAGCACAGAACAGCTCAGCGATGAGGGCTGTGAGCCAGAGGTCAAATGTAGGTTATAGCTCAGCTCTGTCATGGATTTGCCTTTGACACAGCTCAGGTGGACAACATTTGTGCCTCAGTTTCCCTCTCCACAAAAGAGCACAACTTACCTCTTGCACAACAGGTTTTTAACTATAGCTCTCAAACGCTCTTTGGCTGAAAGTGTCATTACTCCCAAAATTAAATCATTTCAATTCTTACCATGTAGGGCTATGCTGATATTTTATATACGTTAAAAATAAAATAAGATTAAAAAAAACACAGTGCATTCAGTGCCAAATTAATGGAGAAAATGAGAGCAGTACAATTACCATAGGCAATATAAGCTTTGTGAGAAAGCTCTAGCCTTCTGTGTGTGTTGTCAGTACCAAATACACCAGGTTATGAGCATGAAGTTACACTTGTACTCGTCCATCATATGTACCATGTCTGTTCTGATCTTTGGCAAGATGCAAAGAAACCATAAAAGCACACACCGGTACTTGTGTTGCTAACAGCTACTCCAAGCAGAGCTTCTGTCTTCTCCTTTTGCTCAGTTGGTAACGTCACTTGAATTCAACAAGACTGAATGCACAGAAGGTTAGCAAAAGGACCGCACGTAGCCATACTATTTAGCAAAACTATATGGACAATAAGGCCCAGCAGAAGGTCAACCATTGTTTCTAACTCCTCACCATCTAAAAATCCTGTCCGCCTGCTGCATTCACCTCACAGCCCCAACAGTCCCAGCGATGCGGGAGCACTCTCAGCTGCTGCTGAGAGCTACAGCCCCGTGCACTTCCCAAGCGTGCAGCTGACCAGTTGACAATACACCCCCCAGTTTCAGTACATCCCATCCTCTCCTCATTTCATATGATTTAAAATGCTTAGAATTCCATTGTTCTTTATGGAACTGCTTTCAGTTTATACTTCTATAAGCAAGTGAAAAAAACAAAGCCCTAGTGAACAACTCCAGAAGTACAAGCTGCAGAGAGCAAACCAGAAGAAAAGGATGTATAAAGACCAACTGAATCAATGTATTTCTACCTACGGAAGGATTTCTCTTTAAAAAAAGTTTGAAGTGTTTGATCCAGCATTCATTTAAAGGTCTCCTTCTGGTAGCACAGGGTGTGCATCCCTGACCTGAGGAAGCTTGAAAAACCTGTTCTCTTGAATGCAGCAGGAAAAACTAAAAACAAAGAAGCAAGCCATCAGGCCTGAGCTATGGTAGAGGAATGCCATCAGACCATGAACTCTTCCTAAATTTTCAGCTGTAAGTGCTGAAAGACAGTATCGTATGTCTAGGCATGTGTTTTGTTGGGTTTACTCCAAGACACACCTAGTTTGAACAAGCACGAGCTAAAACAAAACAATTAAAACTGCAGACCAAATCCACCAAAGCACTTACCCCAGATACAGAAATCCTACAGTTTAGCATATCCTCAAGTGCTTTGCTAGACAGGATTTAAAGTTAAACACTTATTTTGATGAACTGGGACTTAAGAAATCACAGGCAAGGAAGCATCCTCCAGAGTGGCATCTGATAATTGTTACTCTACCAGGAGATATTTTACCAGGGACAGTGATATTTTATTGCAAGTACAGGGAAAAGCTCTGAACTTTCAGTAGCGTACACACCTACAAAAGGTACAAAATATCACATCTTTTTGTTCCAAACCAAGTGGGCATTAGGTCCATAGTCAATTGCTTCAGGATGGGCAAAAATCCTCATCCTAGTGGGAGCTCCAGCTTCGATAAAAAGTAAAGTAATATTAAAAATCAAGGTCCAAAACTCTGATTTTTTTTCCAAAATCAAGTCACTGACCAGAACCATAAAAGGAAATCAATCCATGCATGGTTAATAAGAGCACATTCAAATAACAAGAAAGAACTCCTGTCTTTCTAAACAGTTCGAATTTTTTCTGATGCCACTTATGATCAAGAGTGAGAATTTCAGACTATGCTGTGCCATTAGCATTGTAGGCAGAACTCCCTCCCCATTGATGTCTATTGAAAACCTTACTTCAAAATAATTAAAGGCTCAACACAATCATCTAAAAACACAAAGCAGTCTTAGAACTCTATCCCTTGAGAAGGGACATTTTATGAATTCATGGGAGAAGTAATAATTCCAGAGAGTCCAACTTTTATTTCACAGCTAAAACCTGAATCCCCAGTGATGGTACTAAGCTTCAGGGAGCAAAGGAAGCCAGGCTGGCCTGAACAAGGGTGGGACTGCTCACACTCCCTGTAAACAGAGGATACACAAATAATAGACAGCGTTACGTAAAACCAGAGGAGTGTCAGATCATCGTGTCATTTGTATTTTTATCTGGTTTGCTTCCAGCTTTCTTCTCAAATGAGTATTATCTATCAAGACCAGGAAAGTATGGTTTTCCTTTTATTGTGTCCATCTAATAATACTGTTCTCCACATGCATGGCAAAAACAGGGCCTAGACTGAGTTTGGGGAGGGTCTGACTTGGAGTCTCCCTGTCCTGACCGGCCTGGGTCACACAGCGCCTTGCTTGTGCTGTCCCCACTGCTCACCTGCTGCCACCGCACCAGGACAGCCGCGGTGGGAGCCAGGGCCGCTCCCGCAGATAAATGCATGTGATGCACACACGCTCCTGTGGCCAGGACACGGCTCTGCACGCTAAGAGCAACACAGAAGGAGTTCAACGGATTTGGGGGGATTGATTTGTTTCCTCCAGCAGTTATAAAGTGGCAACTCTGGGAACACCACGGAGAACATGCAAGGCTGCACACCCTGCTCAGGAGCACGTGCACCCCTCACTCCTCGAAGTGAGAGACAGAGGAAGACAATGCTACTGCAGTCTGGGTGTTTGGTGGAGAATATAATGACGATTCACTACTAGGCAAACTTCCTGTTAGACTTATTTAGAGACACATCTGTATGCCTTTCCAGGCTGCGTCTGAACCAGCCCGTTCATGACAGAGCTCCATATCTGGGCTTCACAACAGCAAACAAACAAAGCCCTGCCCTCACCTCGCAGAGAGATGGAGAGCAAATGAGGGAGGGAGGTGCAGGCTGAACATTATTAATAACAAAACAATTTTCTCAGGAAAGGGTAGGATCACTGCCTGAATGTTCAAGAGAGCATTAATTGTTTGGTTTGTACGTGACTGGCAAAAGCTGGGTGTCAATATATAACATAATGATGACAATTTCACTTTAACTGGCATTTATTCCTGAACTGCTGTTCTTCAGGATTACCATTGTAATAAGCACTGAACAAAGCAAAACAAAACAAAACAAAAAAAGAAGAAAAGGAGGAGGAGACGTAGTATCTTTGTCTTATTATGACATACGTGACTTGGACATACGCTGAGATGAAAAAGGAAAAGGCCTCATCTATAAATGTATGCCAAGATTACAGAATAATGGGAAAAAGTGGTCTAGCAGGAAAATCTTAAGCAAAAGTGTGCTAACTGCAGAAGGGTTAACACTGGTAACATACTGTGGCAGAAGATTAAAAAAAAGTTGAGGTTTACTTTAAATTAACCCTTTCCAGTCCATACGCCACTAAGCAGGTACCAACCTAGAAAAATAGTCCACCTAGCAGTAGCGGCCCTTTGAAATTAAAAAGAGGAAAAAAAATAATTTCTTTTGTTCAAGTCAGGGCAGCCACAAAAGTCCCAAATCTGTTGGAGATGTCCGAGTGCAGGGACCTCCACGTCGGCACCGCAGTCCGGCCCTTCGCCTCGCCCACGTCGTCCGTGCAGTGGACCGAGAGGCACTGCAAGTGGCTGCCAGTCTGCGCCGCCGCCGAGGTCTTGCTCGGGGGAAGGTCGTGGGCTGGAAAGGGTTCACAGAGAGAGTGTTATGAGAACCGTGCAGTGCACCTGCGCCAGCAGCATGCGGGGCGCCGGCGGCCGCGAGTTTGGGCAGGGACAGCCCCGGCAGGGGGTCCCGCGCCCGCCTCGCCCAGCACCCGTGCCCCGTCCTCGCCCGCGCTGCTGCATCCCACCCATCGCTCCTCACCCGAGCTGTTCAACTCTGCATGTGCTGGCTTTAAGTCAAGCCGTCAACACGGCTGGACGTTCTGGATTTACACGCAATTAGTTATGCGTGTTCTGGACTACAGCATAACAGGGAGTCCCTACCCCCGTGCACCGTCTGTTGGCTGAGAGCAACACCAAAGCCTCTCCAAGCAGAAAACCAGCCCCGAACTTCCCTGTATCCTCCAAGTCACTCTCCTCGTCATCTCGTACGGGTACATGCTTCCCTACTTACCTGTTTTAATGCAATACCACAACAACATTTTCCTGATAATTTATGTGTTTTGAGATTTTTGTATGATTTTTCAGCCACTGTTAGTTTCTGTTAACCACAGAAAATGAAAGGGTTAACTAAAACATCCTTAACAATGTCCCAGGCCTTTTTCCTCTGTGCTTTAAAATTAATATGAAAAGTAGCTAAAATGCTGCTTACAAAGTATATAACCGTGTACTCACAACTTGCACTCACTGTTACCCATTAATTTTCCTTGCTTTCCTTCTTAATACTTTCAGTAATCTCTGTTGCAAAAACGTTTTTGTCACCTTCAAAGTCTGCCTCCATGTGCCTTCCACTCTCCCCTAACCACTGTGGCCAGGGATATCTTTTCTTCATCACCTTCTTCCTCCCTGAAATCAATCAATTCTGTAGATTTCCTGCATTGCTCTTAGTCAAATCACAAAACAAAAACCACCAAATTCAGCCCTCACCTTGTAAATTCTCACATTTCCTTAATGACCCTTCTACGGGTTCCTTCTTAAAGGCTTTCTGAGGTGGAAAAGCAGTGGCTCACAGCTGCTGTGGCTCTGGCTGGCCAGCCAGTGGCACAGAGGAGGCTGCTTGCTGCTCCCCTCCCTCCAGGACAAGCCAGCCTGATAACAAAAGAAAATCCTCTCAAAGACAGCATCCCCCAGGAGCGCCACTGCTGCGGACAGGGAGGAGGCCCCAGCCAGTGTAGACAGCCCTCTCCAGCCCCTGCAAGGAGGACTTTTAGTGGGATCAAAAACTGCAAGTAAACAGAGTAACAGCTTGAGTCAAGGCAACAAGCAACATCTGGACAGGCAGTCTGCATTTCCTCTTTCACCATTTCATTCATATTCACCCAGAGCACAAAGAGCTAATAGCAGCAAGAGCAAGGGCAGGCCACTGCATTTTTTTTCTGATAGAGAATCTTGCATGGGTGAGGCTGATGCTGGAACATGCCACATATGCCAAAAAATAGCTGTGAATGTTTAACCTCAGTAAGATTTTATTTCACGTTGTCGTTCCAGTGTTCCGCAGACCTAAGCAGTCTAGCTTTACTGCACGTCATGGGGCAACTCATATTTGTTTCACTTAGCTATCCACTACACCAGGTATCAAACAGGAACCCGACAGCTCTGTTACTCAGTTATAGTGATATTACATTAATCCTTAAAAAATAACCTTAAACCAGTCTAGAAGTCCCTGCTTTAAACTAGAAAATGCTTTACATACTTGATTATAGGATATCAGAGATGCTCTTATTGAAAACAGTATCATAACACAATACTGAGAAATGAATTGTGGAGCTATGTTACACACCTCGGCCTAGCACAGTGTCATTTTGGTTTCAATTTCTGTAGATATACTCACTTACCGCTGTAATGAAAATCAGCAGGACATAGATGTTTTCTAAACCCCAAAATGTATTACAGTGTCTTCTAATTGGCTTTGGATTTTTTACTCAGTTTTGATAAATATACAATACCAACTAGCAGAGATGAAGCACAAGCAGTTCTCCACGTAATAACCAATGCACAATTTCAATGACTGCCTTAGCACAGCACATCCTTTCTTTGCCTAAAGGCTCATAACTTTTACTCTTCTTTCCTGCTACTCACAGCCTCCTCACATCCCAGACTTCCTCCCTTCCATGTACAGTCTGTTGCTGCCTCTCCGAAGAATAACAAGCATTTCTACCTCCCCGGGGGAGTACTTCAACCTCGGCCCTTCACACACCACTGACACGTCTGAGCTGTAGAGCTGGTGCACTTGCAGCGTCCTGCAGGCACGGTGGAGAGCAGGGAACAAGGCAACACGGGCTAATCCACCGATACGTTATTAACGTACTAATGCATAAGTAGAGATGAGCGAATCCCAAGCTGTGATTATGATGCCACTTCGGGGAAACCAGAGAAAAGAAAAACAACAAACACACAAACAAACAAAAACCCTAAGTAAATATTGCAAAGAACTGAGAAAGGGAAATGTTTTTCTCATTTGTATTTGTTCAGGTCCATTGCAATGTACAGTACCCAGTATTTTTTTATTCTTAGGTCTCCCTGAATGTACAGGACATGCTGGTTTCACTACAGGAAAAGCCAGTGCTTTGAGATTAGTCTTTGTGACAGCAGCTTTCTTCCTCTGCTGCAGAAAAAGAGGAAAGAGTGCTACTTGTGAACTGCTGCTGCAAGAGGCCCGAGGATATCTGCGGTGTTTTAGCAAGGAGCACTTACTGTAGGATTTCAAGAGACCAGCCTTTCAGCTGGGAACACGGACACCGACAGAAGCAGCAGAGAAAGCACATTCCCAGACCAAGACCAGTGCCAGGCTGCGCATGTCCAAGCACTCTGCTGAGACAGGTCTGGAGCTCCACCGTGCTCTGCAGGTACGAGCAGCAATGTCTGCATCCGTCACTCAGACACCAATGACACACAGAGAGCACCAGGTCCTCAGCCAATAATTAAGTGAGGAAGTTCTTACACCAGAAGTATCTAAAAAATAAAAAAGATATGCTTATTTACTTGTAAATTATGTTTAAAATACTTGCTGTGGATAAAATCCATAAGCAAACTAATGATGAAGGAATCAATGCAAAATGTATCCCACAGTGACGAACAGGATTCACCATCCTTTGAGGAACATAGCAGGACCCAATCCTAAACTTGTGAAGTTAGGTATCATGTGGACAGTGACAATCAGTGCTAACTCAATACCATTATGTAAGGGCTCAAGTTGTCTTGGCCTTTCATTAAGAGTGCAGAAAATGATGCATTGAAATCCAAAACAAAAAGGAAGAGAATGAGGGCTTATAGTTAGTCTTAAACCGGCATTAGCTTTCTCAAAGCCAGTCTAGTGGAAAACATCCAGTGTGAATTAATTTTTTCAAACATATTTCTGACTTGGCAAAGCTATGATGCTTTTCTGAAGAAACCTTTTGTATTAAAAAATGAAAGTTGCTCTGATCCACCTGATGAGAATCGTGTTCTTAAGCACAAGATATCACTCGATGCTTGTTTTGGACAAGCAGTAACAACAGTAATATTCTCCCAGCAGATCTGTTTCGCCAGCCTTCCTTTCTGTTTCTCCGCCCTATTCAAACCAACAATGTCACAGCACCCGCTTTATGCGGTGCACACAGTCCTGAGGGGTATTGTTAGTAGAGACTGATGGGACTCAGCAGGTTAAAATTAGTCAGATAATGCAAGATGGTGTCATCACTTCATTGCCTCGCAGTTGCCAAGTTTCAGATAAATTACTGTCAGTCATGAAGTACACCTAATTGAAAGCAAGGAATTTTTACACAAATTACGTTTAAACATAATTTGCACAACTGCCTCTCTTAGCAACTACCACAAGAAAGTTGGAAGTGTTATTTGTACAAGCAATACCCTTGTAGTAAGAGCCTTCTCCATACTGAAGACATAGGGACAGTCTAGGTGGAGACTCCCTCCAAACTGAAGGATGTGGCATGACATAAGGCAGGACAGATGCTATAAAACTACCCAGTTTGCAGGACTGTGTGTGCCACTTGAAAACAGTTAATTTTGCTGGCAAATGTTGAAGTAGAGATCAGAGTTAAAACGTCGTACAATATGTTCATATGGAGGACATGAAACCAAAAGCACTAGTGTCCGAAGATCAAAAAGAGTCTGGAAACGGCTCAACCACCACATGAATTCTACACCTTCATCACTCACCTTCATGAATTATTTTTTTTTTCCCATTTCTTGCCTATTTTGAATCCTCTGTCTATAGTCATTCTCTTCTACAGCATTCCCCTACATGTTCTGGTGGTGGGCAGGTCCTTCAGTCCAAGGATGACACCCATCTGCACAGCAAAGCCAACCAAGCTGCCCTCAGCTGCAGCGACGTTTCTCTGATGCTGCCATTTGCCCTTCCCTCGGGTGGTGGCTTATTGTCACACAGAGCAAGAGAGAAAAGCTACGGCCAGTCTGAAAGCGACCTAAAAGTGACCTAAAAGCCAGTCACTGCAAGTATTGAGCTTAAATCCCTAGCACTGGAAACTATTCCTTCCTCTTATCTTGATCACAACACTCCATCCTACCCATTATCCTGCGCGTAGCTACAACCCATGCTCTGTATTTCAGAAGATAAAAACTAGAAAACACACACACACACACAACTACTTATCCCAGCCAACTGTGCAAAATTGCTCACAGCAGAGAAAATTCCTGCAATAATCACTGAATGCCCTGGAAGTTAGCATGAGGTTTGATTAATATTATTAGCTCAGCTTGTGCACAGGCATTTCCAAGAGCCAGCCACAACATCTGGAAGATTTGGGTGAGTATGTCAAAAAAAATATTTACAAACATTCATTTGAACACTGAACTCTGGTCATTTTCACACACCTTACACCATTGTGTTCTTCCAGTATTCTAGCAAATGTATTTGTTACACTACAAACTGTAGGTTCTAGGTAAACATCTCAGAGTATTCTCAGAATAGTTTTGTAGCATTCATCAGTTACAGCAACACAAAATCAAATGTAAGAATTCTATTAACCAGCTAGGACAACAAAAACAAAACACGTTTCTCTTCTTTACAGCAGCATATATATGCACAGATGCTTTCACACTCTCAAGTGACTTAAAAAGCTTTGATTTTTAATATTAAAGTTTGCTTTTGGGCAAAAGCTATACATTAAGCTTTTGAACAGGCTTTACCCGTACAAACACATTTCAATCTCTAAGTCCCCCCAAAAAACAAAACCAGAAAAACACAGCACAAGTAAAAAGACTCTCACCCAGCCTTACTCCCATGTCCCTCTATCCTTTTGCTATGACCTTACACGTTTAGGAAGCTGCTCTTTCGTTCTGCTCTATTTTGCAAAGGCATGCATGAATTCAGAAAATAAAAGGTTGCTGTTTGTTTACACAGTATTAATGAAGGCATGGTTACTACCACACAACAGAGCCCGAGTGCAGACAAGGAGCCTTGCTGCTGTCACATGCATTGCTTGTCTACAGTGAAGACAGAGGGAGAAGACAAGGACTTCTTCTCGACCAGAAAATTCAGTGCGAACACCGCAGACAAGTTTTTCACATTTGCCCAGGAATAACACATTTCTCTTCAGTGAGATTAGATCCTGACACTTTCCTCATTCCTGAAGACATTACATATATACACTTCCATTCCTTCCAGCTTTCTTCTCACTGTCTTTTTCCTTAGCCCACATTACGTTGCTCATAAAGCCTCTTCCATCATGTAGCATCTTCATGCGTATTTTTAAAAAGTAAATACATTCTCTTAACTGTGACAACCCCAAAAAACACTACACAAACTCAGATGTGTCCTGACTTTTAGGTAAAATAATCCCATTAAAAACGAGTTCACCTGCAGCGCTAGAATGCATTACGTGCATCCTCTCATAAGAGATCAGTTGAGGAAGGTACAGCGTGCAGCCAACACGACTGCAGATGCTACACAGAGGCAACAGGAGTTTATGCTACTCTTTAGGTGCAGCTCATGCAATTTCTCTAATTTTTGCCAAAGCCAGTAACAACAAAAGAAACGAGACAGTGACAAGCAGGGATTGAGCGTGCGCAATTACAGTCTGGTAAAGGTCTGGTTTGGAAGGGGTTCCACTCTACATTTCAGCGTTACTGAGAGATTAGAGTGACAAACAGGAGGTGAAGATCCCTGGAACGGCCACTTGCCTTAGGGCTTGTCCCTTACACTTCCTCACAGGCTCTGACAAAGCCTCAGCCGCGGCTCGGCGCTGCCCGAGTCCCATCCGCCCTGCACAGCGTGGGCCTGGCCGCCGCAGCCCGCCCTCAATGACCAGCCAGGCGTAAAGCTCCCGGATTGCTACTGATCTTGTTAAGGCTAAATCAGATGATTTGGCCAAAAACACTATATTCCCTGATCAGAGATCAGTTCCCCCTCTACCACCCGATAACCACTCTTAAAGGATGCAGTAATGGGCTTCTGTTCACTCTGAGCCCGTTAAGCAGAGGCCAAGCTACCATAAGAGGGAATAGATTTGAGTAATGATCTCTTATGAGGCAGCAAACCTACATATAGTGTTTAAAATTATTCCCCTAGGACAAGATGTTTTTCACCAAATCTCCCACATGACAGTTTGACATATTGGTTCAGGCACATAGCTCTGCATTTGTACACACTACAGAATCATCTTTTCCAGTTTTCAAGAAAAATAAGGTCTGAAAACATTTCATGTTTCTCTGCACAGTGGACCAAGTCTCCACAGATTAATTTATTTATAAAATTTTATTTTTAAACACAGCTACTTCATTTTTGTTTATAAACAAATGAACCGTCTCCTCCCCTACCAGTGTAATAATGACAAAACCTTGCACAAAGGTATTTTCTCAAGCCCAGAGCACATGTAAGCACACATTCTGCATTTGTTTATTAACACAAACACGTCTCCACAAAAATTGCACTGCTCAGTTCCCTTCACTTCTGGTACCCTGCACCCCTGCTTTGGATTGGATCTATCTCTTCTAACTTTAAATATCTTGGGGCAGAGACTGTCTTTGGCTTTGGGCTCTGCTACTGAAACCTTCTTTGTATGCTGATTTTTTTCCTCCATTTATTTTGCATGATTTGTGCAATTCTTAAAGCCCATAAAATGCTTAAAGATGCCACCCTCCCCAGTATCACCAGAATTAGAGGAAAAGTCAAAAGCATGCATGGTTATTGAGATGCACAGCTGAGGCCTATGACACATAATGACAAGCACACTCCAAACAGGGAGTAGGAGATTCCTCTTTGCTCATCATGAATGCTACGCATAGATACCCCAACTCCAGCATACTGGTCATATCTCATTCATTAACATTTCAAGAAGTCATTCAGCTTGGTCAGCCCATAGATTTATGGCAGAGATCTAGCCAGCTGTGCTACACTATAAAAGCCTTTTCCTCACAAAGGAAGGAAGGCTCTTTAGTCAGAAACATACACAACACTGAGCATTGCGCTGCACCACTAACATACCCTGCTAACCAGAACCAAGAGCTTTGCTCATTAAACCTTGTGATTTTGCTCTATATAGACATCTCTCACCTAGGAGGAATGGAAAGGCAAGGAGTTTCTGCCACTGCTCACTCGGCTGAGAACACAGCCCACCTAGCCTTAATGTTGAGGCAGTGCCCACCCCTCCATCAGACCATCAGGTCTGGCAACGTCCTCTGATCCTCAAAGCCTCTTCTTTCACAGGCAGCATGATTAATTGGAGGTGCCTGCGACTCTAAAGGGAGCATGTATCAGACCATGCTGCAAAGATGTTTATTTTGCTTTAAGTGGTCTCAGAGCTGGCATGGAGCTGTATCAGTGCTCATTGCTTGCCCAGAATTTAGATAACAAGAGTCAGAGTGCTTGCTGCGAATAAATATTGTTCTTTTTTCTACCTTAGCCTCCCTTCACACTCGTATTTTCAACAGGAGCAATGGAAGGACGAGCATACCACAACAGGGAGGCACCCCGAATCCATGGCTGCATTAAGGGGTTTGTTGTCACTTCTCTCACTGATGACCATAGGGTTACAGTCAGACTGCAGTTTGCTCCCCTAAAGCTCTAGCACCAAGCTAGGGATGGATATCACTTAAAGACAAACACAGATTCTTCAGACACTGGCATGTGGCTAACAAACTGGTAAAAACACCAGTAAGTAGAAAAAAATACTAACCCGATCAGTAGAAAAGGTGGCAGTCATCTTACACATTGCATAACCTTGAAGATACAGCACAAATTATAGAATCATTAAGGTTGGAAAAGGCCTCTAAAATCAGTTAGTCCAACCTTTAACCTAGTACTGACAAGTCCACCACTAAGCCATGCTACTAAGTTCTACATCTACACATTTCTTGAAGACCTCTAGGGAGGGTGACTCAACCACTTCACTGGCCAGCCTGTTCCAATGCCACACAACCCTTTCAGTAAAGAAATGTCTCCTAATATCCAACCTACACCTCACCTGGCGCAAATTGAGGCCATTTCCCCTCATCTTATCATTTGGTGCTTGGGAGAGCAAATGATGTAAGGATGAGGAAAAAGACATTGCAGTTAAAAAAACAAACCAAAACAAAACAAAAAAAACCAGCAACAGCAACAACAAAAACTGTGCTCTCTGCCAAGCTGGGAGAAGAGGAGGAAGGGACAAACACAGAATTTCCCCATTTAGGAAAATGGTTTTACAGGAAAGTATGAACTGTCTACACCTACTTCCCTGCAAGCTATTACTGAATTAGTTTTTTCCAACTATATGGCTCTCTGAAAAGAAACGTAAGACTTGTGTGAGAGTGGGGAAGCTAGAAGTCCTGAAGAAAAATCATTGTATACCTTGGGATAGTACCAGCTCCTGATCCCTATTAGACGGCCACGAATGAGAATAAGGCAGAATGGTGCAATGGACTGTTTTTAACTCATATCCTTCCTCTCTTTTGGCTACCACCAGTTCCTCTTTTCAGTTTAACACTATAATGCTCATGCTAGCTTTACTACAAATACGCAAACCACACTGGAAAGCTCGGACAGCCTCCATTTTGAAGAGGCTGATGCAGGGGATTTTAGCTCTCACATAATAAAAGACCTTTCTTGCAAACCATATCCCATCACGAGCTATGGTGCTGCAGTATTGCGTTCTGCTAGCTTAGTCCTGCCTTCCCCAGAGCAGACAAATCACAGCTGACATGTAACAGCAAGTGAAAGCTGAGCTGTGACAGCCAAACTTTCACCTGTGGCCTAAACTAATCCAACCATACAGCTTCTGAACAACTGGTTGATCTCCCCCAGTGCTACCACTGATCCACGCTCTCCTCAGCTCTGCGTGGTATGAGAAGCTACGTCCCTGCCTAAGTGAGGAAAGCTAGATAAAAAAAGCAAATCAAACCAACTGCCATCAACAGTCAAATTGGTTTTGGGCAGCTCCTAGAGTAAACAAGTGGAAGCCTAGAAATTACAACGTCCCATCACAGTTCATTGAACTCTCCTGACATGTACGTGCTACCATTTAGAGGCCACTGAATCCATCAGGAGCTCTGAATTATTTTCTTGAGCCTCAACTGATAACAAAACAGAAAGCCACCCTGTCCTTCCCCCATTCACAATGCCTGTAGACACTTTCTTCATGACTCATTTTGAGGAGTTACGCATAAAATACTTGGCAAACACTGCATTTGTAAGAAAGGAGATTCTCTTCTCTAAACCCATAAAATACTTGCCAGTCAAGAAAGACTGCCATTCAAAAGACAGACATTTATGAGCCCTAAAGCTAACCTGGGTGAATACTTCACAGGTACCAGAGCACTCTCAACCACTTTGGGCAAGCTATCTTTCACATAAAGTTTGATCTTCCCTATTGCCCAGTGACTCTGAGGGACACGGCTCCACACCTGGTGCAAGGACTGGACAGGTTCAGCTAAGAAACAGAAATATGTACACGCTGCTCAGTGGCAGGTGTCAGAAAAGGCCATCAAACCACTTTTGTTCATCTCAGAAAGTTTTTAATGGCTTAAATCCCCCCTCTGATCCCCATCCATTAAATTTACATTTGAACCTAGTTTTAGGACAACAGGTTACAAACAACTCCGATCTTCACTCCAAAGGACGGCAGCTTTTTCAGCCATGCCTCTACCTCTGTATTCAGTATGCACCTGGAAAGGGGAACTCCACAGTAGGAGTGAATATTGGCTGACTGATTCCATGTTTTCTCTACTGTTGGCGTACGTCACTCACTTGCACTAACTAAATGCTTTGAGCCTATTTTCACCAACAGTAACAACCCACACACCCATGACGAGTAAGGAAATGCTGGTTTTTGCATCCAGTATTTTCAAATTTATTTCACATGCACGCAAATTATCACATGGCAGCTTTATGCACAACTCCAGACCATGTGAAATCCATCTCTTGACAGCCAAAATGCATGAGCAAATAAAAGGTTTTGCATAAAACCTTGAGTGAGAAATTTCTGTCTGCACAAAAGTCAACCGGAATTGTTAAATACACACTCAATTAACTAAACCCAGTTCCTGGACATTGTTTAGTATCATTTCAGGACAGACCAAAATTGAAATAAACTCTACTTACACATTCTGCATTAAATTGCCACCTTGACATTTAACAAGGAACTAAGCCGATTAATGGTGACTAATGCCTGCAGTTTCCATGCACTGGATTACCTCCCAGACCTGCCCTCTCCAGGAGGCACAGCTCAACTGTCCACCACCAGTCAAAGCATCTGGGAGCTCACTGTCGGTCACAGAAAAGCTCTGAACTGTCATCAGGTGGTGACCCAACCTGTGGCCTGTAACCAGGTTGTACAGACCTGTGAGTTGTTTTCCCCCCATTATGACAGAACTTATTAATGCATGTTAAATAACAGAAAATGTCTCTGAGTTTGGTCTGAGCTTCACTCCGCTGGCTGCACCATCTAACTTGAACCTTAGCCAGGGGATGGTAACTGAAAGAACAATATTTACTTTAACAGTCAACTCATTCAATAATCAGTGGTATCGTTTTCGTAAGTTTTGCTGAAGCTCATTTCTTCTTGAGGACATACAGGTCAAAAGTACTAATATTACCTTCAGCCCAATATGAGTTTCAACAGACAGAACAGGCTTCCAAAAATAGCATTAAAATGCCCACACACAGAGGCAAGGAAAGTGGGTGTATTAATGGAGTTTGTAAAGGCAATGAATAGATGGTGATTATGCACGGAGTGAAACAGAGGAAGAAACATGTAAATTCCAGCTTTCTCTCATCAGATTTGTGCAAGAGCTTCTACATAATTGCTGGGAGAAAGAAATAGAAATGACAACACTAAGTAGGATATTTAAGCCCTGCAAATTATACATGGAAATCTCTATTTTCCTTAAATGAAGTGAAAACAAAATGAAAGAGGAAGATTCCCTTCAAAGAACTTTGTTTGTGGTCGCTTAGTCTCAGGATGCAAATTAAATGAGTACTTGTTAGCCTAGTGAGGGGAAAAAAAAAAAGGAATTTGTCTCTGAAATATTATCAATCTCTTGTGAGGAGAAGGCTTAGATACAGTTGGATGAAGCCTTTTACGTATGTAGTCATTTTGTTCCCAAAGAAATCAACAGAAGCAATATTCTCATATCCCAAAGTCAGATCTGCATCCAGCTTGGCTGCCAGGGCAGGGGTATCTAGAGTCCTCCAGCTGCTACAAGAGGTTCATCCTTCAGTTCCTTCCACCTTCTCCCCAGTTTTGCCTGCAGCTCCTGGAACTGCCTCTGCCATATCTATAATTCACAATTACGAGAGACCATAATACAAAACTGCCACAGGCAAAGTCAATCGCTCCCAGGGGCCTCACACATCTGAGGCTCTTGCACACGAAGAAATGGTGATAATGTACATTAACGCTCTGGGTTAAACCACACGAGCTCAAGGATATTTGTGAAAATACAACTGTAGTTTACCAAAGGCTTACAGTAAGCAAGAAGAAACAGCATCCAGGATCTTTATCTATTTCATCCCATTTATTTATAGCGTCACCTTGAAATACATCTCATTCCTCTTTAGGACACCTCCAGCTGCAGCTTGTTGGTTTTGGAAGTAGTGGCTTATAAGAGAAGGCCTTGGGAAACAGCTTCCCTAAAATCAAAAGGAGTTCAAGCACTTTCACCGCTGAGTAAGAATAAAACAGGACCAGAGACCAAAGAACAAAGCCTAAGTCTCACCCTAAGAATCTGCAGAGACACACATCAGAGATGGAAGCCACCCAGCCCACCCTGTGCCAATGAACACAGAAGGCACAGACGTACCACTCCAAAAACAATCGTTTTCAAATTGTGATTTGCAAATTCCTAGTAATTTGTGGACAATTTCTAAATAGTCTAAGAAAAGTAACTCAAAAAAAAAAAAAAAAAAGAAGACGTCAGAAAGCCTGAGTTTGTTCAACAAGATTCAAAAGTTTTCTACAACAGAAAAATCTCAAATTCTGGTATACCCAACGTTTGATTTTGGCTGCAAAAAGAGATGTAAATGTTGTTGCCAAATAATGGATTTAGTGTATTCAGAAATATTCCATAAAGCAGCAGAAAGATATGTTGATTCAGCTGGAGGTCATAAACCTGATGGAGGACGAAGGTTTGTTTGAACAGCATTTTTTTTAAAGTAAATCTATCTGGAGAAAAAATAAAACAAAAAATCATCAGATAAAATAAATACACGGCCATGTGAAAGAGAAATGGCAGTGAGGGAAATTCACCTTAAAAAACACAACACAAAGAAACCTGGCTTTCTTAGGGAAGCCTATAAGTGTCACTATTAGGATAAGAAAAACATGAGCTCATCTTTTTCTTCCAATTGTCCCTCACTGTGGAGAGTCTTCATGACATTCTCAGAATAGAAACAAATCAGGAGCAAACAGCTGTTCAAGGAACAAAGTCATGGATAGACAGACTTTCACTGCTTCAACTAAAAGTTAACTTTAAAGTTTCAAAAGCCAGTAAATCAACAAAATGGGCCAGTACAACACAATATGGACAGTCTCATCTTCAAACCTAAAGCCACAAGTATGGGCCCACGTTTACTTTCTAGCCATATACTCATGTGATCTATGACCCCCAACAATTTCAATGTCACTGGAAAATGAAACAATAACACACAATTAGCTTTCCACTTTATGCTAGCAGTTGTGAAGCCTCTGCTTTATAGCAGTTAGGGACAAGAACCCCAGAAGTGCCAACCTCCATTTATAAATGTGCAGAAACTGCAGGGAAAGGGTGCAGGACTCAGTAGCACCAAACCACGGGAGTGGTGATACATCAAAGCATAAACGTGTTTCTGCATATCTTACTGTGAGGGGGAGTCTATATAGGAGTAGCAAATGAGAAACTGAAGTTCATTTGTGCCCCGTATGCAACTGCAGCTATTTGTTAAAACTGCTCATAATATGGATTTAGATTTGGATAAATCTTGGTCTTACCTTGGCCATGCCTACAAACATTCAGCACTAAGATGGAAACAAAAGCTGGTTTCTAGATGACACTTTTACAACAGCCTATCAAGCAGGGCAGTAAGATGTTGAATTGTTCAATTTAAGTGAAGATTTGTACACAGGATCCCTGAATTTTTTTAACACCTCTCACAGGGGCTAATCTAGAATCTAACATCACAGTGACAAACAGATATCCCGACATTTAGGAGTAATATATTAGCTGAACAGCGCTTTCTTTTACAACATTTATTACAGAAGCACAGACACTAGAAGGGAGGGTCCCAGCTTTTTCCTTGATCACCCAGCCTCCAGAAGAAAAATCTACAGACTCAGTAAAGCTCTTTCCTCAAGGCTCAGCCGAGCAGCACGACTTTACATTAACTAAGTTAGCAGAGAACCGGTGGAGGAAAGTAAGTTTAAAGCAAATACAGTATGCAAATAGCATGAAGTGACATGAACACAGAATGCTTCTGCACAAGTACACGTAGGGAAAGCAGCATCTATTTCACCCACTGCTGAGCTGTGGACTTGCAAAGGCACAGAACAAATGGTGAAAGAGAAAACAGAAACATCCCTGCAGCCCGATATGCTCTAGGCCTGGCAGGGAGCCATTCAGAGATGAATGCTAGCACAAATGGCTTCATTCTTCCAGACACAAATGATAACATTACTTAACTCACATAAGTTAAAACAAAGAAATTTGTGGTGGACTATTCATCACCCCTATAAAAAGTGGTTATGTAGCACGGAATAATCTCGTGGGTGCATGCTAATTAGACAACAGCAAGTAACTTGCCCATGCACAAGGTCTCCAAGAAGTTTAAAGCTTACAGACACCTTCATAAGATCAGAAACAAAGCAGCTAGACCAAGACCCCTGTGTGAAAAGACTTTGTTCACAAATGCAACTCCAGCACTCATCAGGGATGACTGTCCCTTCACGCCCTCCTGCACATCCTGCTCCCCGTATAAAGGTCCATTTGTTCAATATGTGCAAGTTCTAAAGGAACAACGTTGCTATGGAAATAAAGACAAATATGAAGAAGCTACTATCCAGTGTGTAAGGGCTACCTCCAGTCTTTACCTGTAACTGTCTCAAACAGGGCACTGTTTGCACTTTGTTGCTGTCAAACCAGGCAAGACTTAGATTTTAAGAACCCCAGTTCACTACTGTAATACAAATGCCGGGAAGACAACAAACAAACAAAAATCTCCACCCTCAGCTGACTCACGTTTCATTTGCACAGGCAGGGTGAGATGCAGGTAGTGCCACGTGAGTCACCCAACCAAAACCCCCATCAAACTCCAGCTGTCACTTCTCCACCAGCCAGGGCTGTTGCACACTTAGCACGCTGCACAACATGTATCTTAAAGCATGTGGGATACTAGGTTAACTGGTCCAACGTCAGAACTGGTTATTCTGAAGACAAGAGCATTTAGAATCTTTTTTAGACACCTTCTGAGTGGCAACCTCCGAGTCATGCCTCTACTCAAAAAGGTATCTTCAAAAAGAAGTATCACGCCCTTTGTGGATGAATGCTTTGTTTCCTGGAAAATACGCTGAGAAACAGGTATCCATAACAGCACTGCAATAAATTATTCTATCCTCCTTCCTTCTCAGGTTTGTATCCATGCAGCCTCATCTTCCAGATGCACGGCTGCCAAGACAGATGAAATTTTAGGCCTGCTCGTCTTAGATAAGAGGGTGAATGAAATGAAAGCAATAGCACCCACCACCAATTAAACTACAAGGATATACGCATGACAGAGACTGAAACCAATTTCTTAACATACCCATCTTCACTCATATTCTTCAGGCACAGCAAGGCAGCTGTGCTGCAAAGAGTTAATCTTGCCTGGAACATATCTCAGATTTCTCAGAAAGTCAAAGACTGCAGCTGAAGCTGGGCTGACTGCTCCCCTGCCTGCCTGCAGCCTGACCCCTGACATTTCCACTCTGCTTCTCACTGGCACAGAAAACTTAACCATACACAAACAAACAGGTTGGGAGGACAGATAAATGGAAGACGGGAGGAGGAGAAAGGAAAGATTTCTCAGATTTCTTTTAATAGCTGTGATTAAATAATAGCAGCCACCACCAGACATGGGTGATGGGCTGGTGTTTATCAGTAAAACCCTGAAGTCTACTGGCAAGACATCTCTGTTTAATTAATCCTGAAAGGGTCCCTTCCCCCTTCTTCTTCCTAGGGAGGTTTTGAGGATCCATACGTTTAAAGATACAGCGAGTTCTTTTTAGCTCTTTCCTTACAAAACACAAGGCAAGAGAGCTCCTGCTCAAAAAAACATCTAGGATTTACAAACACTACAGCAAGGAATTCTATCAAATGAAATCAAATAGGCAAACCTTAACAGAGGTTATCTTTTGATTTAGTTGTATTTAACACTTTGAAAAAATATACACATTAAGTAGTGCATTTGGACAATACCATACTGTAAGTGCACATGCACACAGCGATCAGATACCGGCCTCTAGGCACTGCCCGGGCTTTGGGTCTGCCGCCATTTCTGTAGAAGAACCACTTCCCAAGGGACGAAGCTGTTCGCGGCTTGACGCAGCTCTACCAATCCCATTTTCATCCAGTTTTCCCACTACCCTGTGCCATCAACATCACTCAGTGATGGAAGCACTCTTGCATACACACAGACCAAAATGATTTCACCCACGCAAGGCTGAAACGCGGAACCCGAACTATTGCCCGTGTGCTTTCACTTTGTTCTGGAAGGCTTGGGAAGTCCTTCCAGAGAGCCCTGCCTTTCAGAAGTCCCCTGCCCTCTGATTTTATCGTGAACGTCACACCCAGCAGGGCACCACAGCTTAAGGCGCCAGGCTGAACAAGCGGCGCGTCTCCGCACCAGCCCCTGCCCTGTGGATGGGAGCGCGGCTCCCAGTGCCCTGCCCTCCCGGAGACCTGCAACATGCCCAGTCACAGCCTAGAGGTAACCTCGTGTCCCCAGGGAAAGGGGCAGACCACCAGCACACCCCACGCAGAACAGAAAACAGCTTCTGGTGGCAGCAGCCTCAGCGAGTGCTTGCCCTGCTTCGAACAAGCCCTCCACGGAGAGCAGAGAAGGCAGGGTCTAGCGGCAGAGCACCGGGCCCCGAGGCCAGATAGACACCTTGAAAGCAAGCAAGCAAACAAGCCAACCGGCCTCAAAGTCACTGGAGCGGCATAGCTGGAGCCATGCCTCCACCACTCCCACACGGCAGACAGCGGAGAGCAGCGATGCTGAACAGCAGAGCTGCCGAGAGAATGGTGTTACCACACAGCACCAGCCCACTCCCCTTTCCAAACGTTTTTTAATTTTCACATGTATTTTTAAAAGTTGGCCGCGATCATTCATCCTCTCCTCTTTCCCTTTTTCTCAGTAAGCACAAAAATGAGCGTTAATGCCTTTTCAATCACTTATCTCCTCCCATTTTCTTTTCCAACATTAGTTTTCTAAGGCTTTTCCAGCTTCAGAGAATAGCAGTACACAAAATAGAAAAAAATCATTTCGCACATCCATTTAGTAACAGAATGAGCATTATGTGGTTTTCTAAACCCACTTTTTCATTCTCTTATTTTCCTAAACTTTTATAAATCTAAATAAACTGGTGGTAGAATTACTGAGAATTTTGTGTGGTGTAAATCATCAAAACAGCAAATGAAAATGAGGAAGAAAAATCTGAAATGATTTCTCATGCAAAGGAAAAAAGGAGAGTCGAAGAAAGGGCTATTTTGAAAGTGCACGTTCAAATTGTAAAAGGAAGCTATATATCACATAGGATTTTGATAAAAATCACAGGAAAATATAAAATCAAAACCCATTATTTTCTTGACTATCTACATTCTTAAATACCTTATATACATAGTCTCTTTAAAAAAAAAAAAGTAGCACTGGGATTGAGGATGAACTGTGATGAACTGAAAAATGTCTTTCTATCAAAAAAAATCATTATACAACGACGAGAGACAATCCAGTATATAATCAAAGACAGAATCCTGACATGTTCAAAGAGAAAATTATTTTAACAGCAGTGTCTTGGAAGATGAGAAGTGTTTTTGTTGTTGTTGTTTCTATTTAAAAAGCAAGCAAACAAACAATGGCCATTAAGATTTTTACTGTAACAACTAATGCTTAAATGTACAACTTATTATGCAGTGTGTGTGCCAGGTACAATTAGCACCAACAGAGGAAAAAAAAAAGTGATAAATAAGAAATTCATACCTAAAGTGGAATCAAGCAGAGTTCCTTCAACGGTTAACCGTTCACAGAAGGGTAGCAAACACTTTCACTGGCAGGCACTTTTGTCCTACAGCACCAAAACTGGCCAACAGGAGTCTGGGGGCAGCCGGTAGTTTGGCTAGTTCTATTTCTTTTTCCTTCTAAGACTCCAACGTCCTAAAAATAAAATGGCTGCACAAGACCTAGACACTCAGGCTCAGTAGTAATTTTTTTTCACCTCAAGAGCAGGGGGAGTAGTGCGGCACAGTGATGTTTAGTGAACGGCAGATAATCAAGGCTCTGCATTTGCATGTGGTTTTGCCCCACAGCAAAATAAGGACTCGGAATTCATCAGGATTCCAGAGCTCCTCTGTATAATAATAAAAAATAGCGCTCGGTGTAACACTATACATTTTCAAGTACAACAAATGAGAAAGCAGACTAACTATTCAGAAATATTTGTTGTCAAGAGTTATTTTGAGCAATCTTTTTTTTTTTGGGGGGGGGGGGTTTACATTTAATTTTACACAAAAACTCAAGAACCAATCTTCTATTAATACGAAACTGGTGAGTTACAAATAACTACACTGAAATATTTAAATTTTCAACATTGCTTCCAGAGAATTGTGTATTTGGTTGTAAAAACCATGATTTAAAATCTTCACTGAACTACCATGATTCACAAAAAGTGAATTACAAAAGGGAAGTTTTGTGACTGAATAAATAGCTATTATGTAACCCATATAATAAAAAGTATAGTATTTTTTTCATCTTTGACTGGAAGGCTATCGGAAAACTACTGTAAGTAGTCAAAGACTCACTGACTATAAACACTCCTTTTAAAAACAGAATTTGTATTAAGCGCAGTGTTAGGAGCAAGAGTCAGAAAGGGAACAAAACAATACGAGGTCACTTCAGTAACGTAGCAACACAAATTGAAAGTTGCAAATGCTTCCAATTTGGAGTGCACAAACTGATAAATACTTGTTAAGGAAGCTCGAGAATACATTTTGAACAACGTGCTCCAGAGTTTTGTGATCCATTTCCCAGCAATCCACAAGTCGGGAGGGGGAAGGAGGAACCTACTGAAGCAGGTTGTTTCCGTGCAAACTCTATGCACAAAACATAGGGCAATGTAACGATGTCACAACCTTCCTCAGGTGGCAAAGAGTAAGTCTGAATGAATACAAGACTGTTAGCAGACGGAGTGAGGAACTTCTTTGCCCCTGCAGCATGCGCAAATTTACTTCCCATCGACTTTAAAAAAGGCATATGGTTTTGAATAAAGCACTGCTGTCCACCCATAAATAAATACATAAATAAATAAACAAAAAAATAAACTCAAAGTTTGTCAAAGCACTAGCTGCCTCTGCATCAAAACCGCATCCTACCATTCTTTTGTCTGAAATGCAGTAGGTGGTGATGGGGCATATTTTGACCTCTTGGACACTAGACTGACTTACCCTGGTGACAAATGCTTCAGATCATTTTCAAGACTGTTTACTTTGCAGTTCCAGCCTGACTTTCAAAACAAACTAACAAATATGGACTCACACAAACACTGTTTTCTTCTTTGATTGTGTTTACTTAACATTTAAGTCAACACCAGTATTTTCACTGACTGCAGTTACACAGGAGCAGGCCCTATAAACACAAGCAGGGAAGAAAAATTGAGGAAAAAAAAAGCCATTAAAATCTCAATACAGGATGCCTGCAATAGTCCAGCTAGATTTTGGTTTCAACTAAGGTGTCCAAAATTACATTTTCAAGCAGTATTATGGACAAGTGCTCTACAGTGGCTTTACAAGATGTTTCCTTATGTTTTTCCCGTATTTCACATTTTGGAGGATATCCCAAGCAAAAAGTCCCTCCAAGAGCAGTTTGTCATAAGCAGTTTGTGTTGTTGTCAAAGTACATTTTTATTTTGAACATGGGGGTTTTCAGGTATATCAACTCTATCCATGTCTTCATCACTACAAGCATTGTTTATACCTAGGAACTACTTTACTAATACTATGAGAACACCAAACAGTTTATTTAATAAAAGCATTTTTCCCACTGCAACTCAGCAATGAAAAGCTGCTTGAAGCAGGCATCTTTCTGTCAGTCCTATTCCTACGATAAAGGTTGTTCCCGCCATTATATTAAAAACTCTTAAAAAGGAAACAGTTTAAAAGCATGAACGTATGCTCTGGTTTTCTATCTCTTGAGACTGGCTGTTTATGACATTACTGCATACTGGCTGGGAAGTCTGCTATACCCCAAATGCACTTGCTTGTCTTACGAATACCTGCATCAATGGAAGAATCGCCGCTACTCACTCATATCAGAGAGCTGCTCCTTCTAATCCAAGGAAAAGCTGTCAGAAGGAAGAAAAAATACCTTGGCTTTCACATGTGCAAGCTAATGACCCATGACTGCATGAAGCCAGAGTCAGTGACAGCAATACATCGGGGCCTGTTCGTGATATAATTGCTCTAAAAAGAAAACAGCACGGAAATGCTAACACCGCAGATGGAAAGAAATTACTGTCACCTGAAATTAGCTACGTGCTTACACCTCCACGCTGTGTGAAACCTCCAGCCCCCGTGTCCCGCTGAGACCAGTTCCCACGACTGTCCCGCCACCATCGGGGCAGGCTGCACGTGGGACAGCCCCGCAAGCACCCGCCTAGTGCTGCCACTAGGCACCCCTCCCTCTCGTCTGCCGCGTTAGGCAGTTACCTGCTTTTTAGAGAGAACGCTTGTATTAAAATCATGGATGCAAAGAAAACACCGTGTTTTTGCAGAACATTAATTTGTGCTGTTAGGTAACAATGCACTCCAGCACACCGCCTCTGCTTTAGGGGTGCTGCAGTGATGGAGCATTTCCCAACAGAGACCACCAAGCAGAATCCAACCTTCGGTTTGGGTAGTCCTCTCTTTTGCAGTACTTCTTGCAAAAATGACTTGGAAGCAACACATTATTGTCACCACTGCTTCACGGACGCAGGCCGAGTAACAGCCAGCAAAAGACAAGTGGCACACGCATCGCTCAATCAAAAGCACGAATCGAGATGCGGGTAAGGAATGCCCCGTAACTTGCACCCTGTGAAGGGAAGGGAGAGACAAATTGTGATACTGTCTGAAACACACCTGTGAACCTGCTGGGTATTTTCCAGAAAGTTCCAACAGAGTCTATAATAGTCTTTTCAGCGAGATTTAAGTGTGGGGGGGGGAAGGGGAGGAAAGAGAGAGAGAAGCACTGAGAATTAAAGACAGATCAATTTTGCTCTAAAATTTTAAATGAAACACTCCTGTTTCGGAAAGAATTTCATTAAGGTGAAAATATAATATAGAAGTACCCATTTAGAAAGAATGTGCTATTAATTCTTAGCAGTGTGTGTGAAAGGGAAAATTGCATTTTTATCTAAATGGTTTTTTTTCCTGCATAACCCATTTACAGTATTCTTTTACAGCTCAGTAATGGGAACTTTTCACTTTTCTATTTGGGCCAGACCACTGCGGAAAGCAGGAGTGGTCTTCAAAAACATTTAAAATACAACTCCCTAAAGCAGGTTCCAAGAGAAGCTCCACAAAAAGGAGGGAAAAGGCAAGTAAAATACACGTTAAAAGATGGTAGCAAAAGGAGAGCGAAAAAAAAACCTTAATGATGTAAGCCGTGTTTTAGACAGGGAGAGGAAAAAGGCTGTAGTTTAGGTATTTTTTTCTAAGGAACAAGAGAAGGCTTGGTCTTTCTCTTCTTCCATGCATGAATCACAAACAGCTCCTCTTCAATGTAGCAGAGTCCCAAACATACGCAAAGAGTAAAATGGTGCTGTGTGATCGCTTTGAAAAACTGCACAGGAATATTCTGAGTTATACTATTTACTAGTACATACAATGGAAAAAAAAAAAAAGGAAATGAAAATATTTTTATCATCATAAACAAATGCTCACTTCTCACTATAAATAGTTCCATACAATTTCAAATTGGGTATAATCTAAACACTAATTTCAAGCAATTGACACTAGGATCCAAATTTGCCTGACACATTGCCATCAGGCAAAAAGAATAAACCCAAGGAAAAGTGAAAGCAGACTCGAACTGACTGGACAATGTTTGACTAGGTTTGCCTCATCTGGTACAATTAAGGGTGAACATTAAATCTGAAATTTAAAAAACTTTTACCATCAAGTATCTCAAACTCAAGTCAGCACAAAACAAAATAGCATACTGGCCTTGTGTTTAATAAACAAACTGATTCTGCAAATAATGTATCAGATAATACAAATAATGTAACGAAGTTAAAGTTGTATATTTTCTAGTTGTTCTTCATTTGATATTCTTCACCTCATTTTTTCCCGTGTTGACTTTTTTAAGCTTATTTCTGAAAATTAGTATAACAAATAATTTTATCCTTCAAAACAGGTATATAAAAGTGAAACAGTTATGGAAATACAACTGGACAATGAATAGCTTTTATTCCCTTTACCTAGCCATACTTCTCACTGCAAAGCAGTAATTACAGGAATCTACTTCTGTTTTAAGCTTTACAGTAAGCAATTTCCAAATTTAAGGCCAACAACCAACCCTTCATTATGCTTAATAGGTAGACATAAAAATGTAATTATATCACAATCTCTCAATGTATGTTTTTCCAGCTCTTGAAGTTCATACTTGTCTGATTCAAGGAAGAGACTTTTTAATCTACTTTTGAATCACTCAGGAATACAGGAGAATTTGGATAATTACTTGGAATAAAACTTCATTGGTTTGTTTAAAAAACAAACAAACAAACAAACGACGTTTTAAAAGCAAAAGTCTGTCAGCCCATAAAAACAAGATTCACAGTACTATACCTGCAGCAAGAAATTCAGGCTGCACTTTGACGAGCCCTTATCAGAGAGTTTTGACCACAGACTACAACAAACCTTCCCTACAGTCCAGAAAAACGGTGTATCTAGAAGCAGCAAATTAATTTCTTCATTTTTCCTACGTACCTCTGTTAAAGTAAGAAAAATCAGGAATTCAGTATATTAACTTGCTTAATCTACAGAACAAATGACTTTCTCATATAACATGTAGTACTATTTTGCATGCAGAGTTTAAAGGTTAACCAAATAACTGTGGTTACTGCCGAGTTCACCACAGATTTTCATGTGACAATAGCCACAGTCTCCTAGCGCTGTTTTTGAGCCATCTGAATTCACATCCATTTTGCAGACAGCTACAATGAATTAAAAAAGATGGTATAAAACATCCCATTGACTGAAAATGGTAAAAAAGAACCAGAATGAAGAAGTCACTTGCTAGCCACCCTCTCTCTCTCTCTCTCTCTCTCTCCCTCCCTCCCCCTCTCCCTTCTTCCTAACTCAAAATTGCTAATATGAGATTTTAATTGTACTTGACAAAGTCCTACTTTTCCCTCTGCCTCTAAAACTTAAGCACTTGTATAGAGAGCAACCGGAGTTGGGATACTAGCTTTTTCTCCTAGCATAAAAAGAACAGCATGTATCTATATTTAGAAAAGGGAACTACAGTATCTAACATAAAAAATAAAAAATAATAATAAAAAAAAATGAAAATGTACTGATTTTATCTTCAAAAAAGCACTTGTACTTTTGGTTTGTTTAAATCAAGAATGTGTTGCAAGTGTTTGACCCTATATCCAGCAACCATAAAATCTGTTCCATCATAAAATACCAGCTGCTTTGCACTTTGAATGATAACACTATTTTTTGAAGTGTTGCAGAATTATTGTTTCATAGATTGTGGCAATTTTCATTATGATTACTGTGGAATTCCTTTGGGAGTGAGGTGGGGGTAGAATACAAACAATAGGCACATTTCTATTATTTCCCTGCTTTTAAAATACTATTTGGTCTGGAAATGGGCTGTTCTTCAGATTGCGCAAAAAAAAAAAAAAAGATCAGTGCATCATTCTGGAACGAATAAAAATTAGTAAAACAAATGAGTCAGATCAAAAACACCTATAACATTAAATGTAAAAAGTCATCCAGCTGCCTTGCACATCTAAGAGATGTCCTTTTTTTAGCAGTATGACATCAGGACAACTACAGGTTTATACCACAAGAAACGAGGTGATGCCGTACTGCCGTTATTTACAAGCTAGTGCAAGTCATCGAAGCACATGTGTTGGCAGGGGGGAAGATCTTCCTCTTCCCTCCTCCCAGAAGAGAGAGGAGAAAAGAAACACCCATGATTCTTCTATCCCTAGGTTTCTGGAGGAGGTGAAAACTCACATCACGTCAGTTTCTTTTTCCTGTTGCTCAGACCGAGAAATGTATTTAGGTTATTACATTCACACGCCGTGTCAGAAGATCCATAGTTGCCGCCTCCCTTTTTTCCAGGGGAGAAGAAATACCCCACCGAGGAGGGCAGCACCGCTGTGCCCTTCCCACCGCCGAACGCGACAGAAGGCAAGTGACCCAGCGCTCAGCCCACCAAGCGGGACAAGGTGCTCCCCGCTCCGCTTCCTGAGGCACGCTGCTTCTGCACACCCTGCGAGGGCAGCAGCGGCCCGCTGCGCGCCGCCCTGGCCCCGCGGCCCACCCAGCACCGCCACCTGCCCCACGGCCCCCGGCTCCGCGCCCCACGGCGCCTCCCCCTCTGCGGCCGCGCAGGGGCACCGGGCGCTGGCCAGCACCCGCTGCGCAGCACCACATTTCATCTGGCTTGGGCTGCAAAGCTTGAGCCGGGGGAATGTCTCCTGGGCTTCTGAAGTACAGCATAAAGCTCCGTGTCAGTTTACGGCGCGATACATATGATCTTAAATAATAAAAATAATAATAGAGTGGGACCTCGATATATACTCCACTGTGATCTAAATCAAACAAATACCCAAGCATCCATAAGTGCAATGGTAATGACTTGACCAACTGTGCCATCTAGCCAAGAGACAGGAATACTCACACAGCCTCTCTCCGCCTGCTTTAACCTCACAGACAATCGAGAGCGTCACCTCCAGCAGCGGCTGGGAGGGAACGCGGACGCAGGGTCCCTGGGGACGCAGCCCTTGCTGGCACGCATTTGCATTTCTGTTTTTTAGATATCATCCGCTGTCATCGCGTGCTTTTTATGAGTTCTCTTATTATCCAAGACCAAAAGGCTTTAAAATGCCATGATAGGGAAAGATTACATATATTCTAAAAAAAGGGGAGGGGGCAGATTTCTCTAGGAAGGAGATCCTAAAATTCGGACCGGATAATAATCTTAGTCCAGCCTCCATTTCCTATGCTAATAAATCAATTTATATCTTCATAGCAAAACAGCTTCAGGGTATTTACAAAATATAAATAAATTTAAAAAAAGTTGTGCCATTCTTTTTAACCTGCATTTTGGGAGGTTGAGGAGGAAGGAAGGATAGAACCATTTCCAGGTTTTTTTCCATGTACCTGCTTCACACTGCAAATTAAAATTTTCAATTTTAAATTAGGAGTATATTCTTAATTAGGGTATGAAGTGTTTTAAGATTTTCCTCACTTTACAAATGGCTGCTTTTTCAATTAACTATGCTTCCTCAGCCTCAGGATGATCTTTCTATTAGCAATACAAATGCTTTCTAGTATTTTGTGAATACTAATTCACAAAATTAATTAAATGCAGACTTAACTCTAAGAAATATATTTTACCACAAAAACAAACAAACAAAAAAAACCCACACACTTTCACAACTGCTGACTGATTAAAGGTTTTTCTGTGATCAAGAATGTCAAGTCCTAAAGGCCCAGCAGTCAGAATTCAAGCTAAGAGAGTTAAAAGAAAAAAAATAAAAAGGCAGCAACTCAGTTTCCTCATCTCATCTTTTAAAGGCTCCACACAGAAAAAGATATATCCAAAAGGTCAGGCAAACCAGCCACTAGAGAAAGGCTGTAGCACAGTCTCTAATACAACATTCTGCAGCGAGGAACTAGCAGAGCTCTTCAGAGCTCACACGTGTTGTTTCTGTGTTTACTCGCAAATAAATTGTATTTATTTTAATGTAAAAATCTATCTATGCAGCACTTAAACATAACCAGATTTCTGCTTATCAAAACAAAAAAAAGCTTCTTCAGACAAACCTCAAAAGCTAATAAAAAATTAGACAGCGCAATGTCATGCACTGCATTTTTATGCTAAAATACCAAACAGACACAAATAGACTGCTAAAATTTGAAACAAACACACATGACTTATGCAACTAAAGACACACAGCACAAGTTAAGCATGTAGACAAGAAATGGTTCATTTTCGGGAGCTACCAGATACCAATGCATGCACATCAGGGAACGAAATCCTAAGATATAATGAACAGTTACTATATAATTGAGGCCAGACGAAACTTTGTAAACTCATATTTAAAAATGGCTGGCAGGGGTCAGAGCCAGCTGAAAGGGATACATTCTAGATTTGTCTTGAAACACACCAGCCCAAAACACAAGGCTGCTGAACACAAACACTTGTGCTGCTATAGAAAAATAAATAAGGGGGGAAAGCTACTAGACAAAAAGGTAACTACAATATTTTTTGCATCAGTATATAGACAGAAAGTACAACACTTAATAGAGAGTACATTTCTGGATCATCAAGTCATACAACTAATTACATCAACTAAGGAAAATGCATTCCCCACATACATATGCTTTTGTCATTTGCAAGGAGATGAGCTGTATATGACGGCTGAGAGGAAAGCGCTGGGGGAGAGGCCAGAAGAAGGGGCGTTGAGGAGGGGAGCTGCAAAGCAGTGTCACCTAGGATGTTCTCTTTGAAGTATTAAGAAAGTCAGCTTGTAAAAATTAATGGATTAGACATCCAGCTGTTCAATTCTCTGCTTTAAATTTAAAAAGTATTTGACTTGGAAACATTGGCACATAATCCATAAGATATATTTAAATTTGTAAAATAATAATAATAAATCTTTGCATTAAAAAAGGTCACTAATAATTAGTAATGTTTTAACTGCATCAACAAAAATGTGTTTTGCAAAGGAAAAGCAGCTAACTGCAAAGAATATTGGTATTTTTACATAAGCCAGTCACATTAACACCATGTGCAAATTGGGTCTATCTACGAAATAGAGAAAAATACAGTTTACATTTTAAAAGCTGAAAATTCTAACCAAGATGAAGAAAGACAGGGTGGACCTTGAATTCCTGGGAGATTACACAGCTTCACCTATTTAATTTCTAGAAGGTGCCCTGCTCTGTGTCCCTTGCCCAAAAACTTGATGATGAGGAAGTGGAGAAGAAAGCCATGTCCTAAATATACTCATAAACGGAAGCTCTCTCTTAAGAACAGCGCTCAAATAAATGAAACGAGTAATTCTATATACCTAAAAAAACCCACCTCCATCTTAAAAACATCCCACAAAATAAAAGCATACATTTACAGATGCAAATTTTGTTATTTTCAAGGGCTTCAGATTTTTCAATGGAGGAGAAAGAAAAAGGAATACTTTGACAGAAAGCTTGCTACTGGCTGGAGCAGAGGCCTGCTATAGATACGTATTTTGAGTCTGAAATTAATTATCTATGCCTTTTGCACATGAAGCACTCCAGCCTGAAACATGGTAAGAACGATATATTTTATCCTAATAACAAAAAAGGGAAGAATCCCACTGAACACAATTTAACTGGTCACTTTTGATATTCTATGTCTGTGCTAGCAATTACGTAATTAAACTGTTCCTGATATTTGGTAAATTTGGTATGAAAAAAAAAAACACATATATTGGGCCACCTGAAGATTCATTTTAGAGCTGGATTCACTCTTTCTGTGGATACTCTACTCACATTTAAAAGAAATACACAAGAAACCTGAGACTAAAAATGTACAGTAATTTGTCTAGTACTAAAATTTTATATGGCCACATAAAGACATATTGCCATACCAAAACCTCATACTGAACGTTGCAGAAGAAGGGAGTCAACTGTTACAAATAAAGGCAGTCTATATAATTTTAGGTTAGACTGTTTAATGTCTTATCATTTGCTCTATATAAGTAACAACAAACTGTATTTGCAGGTATTGACTATTAATAAATTTTATGCATTTATGTAAAATTATTTATGGTTTTATAGCACAGCGTTGCACTAGATCATTGTTAAAAAAGCAGCTATCTCATGTTAAAAATGAAGAGCAGACACTAAGCAATACATCATAGATCAGAATAAATCTATGCTCTGACCTATGCTCACAGATACATATGAAGTCTAATCCATCTCTTTTTTCATCATAGGTAAAGAACTAAAACATACACACACACTAATTTCAAGAAATATATCCCCCAAATGTCATGCACACTCTCACACTTAGCATGTACAAAATATCCCCGTTAAAACTAATTTCACAACAAAACATACCATCATAAAATAGCAGACTTGGTTAAAGGAAAGTATCACGGTGCAAACCAAATTTGTGATGTGCATTAATTCAAATACAGCTAGACAATCCAGAGACGGATAGACGGATGTAAAGGCAAATAGAGTGGCTACGGTATTAACTGAAATCACAATAAATTCACACACCTTCTGCCTTAAATATTTTAATGCATTATAGCAGCAATAGAAAGTAATACTGAAAACTCTACCCTTGCCTTCTCTAATATTTGCCAGAAAAGTCTACAAGTACAGTGCTGCAAAATATTTATTAAAAAAATGTTTCTAAACAGGACCATTTTCTTGTAAGAAAATATTAAAAATTATAGTTTGTCAAAGTAGACATTAGAGTACTACTGTCACCCAAATGAAACCAGATCAATCAGAGGCAACCTTTCATTTTTTTTAATAGATCAGAAGAGTTTAAAAGAACATATTAAACCCAAACCTAATGCACACTGAAATCTTTTCTACAATATGCAATGGGAGTATTTTTTCCTCATAAGTTTGCCTGCTAATCCAGATCATTTATTAAAGATGTGTATTTCATATCTGTGGAATATATCGCATAACTTCTTGGCAAACGTAATAGCATTTTTTTCACTAACAGTTAAAATTCCTGGTGTACGTTTAAACAGCTCTTTAAAGCAAACAAAGCATCATCAGGAATCACAGATTCATCGCTGCAACGTGCACTGAGCTTAGTCAATGAACTCATTTCCAACAGTCCTTACTATGGTATAATTCCGTTTAAATCGTATATTGCTTGAAACGATATTTAAGTGTTTGAAATACCTCACAAGAGGTCCGACAAACTCAGTCCCAGTAAACAAACCTACTTCCTTCGTAAAACCTCTCAAAGAATTTAGCTGTATTTAAAATAAAAGCACACAACAGAACATACTAGGAAAAGAAAGAAAACAAAGGCTCATAGCTGCATCTGGACCAAATTTGTCTTTTGTTAATATATTTGGTATTAATTTACAAATGTTACATCCTGCTTCTTCAACAGTTTTGGCCTGCTGGCTCATTTAAATGGTAGGTTCGGTATTATGATGAAATATTTACAAAAACTCAAGGATAATATCTAAAATATGCTGCACCACACTTGCACATCGGCACAGACAGAGTAGTGCAACGGCCACAGGATATCTGACTATATTCTTATTTTTTCCAATCAACCTGCTTGGTTCTAGGTTACATTTTAATGTCTTCACCTGACACATGCAGTATGGGACCTTCAAAATTTCAATTAAAGACTAAAGCCGAAAGCCCAGTAGAACCTAATTACTGGGTTCCTGGAGAATACTAATCAACATGTCACTGAAGGAAAATTGTTCTGGTTCAGTCAAACCAGGCAGAGCAGAAACCCATTACACTAGTGCTAGGTTTTTATGTGAATTTGATCCCGTTACTCTTTGTTAGTTAGAGCTACGGTATTGGAAGTCAACATGACCTCTCTACACTAAATATTGTCACTTTTCACTTCTAGCTCTAGCTGCATGGCAGAGGAAAGGAAGATATTTTATAATGCATTTTTGGTGAAAAACAAACAAACAGCCTCTTCCCACAGTACATGTTAGTACGAAATACTATATATCAGAGAAAATTCCTTACTGAAAACTGCATTTCAGTGAAAAGCGATGACCGGTCACCATTAGGTTAAATTCAGAAGAAAAATGCAGACATATACACCAAACTCGCTAAAGGCTATTATTAAATAAGTGTATACATACTACACAGGCACCTACAGCACAGGTGTCTGAAATACTGTTATCTGTTGTCATCTACCTTTAAAACTCGGATAGACTGTTAGGTATTAGCAAATCATTTTAATACCACTATGAGTATGAAAAAGAGATGAGTTATAAGGAATGTGAACAGTTATTAAAGCAACTCGAACAAGTTGTTTCCATCAGTAATCCAGGCATTAATGGAATATTCAAAATGTTCCTGGTTTTGCTGGGTTTTAGAGAGCTTGTTAATTACAAAAATATCCCTCCAAGAGCTGCAGTAGAACAGAGCCTTAAACCCCTCTCGCACACGCACTCCACTCCTACAGAGAAGAGCAGCAAGAAGGCGGCACGCTGAATTCAGCGCTCTGCCACGGTAAAACTTGGTCATTCACACCGGTCTGAGCCTTTCTTCCACCCCTCCCTGAGCCCACAGAGGAATCAACACGCACCACAACAGCCTCATACTATGAATAAATTACAGAACATTTTCTCTCCCATCACAGTAGGTCTAATGAAATAGCCCACCAACAACGCATGTGTGTTGGTTAGGGAAGTTAGGTCTAACAACTAATTTCACTCTTAATAATATTACACAGCATTACAAAATGTGTGCCACGGTAAACACTCCTCCAATGTAGTACTAAGCACATTTAGTAACCGCTTGGAACTTGGAAGAGTGCTGTCTGAAACCTGCGTATTCATCCTACCTGTGTACAACAGGGAACTGCTCGACAAAATACCATCGATGCAAATCTCAGTTGACTAGAATGGTTTAAAATCTCAATCACTAGAAAAATAAAGCCCTTTTCTTGAACACAGTTTCAAACACTCAAGTGTATGGTAATGTAAAGTCAAATTATTTCTACTAACCAAAGAGAATGGCCTGTTTTATCTCACCTATTGTATCTTTATCACTTCCAACAACAGTTATGGTAAATTCTCTACTGGTGTATATGAATTTCCTCATCCAAAGTACCAGTCCATTCAAATCCTTCAAGTGACTCAAGTGTAAAACAAAATGAGTGCCTCTATCCATTGTTGTAAAACTGGTTCGTTATTTTGTGCTTACTCTCTGAAATACTAAAACATATCCTTATATAGGAACACTGATTAAATGGTTTTCCTTCCAAGTGATGAACTGTTTTAACAGCAACATTGTGGTTATCGCGACCAGAAAGCAATTACTTATTTCACTAGATGTTACTAAGAATAGTGATGATCAAAGTGAACGTAGGAGTGCTGTTAAAGAAGGCAACACTCCATATGACACAGATACATGAAATATACATAATTCTAAGCCAAATTACACTTTTAATAAAAGCACAGACTATTCATTGTTTTGTTAGGCTTGTTCGGATTTTTTTCTTTTTTTATTCCATGAAATTAAGATCTATGGAATAAGCTGCTCTTTTAAAATCTATTTTTAAGTGTAGCACAGTGTGTAAATGTTCATATCTGTATATATGCATATTATGTGCATGTGTGTGTCTGAGAGGGAGGGTGTATGCATGACAGAGGGAGGGGTGTGTGTGTGTGTGTGAGTTGTGAGAGAATGTATATATGTGTTCGAGTCTGCCAAGGTAGAACTGACAGGAACTGTGATTTGTGCTAACTAGCTATTGATCCAGTCAGATCTAGATGTTGTGTACAAGAAACAATAAAAGAGAAGGGGCCAGGAAGGATGCTGTGTGCAACTCCATTTAAAAATGGAAAAGAAAGGCCCCAAACAAACCAATTTATGTCCTTGCCTGGGTGAAGCATGGAGAATGCTGATGGGCTTCCTACAGTCTGCTGTGCATGCTAAACACTCCCGCTTCAAATGAGAGTCTCCTGAGCTGGGCATTAAACATGAACAAAGAGACAAACAGTGGGGGCTAGGATTCACGCTTCAGAAAGCCAAAGCTGGAAAGCCAACCAGAACTAGGAGTAGGAAATTGATGAGTTTTCAAACCACCTCAGCTCCCTTTTGATTTTCTTAACACCTTTCTTAGTGAAATTACTAAGCACATTATACTAAAAAAAGTCAGTCTGTAAGACTAGGCATAATGAAAATAATTCCCAGCTACACAAGCAGTACCAAACAACAACTTTCCTAGGCTCACATAGTGAGTTTATACTGCGTAAATTATGCACGTGTACTTATAGCGCATCAAGAAATCACCTGTGTGCATTCACACAGCAGGTAAATGCATGTGCATCTATTATATTATGCAGTATATATTATGCATTATATTACATAGTCAGGCGGCTTAAAAAAATATGTATTCGATAAGATAAGATAGAAACCAGTTGAATCCATAATTATCTTTAGCCTAAAAAGCTTTTATAATAGAGGGTTTTCCATTAATGTATTTTTTTCAGAGCTTCGAGAATTACGATGCCCTCTGGACATGGGGAAGGATCAAAACTGACAACTAGTGTCGAAATTAAGCATATGTCAACTATGCAAGTTTTATATCAGACCCAGAAGCTTATTTTAAATTTCCTTTTTAATAACAAAATAAATGCCAAGAGCCTTTTAGTTTAATATCACACTGCTACCAGGCTTTTAACACATGCAGGAAAATACCTGAAACCGGCAGGAGAACACCACTAACAAATACATGCTTTCACAGCTTAGGAAGACTTCTCTAACAGTTTGGAGGAAATGACTGGAAAGGACGGAAGGCACAGGGCTCTGCAGGGAGCCCTCTCCTCAGCGCCCCACGCCAAGCAGCATGACAGGGCGCCGCCGTGAGCCCCTCTCCTCAGCACCCTGCACCCCAGAGTGTGGTCGGAGCTCTGCCATGAGCCCCTCTCCCCAGGACCCCCGGGGCCCCTGGGCATGCCAGGCAGCCGGTGGGGACAGAGCTGGCGGCAGAGGACACCGCGCTCAGGGCCGTCACCCGAGGGGCGGCCAGTCCCACCACGCTCAGCGCCGGCCGGTCCCCACAGGGCAGCAGGCGCTTTGTCCCCTCCATCAGCCACCCCCAGCACAACTATCCGGCAGCCTTGGTGCCAGAAAGTGCCCAGCACCTGCCCTGGCTCCCGCAAGGGGCAGAGTGGGTCTGGGGCCAGTGCATGCTCCGTGTCCAGGGACCAGAGCCCCACCACCTCCCCTGCCCTGAGAGCAGCCCAGGGTCTCCCCCCACGGGAACCCGCGCAGGGCAACAGATACCTTCTTTGCTGGGGTTCGGGGGCTTGGGCTTCTCCCACGGCACCATGGGCTTGTCCTCCTCCTGCCCCTCCATCAGAGCCTTCTCGCCAGGCAGGTACCAGGTGGAGTTGTGCTCCGCCATCAGGGAGTCCAGGTCAATGGTGCTCATGGCACCCTTAACGCCCTCTGAGCAACAACTGCTCAGGTCACTGTCCCCATTCTGCCCTGCGCACTCCCCCTTTTTGCTCTTCAGCCCCAAGGGCTGGTCTTCCGAGATGCTGAACTGCTGCCGCTGGAGCTGGATCTGCGCCTGCAGGATCTCCAGAGGGTGGATCTCATCCTGGGCTGAGGTGCTCGTGGGGGTCCGCACCTGCTCCATGCCCGGTGTGCCAGGGTGGGCGCCCGCTGTGGTGCTGAGCCCATAGCTGTCAGGGGTCGAGGTAGATGTATTGAGGAGGCCGAGGGCCAGGGGCTTCTGTCCGTTGAGAAGTGCATGCTCCCCACGGGGCAGCTTGGGCGAGCCGCCTAGCAGCGGGCTGCGGGTGGGCTTGGAGACGGTGTTGTCGGAGCTGGAGGACACCTCGTCCTCGTTGCCGTAGCTGGTGCTGACCTCGTCAGGAAAGTCCACGTGCGGGGAGCTGCCGTCCGACTTGGTCACGCTCTGGATACCGCTGTCCAGCGACGACATGAGGTCGGGCTGCTCCCCCAGCAGAAGATCGCCACCCTTGCCCCAGGAGGGTGAGGTCAGGGGCTTGTCATGCGGGGTGCCCCCTCCACGCTCCGTGCCTGCAGCCCCTGGCGGGGCCCCCGCAGCTGGCGGCGCCGGCTGCCCAGGGCTGACGCCAGCCCCGCTGCCCTCCGTGGCCGAGAACTTCTCGAAGAAGGTGCCGGGGCTGACGTGCCCACTGTCCCGTTTCCGGCGGCCCCGCCCCCGCCCGCCGCCCGCCTTCCCCTCGCCGCTGGCCGCCGGCTCCAGCGCGTAGCCGGGCGAGAGGCTGCTCTCGGCAGGCAGCAGCGGGGCAGCACCTGCCGCCTTGCCCGCGCTGCTCCCGCCTGCCGGCGGTCCTGCTGGGAAGTAGTCCGGGGCAGCTGACGGCGGCGGGTCAGGCTCAGCCTGGCTGAGCTTGCGCTTGGCCTCAGCCGGGCTCTTCTTGTTGAAGGTGACGTTGAGGTTGGGGGCGCCCAGGCTGGCGATCATGTTCTGACAGGCGGTGGAGAGGGCGGCCAGGCAGCTCTGCCCGAAGACGTTGTCCTTGCTGGCCGGCTTGCTGAAGGAGCCCAGCGAGAGGGCACCCAGCTTGCTGGCGGCAGGCCGCGGCGGCGGCGGCGGGGGGAACTCAGGTGGGGGTGGCGGATAGGCACCCGGCGAGGCGCTCAGGGTGGGCGCAGCGCCGTGCGCCGCTGGCTGCCGCGCGGCTGCCCCAAAGGGGAAGCCTGGCTGGGCGGCAAAGTCGGCAGGGCCACGTCGCTCAGCAGGGGCATTGGGTAGCGACACACCACCACCCGGCGACTGCAGCTGCGAGAGGCCGCCCATGGCAGGCGCGAAGGGCGGGTGGACACCAGGTGAGGGCAGGGCCTGCGCTGGCCCCTCGCCTGCCATCCGCAGCGGCTCTTGCAGCCCCAGCCCGCCAGCGCCCGGTCGGAAGAGCACAGCCGCGCCGCCCGGCTGCAGGCCCAGCTCATGGGGGGCCGCTTCGGCCGGCAGCCCCGGCGCTGCCATGCGCCGCGGGAGCAGCTCCCCGGGTGGCGGCGGCCCCGCAAACCAGGCGCTGTCAGGGGCCAGGTGCGGCGCCGGCGGGTCAAAGCCACGGCCGCTGCCGGCCTCGCGCTCGAAGGCCGGCGGGGGCAGGCCGCTGGGCGGGCCCACCTCACCGTGGTGCCCCAGCTGCTGCAGGCTGGGTGGCCGCAGGCGCTGCTGGCTGCGCGAGGCCATCTGCTTCATCACCAGGGCTGCGTTCTGGCGCTGCGCCAGCGCCGGGTGCTCGGGGCCACCGTGTGGCAGTGGCCCCCCAAAGGCCTCTGGCGCCGGCGGGGTGAACTCGCCCGGCAGGCCGGGGTAGGCCGACGGGGAGAGGTGGCTCTCCATGGCGGGGCCGTGCATGCTGCCGCCCCAGGAGGCGCAGCGCTCGACGCCGGGGTTGCTGGGGAAGTCGAACCGCGGCCTCTTGGCGACGCTCACGTAGGGGGCATCGAAGTGCTGCAGTCTTTGATTTGGTGGCTGTTGTGGAGGAGGGTGCTGCATATTAAACACGGGGTCGGTGTAGGGATGCATATTCCTGTTCTCCAGTCTGTGAATAGGGTATTCAAACTGTGCATGCTGGTTCTGCATTATTGGCCCATTGTCCTGCAAGTTGGGGTTGGGAGCATTGGCTTCTGTTTGCTGTTGCCTAGGGATGGCTGGCGGGCAGGAGTTCTGTCTGGCCAGCAAGCCCGGCGGCTGCTGCGGCTGCGGCGGCTGCTGCTGCTGCTGCTGCATCAACGGGTGCCTGGTGCTGGCCCCCGGCTCCAGGCTGGCGGACATCTTCCGCGCCCCCCCAAAGCGCTCGAAGAAGACGCCGTGCTGCTGCGGCGGGTGCGCCTTGGCCACGGCCATGCCCGGTGCCCGGGGCAGGGAGGGTGTCCCCGGGTAGCTGCCGCCCGCCGGCACCTGCCGCCCGCCTCCGTAGTGCGGCAGCTGCCCCTCGGGCTCCGACGGCGAGAAGACGGGCAGCTCGAAGTGCCCGGCGGGGCCGTCGCCGGGGTAATTGTATTCCAGAGAGTCCACGCCGCCCTGCGCGGGGAGCCGCCGCTGCTCCAGGCCGTGGGGCTCGGAGGAGCCGGCCGCCGGCAGCCCGTGGAAGGAGGCGGCGCGGTTCGGGGACTGGTCGAGGGGCAGGCAGGGCGCCGGCACGGCGTGGCTGGAGGCGCCGGCGCTGTGGTGCTGGAAGTCGGGCAGGTTCCCGGGGCGCTGCTGTCCGAAGCCCTCGGCGCCCTGGCTCTCGGCCATGTGCTCGTAGCCGTCGGCGAACGCCGTCTGCCCGCCCAGCGCGCCGCTGTAGCCCAGGAGCCGGCCGCCGTGCACGCAGGAGGCGCCGGGGTCGGGCCCGAAGTTGCCGCCGAAGTGCGGGTGGTGCTGGTGGGGGTGGTGGGCGCCGCCGTGGCCGCCGTGCGGCTGCTGCCCGCCGAAGAAGCCGTGCACCGGCGGCTGCATGCCGCCGCCGTGCAGCTCGGCGGGGCCGCGGCCCGGGAAGCCGTACGCGTCGCCGGCCAGGCTCATGTTCATGCCCAGGAGGGGCGGCTCGCCCAGCGCGCCCAGGGCCGGGTCCACCGCCGCCGCCGCCGCCGGGCCGCCGCCGGGGAAGGCCGGCGCCTTGAAGTGCGCGCTCATGCTCAGTCCGGGCTGGCCGAAGCCCCGCTCCCCCTGCCCGGCGCTCCGGCTGCTCATCTGCGGCTCGAACTGCTCCAGCCCGAACATCCTGCGCGGCTCAGAAGGGCATGGCCGCCCGCGCGGCTCCGCCGTCCCGCTGCCCTCCGCACCGGCCGCCGCGGCTCGGCGGCCCCGCTCACATCGTGCCGCGCCGCCGCGCCGCCGGCACCGGCACCGGCCGCCCGCCCGCGCTCACCCCCGGCGGCTCGCCGCTCGCTGCCGCCCGGCGCCGGCCGCGCTGCGCTGCCCGAGAGCCGACGGGGCGGCGCGCCGCCGCTCATAGGCTCCGGCGCCCGGCAGCTGCGCGCCGCATCGCCGGCCCGCCGGGCGCTCGCCGCTCGCTGCCCGCGGCCGGCGGCTCGCAGGGCTCCGGCGGCGGCGGGGCGGCGGGGCCGGGGCCGGGGCTGCGGGCGGGCGCTGGGAGGGCTCCGCGGCGCTCCCCTCGCGCGCGCTCCCCCGCTCTCAGCCGGCGCTGGCGGAGCAGCAACAAGTTTTGCATTTCAGCGATGAATTTCAGCCATCGGGGCTGCGCCAATGAGCGCCGCGCGGCCCGGGGCGGGGCTCGCCGTTAAGGTGGCTCCGCCGAGCGCCCGGCCCCGCGCCCCGCCCGCCCCCTCGGCGCGCTCCGGCCGCTGCCCCGGGCCGGCGCCGCCGCTGCTCCCGCGGCGCGGGGGGACGCGGGCGGCCGGGGGAGCCCGCGCGGAGCCGCCGGTGCCGGCCCCGGCCCGGCCGAGCCGGCGGAGTCCCGGAGCGCGGTCGGGGAAGCGCGGCGGGGAGCGGGGCGCGGAGGCCGGAACCGGGCGGCGGGGGTCGGGGTCTGCGCCGCTCGCCGGCCGCGGCGTGTCCCGGTGCTCCGAGCGCACGGGCGCGGCCGGCCCCTGCGGCGCGGCGAGCCGGCAGAAGGAGCGGCTGGGCGCTCCGGCCGCCCCAGCGAAGCCGGCGGCACCGCGCGGAGCCCGAGCGCGGCGCCCCGTCGGGGTCCGGCCGCGGCCAGCGGGAGCGGGAGCGGGGCTGTCGGAGCGCGGCATCCCTGGGGGGAAATAAATGCCCGATAGCGCCGGGGGGTTGGAAACACCCGGCAGGGTGAGGCGCTTGAGGTGTTCGCAGCTCGCACGTGTCAGTAGCTTAAAAAAGAAAAAAAAATACTCCACAAAAAAAAAAAAATAAACAAATATAAAGAGAGATCTATAAATATGCGGCCGAGAAGTATTGGTATGAGGCAGGAGAGTTTAAAGGGATTTTTTTTTTTCCTGCAGGATCAGGATGCTGCGCTGTGATTAAATATTGATTTTGTGTAATTAGTTTTCATGTGAACTATCCTCCTTGCTGATGGCTCGGAGATTTCAGAACTAGAAAAGAAATGGAATTGGACGTGGAAATTATTACTTAGCCAAGTGACAAGGGAGAGGGGGGCTGCGGGGCCGGGCTGGTACCAGGGCAAAAAGCAGGAGCCGCGCAGCCTGACGGCGGCACAAAGGAACGGGAAGCAAGTCCCGTCCGCAGCGGGAAGGCGGTGACAAAGGGGAGCCGCCGGCCCCCCGGGCCCGTGCCCCCGCCGGCCGCGGTCCGGGCCTACGGCCGCGCCGCCCGGCAGCGCAGCGGCCCCGCGCCCCCCCCCCCAGCGCCTCCGCGCGGCCCGGCCCGGCCCGGCCCCGCGCTCCCGGGGCTCCGCGCCCCCGCCCGCCGCCGCCTCCCTCTGCGCCTGCGTGCGCGCCGTCGGAGCGGCCGTTCCGAACGGGCACAGCGCCCCCTGCCGCCCGCCCGCCCCGCGCGCAGCCCCGGCCGCCGGGGGCTCGGCGGAGGCGCCGTCGGGGGGCACCATCGCGGCTGCCGCCCGCCGGGCCCCGGCCCCCGCGGCCGGAGCCGGCCCCTGGGGGCAGGGGGGTCGCCGGTGCCGGGGTTGCTCGGGACGGGTTCCCCCGGGCCTCGTCCCGGCTCCGTGTTCTGCTGCGGCGTGGGCGGGACGGCAAGGGGCGAGGGCGGCTGATGGTTGTCGCCGCGTGCGTCTTGGTGGTGCCGTGGTGGTGCGGAAAACAGGCGGGGGCTGCAGTCCTCCCAGGGCTCTGTTTCGGAGCTGGGGCTCAGCGCCCTGGGGCCCGTCTGGCCCGAGACCTCTTCCAGCTCTCCCACAGCCATCTGCCTCACCCACGAACGACTTCTGCTGACTGCAGTAAGGGCTGGACCGTGCCCCAGCTAAATAGGTTCTTGCAGCAAGCGAGATCTTTCGCTGCATTACCCCTCCAGCAAGCGCACTTGGCGTGTTCCCCTGTGCCTCTCCATCAGCTCAGGCAGCAGGCTCACAGTGCCAAAAGCACGGTGGTTCCCCTGTATGCAGGTGCCACGGGCAGCAGGGCTGGAGTTCATGGCCTTGTATAAAAAATAAATAAATAAAAAGGGGGCGGGGGAGAAGAAAAAAAGCTGAATTAATTTTGAGAGTGCCAATCAAAACAAGGAAGAACATCGTAAACAAAAACAATATTGGATTTTTAATGCCACTCCTGCCGATACAGTCACACAACAGCACTGAAGCTCTCGCAGTGGCAAGTCTTTGACATGGGTAAGGACCGTGATCAGCCCTTGCTGCAACAGGTCAGCAAGTGAAGTGTCCTCCTCAGAGAAGTAACACTGTTTCTAGCTTAGCTAGAATCCATATTTTGTTGTGTGTTTGTGGTAGGATGGCATAAAAAGATATTTTCCATTTAAGATACCACATGCCAGTTGGACAAGATATGGCAGGAACATTCTTGGACATTAATTACTATTGTAATCATCTTGGGTTCCATTTGTAGCTGACCCTTTTTATCACAGCTGACCCTTTGTTGTTGCATTTATGTATAGCTAGTTCTCTGGGGAAATAGCCTGGTCTCTCTGTGCCAGAGATACGATGAAAGTTGTGTGACAGCTGCTGTGAAAGGGACTTACTCCTGTAAGGCAGATAGATTTCTGCTGTGAAGAATTACCGTTGCTGGTGTAAAAGGACCTCAGGCCTCTGCAAAATCACATCTCTTCTCTAAATCAGAGGGTCCTGGTTTTAAGAGGGTATTCTCACAGATGCTTCCTGCAATGATTTATGTATATTGGCTTCTACATAAGAGCCCAAATCCTTCAGAAATGACACATTTTTACTGATTAAGACGACTCACCTTGCATTTCCTGGGAGATGCAGAGTCCATTTGTTTTTCAGGTGGAGGAATCGCTGTCTCTCTATGGAAGAGCAGAATGATGCTGTAAAGGAGAACACAGTAGTGGGATGGAGACTTCCTTGATCCATGGGCTAGCCATCTTGACTGCTTCTGGACAAGCGTTAATGCTCGTTTCCTGTCCTCTCTTGTCTGTGCCAACCAGCATAAGTGTCCCTGCCAGGCCGCAGCAGCTGGGCTGGCCACTCGAGTCAGCAAGCAATGGCTAACTGCTTGCTCGCTCCTTCCCCAGACTGCTGTACCAGAAGGCTTTTCTGCTCACCTCCTTCTGGCCTAACATCAGCGTCTTCTAGGAGCAAATTTCAACATTGAAAGTTTCAGCACAGTAACTCTCAGGAAGCACTCCCTGCATCTGGCTGCAGCCTGGGAGTATTGTATAACTGTCCGATTACAAATATGGAAATAATATCAGCCTAAATATTTTGACAGTAAAAACAGCGAGCTGATTGAAATGGTAAGGTACTGTACCAACTATAATGTTCTACAGGCTCTTGGTATAAACATTTACTATTTGCTAAATGTCAGAAGAAGGCTCAGCCTGGTTTCCAACTTGGAACATATCCTGAGCAAAACACAGCCAGAAGCTGACAACTGCGCCGCGTACACCATGGCTTTCCAGCACGATACTGGGCAGCACGGTAGAAGATTTCCCCCAGACTGTTGCCATCACAGTCAGGAACAGGTCAGTCACAAAGTGCCACACTCGCAACACCAAGGAGGGAGGAAGCCTTTCTTGAGATGTACCAAATAGTGAAAAGTACATTTTACTTTTTTTTTTTTTTAAACTTTCAGTCTTTGTGTTTGGTCATCTTGAGGGAAGAAGGGAAAGGCATTATTTAAATAGTTGTAGCTGCAGGAGATTATTTTCTAAGTTAACAATAGTAATTGCTCCTGCCAAATCCAAAATTGAGGGGATTCATTTATTTCAACTCTCAAGACAATAGCATGATTTTGGGTTTCATATTGCAAGCTCTGAAAACGAAATAGTGGGGTTGATTTTTTTTTAAATAATTCAAACATCAATTCATCAGACTTGAATTCAGCTCTTTCCACTGTGCCAGTTTAACTTGCACTGAGAAAAGTTGCTGCTCAGCAAAAAAAATAAAAATAAGAAAATCCTTTTTAACAAAATGAATGCATCATACATAAAACATCACGAACCATACAATTAGTAAGCAAATGTAAGAGTTCAGCTCAGTTCATAATTATTCAGCAAACCTATTCAGAATAATTTTTTTCTCCCTGCAGCAATCAACTGTGTGGGCTCATTACCACTGAGAATCTAACGAAAAACCACCACATAAACTGTACAAAACAAGCCCATATGCTAGGAAAAAAAAAAAAAAAACTTTAGCCCAGCTAGCCATTAGCAAGAAGTCTTTTAAGCTGTTCCATCCAGCAAAACCACATCTTACTTTTCCATGGTGTTTACATCCCCAGCTCTATAAAGATACCCTTCATTAATATTTAAGGCTTCAAGTGTACAAATTTTAGCTACTAAATAACCTCTACAGTGTTTGGTAGCACAGCCATCTGGAACAATACAAAAAAGTATTTGGTTGCTGCTACGTGTCATGTACCATCCAAAGTGATGAGTCCTGTCTTTAGAGTATGGGCTTCCAAGAGTTACTTTGCAAAAAAGCTGATACATTTTTCCAGGCAGTGATTTCTACCCCTTGCAGGGATATGCAATAAAAGGAATTTGAAAATTTTGAAGGACAGGTTTCTAAGTCTGGTGGCTGACATTACCAGGAAAGTTTTCAATACTTCTCCCTGGAATACTGAGGGAAACTATGACATCCCCTCTATCTCAAAATCAAAGCGAACTCAGTGACTAGACCAACTCAGAAGGCAAATGTGTGAAGTCATTAGATGAGCTCAATACTGCAGCAAATGCAGAGCAGAATCAGGAGAAAATTTACTCCTCAAGAGGAGACAATGCTTATTGGTGCGTGCCTCCTTTAATTCCCAAGAACTGGAAGGAGCTGTGGGTAAGGAAAGGCTCTTTTTTGAGGGGGGTGCAGATCCCCACGCTCTTTTAATGGAGGTAAAAGACGATTTCATCTGTAAAACTTCATTTGCATTCAGTTTCTGAAAAGTTCACCTTACAGATGTAAATATTTCTTTAGGCTTAGTTTTGCCAACAATGTTGTTTTCTTTAAAGTTTGAACCAAATTCCTTCAGACACTTGATTTCTGCAGTACTAAATTGACTACTTCCCATTTCAAAAAATGCCTAACTGAACAATAAAAGTTAAGTTACTGAAATATTTTCAGCAGAGATCTGCAAAGATTTCGTAACTTAGCCCTCCACAAAGATTTTCTTGTTTGTTTCTTCTGCAAGGTTGGGTGGTTTACTTATTTTTTTTTTTTCTCAGACATTAAAAAAAAACCTCTGCAAATTTAAGGTGTATATTTTTTCATGTTTGTTTTCTCAAATACCTCAGTAAGGATTACTATATTTTCCACAATATCAGTATGGGCTTCCATTGGTACAAACAGCTTTTTGCATTAATTGTCTGCTGGGTCCCAGCGATGTCAGCTTAGTGAAAAATCTGTAAGTTATATAGAGCACTTAGACATACCTGCTGCATTCATTTCAATTTTTCCAACATAGATCATGAGAAAAACAAGACAGTATTACAATTAAAATACAACATATTTAGTCTTAAAAATTCTGGGAAACAGTGAAGCAAACCTTCCCATCTATAATAATCAGACTACAATATACCTCTTTTTTTTTTAATTTCCAAATCTAAATTGCCCACTGTTAGGTTACACTTTTGATTGCGATGAGAAAGAAAAATGGAATTCAATCATATAAACAACACAAAAGAATTAGTTTGGCTGCAGGAACTGTAAAAGTTTTGTATTTCCTAGAATAACTCAGAAAAACATAAATAAAAAGTAGTACTTCTCTATATGGATAATCAGTATTTAACTCCCCTCAGTATTTTATTATTTAGCTTATATGATTGACTTTGTTCTGCTGTTTTCTTAAACTTGAACCAGGTGGGACTTTATGTAACCTTAGTGGAGCAGGAACAATCTTTGAGTATCTCGAAAGTCTAGCTTTCACTGCGGGAAATGCCAGAAAAGCACTAAAGTTAATTCATTTTTCATCATCTTATAAATTGAACTATTGTGAAAGGAGAAAACCAGAGGCTATCTTGCAAAGCCTTGATGACTTAATTTTCACTAAGCGTTAGGTTCACAACAGCATTCACCTTGGCGCTTCCTTTTTACATGTTGAAATCAGGTGATATTTTACACGCTGTGTCTGCAAGTTCTTCTCTTCTGTCACTTGCAAAAGCAAGCCTTCCTGCCCACACAGAGCTGTACTGCTCTGGGGGAGCAGCACAGGTTATTGCATGCATTTTTAGATGTTGCTGTTTTGCAGGAACTCCCCCTGCACGGACTGCACCAGCCTTTCCTGGGTATCCCCCCACAGGGCTGCATGTCTGAGGATCCCCCACTTTTCACTGTCATCTTATGTCCATTTAACACAGCAAATACGTTCCCACTGCCAACATTTGGAGGTCTTTGGTAAAACTGTTGTTCAGAGCGCTACTTGTGCAAGGGTCCCAACCTCCCAGTCTTGACTGAAAATCAAGCTGCAGTTTCTGTGGGTACAGAGCAAAGCCTGAGAACATAGTGCCCAGAATTCAAAAGCCACTAGGCAAATAAAAATAATCCTGTATTTATTATTTATGTTACTTCAGGAATTTTTACAGAACAGCTCATCTTTCTGAGACATTGGTGAACGTTGGTTCATAGCCCTGATTAAAAGCACACCCACAGCATATCGTGGGGACCTGGGAAAGGCTGAGAGCCCTGGGTCTGGTCAGTCTTGAGGAATGAAGACTGAGGGGACCTTATCAATGTTTATAAATACCTGAAGTGTGGGAGACAGGCATTTGGCCAACCTCTTTTCAGTGGTCTACGGGGACAGGACAAGGGGCAATGGCCACGAAAAGGAGCCCAGGAAGTGCCGCACCAACATGCGAAAGAACTTCACGGTGAGGGTGACGGAGCGCTGGGACAGGCTGCCCAGGGCGGTTGTGGAGTCTCCTTCTCTGGAGATATTCAAGGCCCGTCCGGACGCCTCCCTGGGCAGCCTGCTCTGGCAGGGGGGTTGGACCCGATGATCTCGGGAGGTCCCTTCCTGCAGTTCTGTGACTCTGTGACCTGTTCCAAAGGGAGCAAGAACAGGCTGGGCAGCGAGGCAGGGACAGGAGCAGGGGGATGTGCCCACATGCTCTCCGTACAAGGCATTATTTGCTTATTTGACAGAAACTACTCAAGTATACTAACAATCCATACACGCAGCAGCCCTGGCTACCCCTGTGCAACATGGGCCACCTTCTCCCCTACAAACACTCGGGTTCTGCTTCCCGCAGCAACACGCCTGGCTCCCTGCCACAAGCACAAAGGGTTAAACATCTCCTGCCATCCAAAACCATTGCTTTTCCAAGATCACGTGGCCTCTCAGCATCTCGGTACAAAAGGCCTGTTTTAATCCCAGTTGCAGACGACTCACATTGTACTCACAGACTTCGAGCAATGTCAGGCTATCAGGTTTCCAACTAATATCCAAGGCACAGCCCAAGCATAGACTAGGAACAAAGACTCCTTTGTTACTGAAAAAAAAAATCCCCTGAAGATATTAACAGTGCAGTAGAGTTCAAACTGTTAAATGATTCAAATATTATTTAATGAATACATCTGAAATGAGGTCTCACAACCCAGAACACTTTTTAGATCATCATTTACAGAGAGCCCGCCTCTTCGTTTACTTCTTTATGAACTCATTGCTTTCAGGTTTTAATTATAGCCATTTTGCCTCCAGGCTTTTTCAGGGACTTCGCTTGTTGGTGTAGCCTGGTTCTTTTTACTATACATTTTCATTGGTGACTACTGAATCTTTCAGAAGCCCTAATAATCACATCCCCTTAATTTACCTTGGACTGCCTTCTGAGGCCATAAGAAACAAGGAAGACAGAGAGCCCACTGCAAAAGCAGCAGCTGACCGCATTAGCTACTATTCTAGTCAGAGCTAAAACAAGTTTTTAAAATTAGGAAGCATGTTAAATTAGTGTACCAAAATTTTAACTGGGATTGAGAGAATGTCTACAAAGTTCAAATTCAATAAAAGCCTTGAATTTCTTGTTCAAGTCTTGGATATGCAATTCTAAAACAGAAAGCCATATAATTCTAGAGATAAAAATTAAAGAAAGAAACAAGATAGATGGTTTTCTAGAAAGAAACCTGCTTCCAACCTGAGGAAATAGAGTTTTAAAATTAAATTTGAGTTTGCTGTGTTTATAGCAATGACAAATCCATGGCTGTTCTGAATCATAGAAGGAAGATAACTAGCCCAAATAGTTAGCACTAGTACCTCTAGGACTGTGATGATTTATACTGAGATTTGCATTTTGAAAAGATAAAGCAAATCTAGGAAAAACGCAGAATGAAAAAAAAAAAAAAAGAGCAACAAAGCAGATTAAGTACAAGTATCAGTAAAAGTACCAGAAAATAAGACACAGGGCAATAGCAGAACTACTTCCAGATTCTGTCAGTAGAGTGCATTGCAAAGCAAAATGTAAAATACATACGCTTTACATCAGTAAATCATTCTCATCTCTTTTGCCTGATTTTTAAATAAATTAAAATAGCCACTTAGATGCATCTATATGGAGGAAAGGGAAGGAAAATCAGAACCATAACCCACTATTCACAATGGGGCAGTGTAAGTGATACAGAGTACTGCGTATACTGGAACTATCAGAACTTCACTCAAATCTAATCAAGGGTCCCGTTTGTCCTCATGTAAGCAATGCCTCAGGTGGAAGTACGTTGAAAATATGCCTCCAAAAGCTCTTTTTGATGTGTTGGTTTTGCAAGTTATTGCGAATGCCAGAACTTTGTTTTGTATGGTTTGCTCATTGAATTCTGCCTGCATTAGGTAACAAGAAGAGGAGGCTATCAAGAATAGCAGTGAATAGAATAGCCCCAGTGGCTAAACACCCTGGTGACAGGCATGACAGGCTGCAGTGTCTGGATAATCTCGGTTTCATTTCCCTCCCTCCTCAGAGTTTAGGGAAACCCTCGTTTTCCTGTGTAAAGGGATGGTTTTGTTACTTTTGTACACTCCTTTAAAATCATTCATTTCCAGCCTAAGTATGAATGAGTCAAACCTTTCAAGGCAATGCTATGGTCTTGCTAGTTAGTCTTTTTTGATTAAAATCCATTTTACATATAAATTCAAGGAAATAGAAATTCTTTAATAAAAAGAGTTAGAAAACCACCAAGATTTTTTTTCTGATTTTTTTTTCTTTCCTTAGGCTATTGAATTGCAAGCATTGTATAAAAACCACAGTTACAGCCCCGAGTTTCAGACTATGCTGTCAAAACACAATACCAGCCACACAAGCACTGTCTTTCGTTGTTCCCCCCCCACCACCACTTTTTTTTTTCTTCTCTGAAACAGCATCCCCAAAAGGAAACTCACAGAAATACTTGTTAATGACAGACCCACAAACTGAATTTCCACGACATCTGAGCACACGCAGGTTTAGGGTAGCAATCTGTAAGCACCATGCAGGGCAGCTCCCTGGGGCAGGGGAAAATGGGGCAGAGAGGCAAAGGAGACCGGAGCATCTCTAAGAGCATTCACTCACCCAGCAGAGCTAAGTCTGAGTTGTCTTTGCAGAAAGCCATTCATCTTCATAAGCTACTTTGTTGTTTGGGATCAAGTCCTTTGTGCAGAATTTCTCAGCAACCCTGTTTTTTGAAAAATTAAAAAATAAATAAATTGTCGGCCACTGAAATTTTTGCAGTGGTCAACAAGAGTAACAATCACTGCCACTAGGTTTTAGTGTTGTTTATGCAGAAATTTTAGTTACCGATACTAATTTTTAAAAATAAAAAAGCTCAAATGGAAAAAGACTTTAAAGTATTTCTGATACAGTTCCTTAGATCAGAGACTCTTGGGAAAAAATGTTATTGCTACAAAATGTGAGCATATGGCAAATGACAGATTTCTTTGTCACGAATCAAAGACATGCCACAAAATTATCCACAGCCTCTCCACAGACCATTTGATCACAACCACCAAACAGGCTCTCTTTCTTTTCCCCACGAGTCACCCCCAACTGAACGGCACGTCTTGGTGGACACCCCAGTACCCGGAGGTCCCGAAGGCAGAGCCAGGCTCCTCTGGTGCTGGCAGAAGCGCAGAGGCAGCACCAGAGGCTGCAACACGGGAAATCCCAACAGGCACAAAGGGAAAAAGTCCTTCCTTGTGCTGGCCACTGGCCGGAACGGCACCTGGAGGGGCCATTCTCGGGGAGACATCCTCCAGCCATAGCAGGACCCAGTGCAGGGCAGCCAGATCCCAACTTGAAGCTGGTCCTGCTCCACCTGAGCGCTTCCACCTGAAGCATTCTGTGCACCTACAAAAGCTCCGTTGCCTGCCAGAACATCAGCTCCTCTTTCAGCTGAGAAAATGGTGGTTTGGTTGAGATGGGAATGTTTTTTTCTGTGGGGTCACTGGCACGTCAAAACCTTTGAAACAGCCAAAAGTTTCTGATAGTTTTATGCTACTGCACAGTTGAGAAATGAATAATCCATTATTCATTTGGTTATCTTCAAGCAAAGATTAGCCCAGGAAACCACTAAGGCTGGCATAGGAATATTTTAATAAAATAAAATAAAATAAAAAAGTTAGCTTAAACTTTCACAATCTCGTTATTTTCTAAAGTTAATGTTAACTTCCGGAGACACTGTTACCTACAAATTAATGGAAAGTGAAAATAAATGTCTGCTTTAGCTAATTGTCCAACACAAATACTACATAATAATACAAAAGTCATTGCAGATAAGTTTTGATTTGAATTTGAAGACCGTGTAACAAACACTCAGTTATTTTTCCTCATCAGGCAGAATTTTCAGAATTATGGCCTATATTTCATTTTGTCAGCTCTGACTGTTTGCTGAAATCTGAAGTCTGTCCCCATGAAATATTTGTTTCTAAAACCTATGTCTGAAAGGGTTTTTAAAATATTTTCCAGCAATTAGAAACTTCTTATGTGGAGTGAGCTAGTATTTCCTGGTTACAATTTAAACAGAGATAAAAAGATGCTTGAATAGACTGAATACTATTTATATTTCTTTCTTTTGCACTAAAAGTTTATGATGCAGTCTTAAAATTAGAACAGTCTGACTGCTGCATGTTCTGACTTCCAATATAAACACATGCAAAGAGGGAAAGTTACAACAAAAAGCACGACATGTTGTATTCATAAACATAACAGCTAAAAACATGAGTGTAAATCGGAAAAAATGGCAAGTAAGTTCACTGAGCAACACGTATTATTTTATATACCTTATTTTCATAATTCTGTATCAGGAACATTGCACCCAATTTTACCAATTTCTTCTGAAAAAAAAGCAAGTTTAATCCTTCAGAAAAGAATGTTAACACCTATGGAAATCTGCAAAAGACAAATAAAGCTTGTTTATCTGTATGAAATATACTGAATCCTCAGCCACTCAAAAGTGTCATATATGGTCATGTATGAACATTTCTGTAGTTATATTATGAAATTATTTGGTGCTTACCTTCAGGTTCTACTTCCTTTAGTTGTTGGAAATTCATGGAATCCACCATGTCCATTCCTACTTCAAATGGAGGCACAGAAATAATACTTTTTTAACATAAATAGAGTAACATAAACTGGAAAAAAAAAAAAAAAAGGCAAACATTGATCCTGCTACCACAAGCTTCAAATTAAAGATAATTTACTGCTATAATATTACTGAAATCAAATTCAAGAAAGAACAAGTATTGAAATGCAGTGACAAAATGAATACATGCTATTTTAAATTTAAAAAAAAAAAGTTTGCAACAATTTGTTTATGCATTTGAGGGTAAGAGAAACCTAGCCTTCAGAAAAAAGCAAACAATGCAATAAAATATATTTTTTTTTCTTGCCTAAAACACCCCTTAAAATAAATTGTTGTTTATTGTTCCATCTGGTTCCCTCTTATGAATCTCCAAGAAAAGCAGTTTTACCAAAACATGGAGTGGGGGAAAAGGTGCTTTAAATCTTGTTGCAAAACTGGAAAAAAAACCAGGTGTGTTGCAAGGGGTGGGTAAGACGACATGAGGTCAGGCAGACAGGCCGTGAGATAGTTCACAGACACCAAAACTAGTACAGTGGGAGGGCTTCGCTTAAGGGGAAACAAACAAACAATCAAATTGTTCATTTGCATGTAAATTGTAAATCTGTTATTAAAAATCTCAAGCACTGGTTAAGATCAGATTCCCCACTAAACTAACAGGATCCATTGAAATCAACTGCCATGGCTTTTCTTTCACTTCCTCAGGTATATTAGTATTTATTTTAAAGCACGAGCAATTAGCAAACATTCCACTCTAATTAATATCGGTTACAGATCCCTTTTCATGAAGCTGGCAAACCATCAGCGATGTGAGGAAAAGGTTTTGCTGATGTTTTTATGGTGATCAGAGGCAGGTGTTCTGACTTCCTTTTAATCTGCTATTCCAGCTGTAATCCATTAGTACTTTATAAGATGGGGTGGGTGTGTGTGGGTAGTTACTGGAGGAACCATGGACCAAAATTGAAGTTCAAATTGTGTGTATGAGTGTTCGGTGCAAGAAATGGAAATTTTCTTTAACATGTTGCTATTACTAAAGCTTGATTTAAAGTAAGTTGACTGTAACAGTATTTCTCGTAGCAGAGATTCTGACACTTGCAGGAAATGTAACAAGAACAAAACACTCCTTTCACCACTAGCATTGGAGGTATTACTTTTTCAGCGCAGCAAGTTTTACCAGGTAGCAAAGGAAATGGCAGACTAGAATGACTCTGCAGCTGTAGCAATGCCATTAACGGTGTGGTTACAAAAACAAGAAGCAAGTGGAGCCTGTAACAGTGGTCTTCCGCTCCACAAGGAAGGCAGAAAGGGGGAGTTAGATCTGCAAAATAGAGTACACATTAAAACTTTACTATATATATTTTTCTAAAATCTCATGAACATTGCAAACTAAGTTAATCAAATATATTTCTTTGCAGCCTTTTTCATAAGGAGCTTTAACCTAGCAAAATATACAGATGGGCAGCACACATAATACTAGCTGGCTAAGCACAAACACGTCTAGAAAGCAACAGGCTTCACTCAAACACTGCTCCTGAACCAAGGAGTCAAGAGCAGCTGGTGGTTGCCACAAAACTGCCCCTGAGAATTTTCTGCAGACTCTTTCTGAGGCTTTTTCTACTCTTTCTTTTCTTCAGTAACTGTAGGTGGGAGGCACCCACAGTTTCCACATTGCCAGCTTAGCCTCTGCTCGGTGCAGCTATATACTTGCTTCCTAACAATGTCACCTGTGCCCAGATAAGGAGCTCTGCACATCATAACCTAGAAGATAGCTAAGTCCTCGGTATTTCAGTGAAAGGCGTTAATATTCATACACCACAGATTTGACAGGGAAGAGCAAATAAAAGCCACTTGGACCTTGTCCACCAATAAGCAATTGTAAAAAGCACAGTTTTAATATCACCAGATACAGGTCTCCATGCAGCAGAGGTGACCCTGCAAGTGGAATAGAGCCACGTCTCCTCAGCAGTGGTCACTTGTGCAGTAGGCTGGAACAAAAGTAAGGAGCTGAACTTAGTTAATGTTTAACAGTGACAGCAAACAAAAGGGACCGAGACAGGAAGAATTTGGTATCAGCTGTTGAGCCAGTGCCACTGTTCACTGTGGCAAGGGACTGAGCCTGGCTCACAGCCGTGGGGCCTCCACACCCACAGGTTGCAAAAACATCTCTTGAAGCATACTTACAGAGACATGAGCTCCTACTCGAAAATCATGACTGCCATGTGAGGATGACAGTATCAAAATTCATTTTGTGGTGGTCAGTGTCACTCACGTAAGATTGGTTTGGAAAGGACCTGCCTCCTCCAGGCACCAATGACTGCAAACATCCAGCGTGTGCCTTCAGCTCACAGTGCAAGGTCACACGGTGACAACGGAGCTCCCTGCATGCTTCCCCGTGCAAGCAGTTTTAGTCCCAGGTCAGCCCCATGTGTCTGCTCCCCATCAGAGTGGACCTGTAGATCTTGGGCTTTAGTTAGCGTGCAGTATCCGGCCTTGATGAACCCTAAGCAAATCTGATGCCCTGGTGAGCACAGCTTGCCTGCCTGCCATCCTACACACAATGTCTGCAGAGCTAAGATCTGTGGCAAACAGGTTGTGAGCTTCTTACAAGTTACAAAGCTATATTATTCTTCTTGACAAGGGTCACTGTACTTTTTCAATATTTAAAGTGAATCACTTATTTACTCCATCTCTTTGAGGAGAGATCATGATGTTAAAATCCATCTGTCAGGAATGGTTAAAAAGCAAAGCAGGAACAAGGCTTTATGGCAATGCTGTTCAGTAGCTCTGTGGTTGAAAGATACTCTTGTACATCACCAGTGGACCCAGAATATATGTGCCCATTCAACGCACTGAACTTCCTGATGTGCATGTTAGTGCCAGCCTGCTGGAGGTCACAAGTTCAGTTGCTAGAAACATGAAGGTTTTCAGTAACTGGAGCAATATCAATCCTCATTTACTTCTGGATGTTGGCAGACAACAGTAGTGCACTATCACGTTGAAACTGAAAAGCCACCAACAGCATGGAAAACAGAAGCTGCACATGGCAAGATAACATTTTATATGGATATTATCCACAACTGCAGGAGCAGCCCAAATCGGGGACAGGGTTGGCCATACCACAGATAGAAATTTTCACAGTCTGCAAACAGTCCATCACCTTTCTGTGACAATCATCTCTGTTGGTTACTGAACACAGCTGAGCTTTTAAAATTCTCATTCCCTAGCCATGCAACTCAAGCACTGACAGGGCCAAACCCAGCCCACAGCCACCAAATCAGTTTCCTGCCAGCAAGCTCACCTGCTGGAGCCGCTGGCATGGGGCACAAACTGTTTCAGCACAGCTCACCACTGTTTAAGGGAACCACGCAAACCACTCAGGTGAAGCTGCTCCCGTCCCTTTGGAGGGACAGGATTCTGTTTTCAGTGTTGCAAAGCTTCTCTTCTGGGTAAGATTTTTGCCCCGTGGAGCCATAGCACAAGCAAAACAGTAACCAAATTCATTTCACTTTTCAGAAGTGTTTTGGAAATGCAACACAAAATCCTTCACTCCTGTTTTTTTTTTTTTTTTTTTTTTTTTCCCCTCCTCATACTGCATATTTCACATGGACTGTAAGAATCCCGCCAGAACAACTGCATTTAACTGGGTGATTAAATAATCCTCATTAAATCACTGGAAAGATTTCTACCTTCACAGTAAGCTGTAACAGTCTCTAGCAAGTTGGAAGTACAAATGATCCTCTCATGTAACAAAGAGTAATCATAGCCATGCCTCTCCCAGTTTTGCCTTATTTCTTCTTCTGGGACAGAACTAGCAGCAAAGTGGAATTCTTTCCATGTGCCTAAAATGAGCAATTGGTTCCATAAAATCTGAAGGGTAGATGTGATGAAATTATTGGAAATGTAACTTGCGGCAATACCTTGAAACCTGGCTATCCTTTCAGCCTGTGCTGAGCAAGCCCAACAAGCTGAGAAGGCCATGCCTCCCCCCCCTCTGGCTAGGCCAGACCTGCCTCTCTGGAGCACTGGCGTTTGCTGCACTCACGTACCCATGGTGCTACATGCATGCTCAGGAGCCATTTCCCATGTTCCTCATCTATTGCATGGGTATATAACAATGGCATTTATTTATACTACACTAGACCACACAAAAGCGTAAAAGAGAAAAGCATGTTGAACTGCTGTAGACGGACACCTTGTTGAGCTATATTTAGTCTTTTTAGTGTGAAATTTTTTTCCTTGTAGTCAAAATTCACACAAAGGAACAAATTTGTTAATTAAATACAAAGGAGGTTTTTTTCTTGCTCTGACATTATCATCTCGGTATTTCACAGCCTCATCCCTGTCCCTCCCATGGCTAGTTGTTGCCACAGTTCCAGGTCAGGGTGAAAGGCCAGAGTTGTAAACAAAGATAGCATGTTCTCTAACAGTCTTTTAACATGCCCTTACAAAATTATGGCAGCCATTTGTGTCAAAGCACTTGCTTACAGTAGGGACTGGCCTCACCAGTAATGTTCAAGGGGCTCAGTGTTCACTTTGTTTACAAATTTGCTGAGAACATTAACTTGGTTCTCTTGCTTTACAGTTGGCTTTAGTAGTTATGGCAGACATGAAGCATCAATATCAGCCCCAAAGCATCTCACACCATCTCTGTGAGAGCTGGATGCCAGTCGTTCCCCCGTGTAAGCCATCCCTTGTCTCAGATCCTGCCAAGTAAATACAGTGGCCAAAAGAAGAGAACGTGTCATGCCATTCCATTGCAGGAGACACAAGCAGCTGCCAACATGAACAAGGATGTCACCTGGCTTTCTGTTTGTTTTTGGTTTTTATTTGGAAAGCAGCTTAAAAACAAGGAGAGAAATGACACCGGGCTTCCAAGTAACTTGGGAGTAATCCCCACAGGTCTTCATGGAAACCAGAGTAAACTTGGTCCTGCAGGGAGAACACCTGGTGCCTTTAGCACGTCGTGCAAGACAGAAGCAGATTTCTGCTGCTCAGCCTGTTCCCATTAATTCAAAACAGTGCAAGTGTTTCCCCATGGCCTGAAGTGGAAGAATAACAACTCCTTAGACACAGGTGTTCACCTCTGAAAAATGCAAAGATTCAGCTGGGACTAACAATGCTGGAGCAAGGAACCCCATGGCAAGGACCCTTCTGTGCTCACCAGAATAGAGGAACAAGAACACTTCCAAGTACATCATGTAGCTCCCAAATACAGCTAAATCAACTGAATTTTGAGACATTCATAGTAAGTTGCCTTATCAGAGACATTTTCAGCATTTTCAGACTGATATTGTGATTTGGGGGAGGAAAGGAAAGGAGACAAGCTCAGAGTGCACTTAAATATTAGGGTGAAAAAAAAAAAAACCCACACCGCAAAACCCAAAAACACAAATAGACTTTTTTCTGACATTTCCCAGTCCACACATTAAGGCAAAAGTAAGAAACATCCCCCCCCCCCCATTTTTTTCAATGATTAAAAAACATCCACCAGAAGAAACAAATTCCTTACAAGTCCATTTTAGACCACACTCTTATGTGCAGCCAAGTGATGGATTTAAAACGGTACTGATGGAATATGGTTCACAGCAGTCTACTGCAGTGAATAAATATCACGTTTACATATCCATTATAACAAAACCATGTTGCACTTCCATTGCTTCATATTGGTTTACCATCTGGAAGCTAAACAAGCTGTGTAGTTCAAAAAAAAAAAAAGAAAAAGAAAAAAAAGAGAGAGAATTCAATTTTGCATTTACTAAAAGGAGCCATACAAGTTTCAATTTATAGCAGATGATTACAGACACTTAGCAGGCAGAAATCTGTCCACAAAGAGTCAGAGCTGCGCCCATGTCGGCACACAGCTAACCCAGCCACGTGGGGCACAGTCATGCCATGCAGGTCCGCAGGGAACCAAGTTCACACAGCAGTATCAGTCACAAACTACAGCCCCGTCTGAAAACACATTCACATGAAACTCTTCCCACCTACCGTAACAGGACTGCATGCAGAGCCAAATGCAGAGCGGACTGGCAGTGCTCACTACACTACACTCTGCATCAGCTTTTTACGTTATACTGATTTATCAGCATTTATACTAGGTACTCATAAACATTTTGAAAAAGTGGTATTTTCTTGCTCTGAGCCTTCTCCCAAGACAAAGCAGTATGAACCGCGCAGCCCATCACTACTCGCTGCCCAAAACAAAGGCGTACCAAGGGCACCAGCCACCAGGCTGTCACCAAGCGGGACCTTTCCAAGGCCGGGCTGTGACTTGGCACCAAGGCAGAGGCCGCGGAACGCCATCGTCCCACCCCTTTCAGCAGAGCCTGGGCCCAGGCCTCCCTTTTGCTCTCTGGTACAGGCGACCACTATGGCCCACCAAAGGGTGCGCCAACACACCCATTTACAAGTTCTCGCTGCCTGGAGACTGAGTATAGCGGTGAATTGTCCACATGCCCAAACCAAGGTGGTCTGCACAAGCTCTTCCTTGCCTTGGTGCCATTCTCAAGCAGCCCTTATCTGGTGCCCAGCCACAGGTTTCCAACACCAGGCTGGGGATGGAGGGGCACGCACCTTGCTTCCTATTTGATATGCAGCCATTTGACCTCAGGTAAAATAAGCATCCTTCCCACTGACAGACTCCCTGCTGAAAGTAGAAAAATGATCAGTCTGAACTGTTTTGTTGCAGCTGCCACTCTTCCCAAGACAGACTGCAGACACTAAGAGCTGTGGAGAGGGGCCAGCCTGCTGCCCACACAGACTCCTGTGCGAGGCCCTCTGCCCCGTGTACCCAGCTCTGTGGAGAAAGGCTCTCTGTAGGACCTCTCTGGGCTAAGGCATTGCTGGAAATCACTTCCAGCATCCCCATTAGACCTGTCTACTGCAGGTCCCCCCTTCAGAGGTGACAGCAGCTGCTGCCCCAGCCATGTTGAGGCCTCCGTCTGCTCTTTGGCAATGGTAGCGGCCTCCGCTGTCAGGGGCAAACCCTGGGCCTGCCGGGTCAGCAGGGACAGGCCACAAATCCAGCACCAGTGACCTTGTCAGCAATAGCTCACAAATGAGAAGTGCTGACGGGAAAAGTAGGAGCAAAGCATTGTTGCAGACAATTCCAAGAGGCAATGCAGATGCCAGCTTACCTTAAGCTTTCACCAGGGAATTCTGAAAACTGGGATCCGAGAGAAAAAAATTACACTATTGTACAACTTGCAAAGATACCTTGCAATAAACAGCCATTACCTGCGTTTCTCTGTAAATATATTACTGAAGAGAATATTTTCCCTGTCACAATCCTGGATCACCTCTACCTTATTGCAGGAATTAGGTTATTTTTTAAATACCTCAAATACACATGACATTGTTACTGAAGTGGCCAATTATGAGAAAGTTGAAGTCAGGGAGGGGAGGCCAAAGCCCTACATCCAATGCCACATGAAGAGGCAAGCTTTTATTTGGTGCACACTGAGGACAAACTCCTGTCCTGCTCCACTTTGCAGTTCTTGCTCTTACCACATCCTCATTAGTGAGCAAGAGGACTGGGCCCCCATTTGGAGTACTGCGTCCTGGTCTGTGCCCGCAGCACAAGAAGGATGTGGACCTGTTAGAATGGGTCCAGATGAGGGCCATAAAGTTGATCAGAGGGCTGGAGCACCTCCTGTGAAGAAAGACAGAGAGCTGGGGAAGTTGAGCTTCAAAAAGGGAAGGCTCCATGGTGACCTCATTGCAGCTTTTCAATACTTAAAAGGGGCTTGTTAAAAAGAAAAAAAAAGAAAAAAAGAAGAGGAGACTGAGACTTTTTACTCAGGCAGATAATGATAGGACAAGGAGGAATGGTTTTAAGCTAAAAAATGGGAGAATTAGATTAGATGTTAGAGGAAATTCTTCACTCAGAGGGTGGCGAGGCACTGGAACAGATTGCCCAGAGAAGTTGTGGATGGCTCATCCCTGCCATGGCAGGGGGGTTGGAACTAGATGATCTTTAAGGTCCCTTTCAACCCAAACTGTTAAATGATTCTATGACTACATGCTGCCAAAGACTATATATTAAGAGAAAAAAATAAATAATCAATGGTTCCTGAAATCCAGCAATTTCAGCATATTTGGTAGCCCACAGTCCATTTCCAGATTTCTCATCCCATAGGACAATGGTTTTAATCAGTGTCAGCAAGCTCCTGCTCCTAATCTTGAGGCCAGCTAACTTATAAGGAGTTGTTATAAGGCACTGATGCTGCCAAGACAGGCCCGCACTGTCAGGAAAGACACACAGATATTTTAGCCCTTTTTAGCTCAAAGAGCTGTCTCATTCCTCTCTTCCTTCCCATGGGGCAGGCCAGGGAGTCTCCAAAACCAAAGCAGCTGCAAGTGCTCTCTGCAGCCTTGCTGGGCAGGTGAGGGCCATGAACCACGGGCAAGATGGGACCTCCTCTTCAACACCGTACCTGGATCAGGGGTCACTTGCAGCTCTGCAATTCCTTCTCTGGTCCAGACTCCACCACTTGCTTGTAACTGCTTCACCTTTCCCAGCCTAATACATATCTTTGCTCTTATGACCACAATAAATTGACACACAACAGAATCATCCCATGCAACCTATTTGCAGCTGCCTCTGATTTTATATTAAAGTTTCCAGTTCTTTCTCCTGAAGTCTGTTCTGAAGCTTTGCATATCATTGACACCAGAAAAAACAAGCCTGTTAGTTGCTCAACCACTCCCCCCTACCTGCCGTATAATTATATATCTTACCCCAACTTAAAAGGTTTCTCAGATGTCCTTTCCAGGGAACCCGAAAATTTATTTGCCACTTCCTCAAGTATTCTGTAAGAAAGTTTGCACACTAATTCAGTCTGAAGGAGCCACGTTTTTGTAAATTAGCCTCTACACCAGGGTAAGGTGACTTTTATGCTTCCATTTCCTAATGTCAAATTGGCAGTGCTGCTGACTCTTCCTTAAAACTATAAATGTTTTCCACCCCATTCACTCTGAGCAGCGGGATGATCCTTTCCTTACAAAGGCAGAATACAGAATTAGCACTACCTGTAACTTATGAAGACATACCAACCAAAGCACCACTCTATTCCAAGAATACCAGATGCAAATGTCTACACAAATTTAGCCTGGCATATTAAGGTAGGAAGTCATAACAACGAAAGCAAACCACCTTCTCCATACTCCAGGTAATGGCAAGGTTCAAGCTAATCATGTGTTACTCTGCTTGAAATCATAAACCAAAACAAATATCCAAACAACAACCCCCCACCTCAATTGCTTCTAACATACAAGCACACATTTGAGCTCACAACCACTGAAGCTCATCCTTCGAGGACTTCCAACCTTCTCACACAGTTCAGTAAAACTAAAGTGCCAGATCATTAGCAAACCACAAACACTAACACCTAAGACAAGAGACAGAGCATTTTATCACCAAATTTATTTAAATTTCATTGACTGTTTTGCTGTAGGTCATACCAAAGTCTGCCAAAGTAAACTCAACATTTTACATTCACTGCAAGATTCTCTCAAATTTTCACAAGTCCAAAAATATGAAAGTTGTAGGGTCCCTTTCCCTCAGTTTCCATTTTGACTCATTTTTGACTCATTTTAATGACAGTGGGACTTGTATTCTACTATTGAAAGAGAACTGAGACCTTAGTTTTCCAGGTTTGCAACAACCCTCCTTTTTAAATCATGTGTGTACATATATTTGCAAAACCGACCTCCTGATGGTACAGAGAACAAGTATCATTTAATTGCTAATTCAAACAGGAAAAAAAAAGAAAAAAACAACAGCTTTGCAGCATGAAGGACAGGAAGGTGAAATTGCACAGAAGAAATGTACAAATGTCCACTTGCTGGCAGGCACTTCAGTGCCAAGCCCTCACAGCAGACGCGTGCAGTGGCAAGGTCAGCCATATGGCAGGCCTGGCCCTGCTACCCTTCAAGTTTAGGCAAATATTATCATTGACGGTTGCAGAAATCAGATGACTCCTTCTGTAAGCAGCCTAAGTTAAAAATGGTTCTGAATAGTTGGATGTATGTGAGATTATAAAGATGGATGCTTAAGCAAGGATTGCCTTACCGAGGTTTCTGGGGACACCAGGCAGTATTAGAACTTAACTAGTATTTCTAAAATAATTTTTCTGATCTAGCAAGCATTTTGATAATATCTACCTATGATACGCTCTATCTCAATATTTTCTTAAAAATGCTGAAGACATTTTCCTATTTGAGAGTTATCTACAGACCACCTTTATTACACCATCTTTTGTGTGTCTACTCCTAACAAATATCAGAGAAACATGTTAGATGCTACAATTTAAACTTTCATAATATCTGAAAGTATACATCTCTTTTTAAGTGTATTTTCAACATGAAAAGAGCTAAAATCACCATTATATTCCATTGTGTAATGTGTGTGAAATCAAGACCATTTGCATAGCTTCCAAAGTGAAACTCTGGAAAATTGCAATTTTTATTAACAGTATTACTTTAGAGAAGGTCTATCTGCCTCCATTTTCACTGCATGGCCTAAGACATACTTGAAATATTGTTGGTTTCTTTGTCTAGAAAGCCAGCTTCTGCAAAATTCCAAATTGAAAGTATTTTATAAATCACCAGCCATTTTTCCTTAATCTTGGCAATTTTAATGAAGAAAAAACATTAGCATTTGAATGTACAAAAGTCCAATAAAACACGATTTTTATTTATTTTTTTTTAAATCAGTGAATGGGTAAAGTTTGAGTCAAACTCATTCAACAGTAAAAGTCTTCCAATTTCCGCTAATAGAAATTTCTTTCTGATTTGACTATAGGATAATGACAATCCAGAAATAAATAGCTATAAATACATTCATTGTTCCTATTCCAAAAATGACGACATAGGGAAGACACAAAATTGAAATCAACTTATTTGAATCTGTTTCTTTACACTGAGATACGGGCAAGTTATAGCAGAGTGACTCAAGACAGGAAAAAAATGTAAGGAATAAATTGGTCCAGTATTGACATTCATGAAACATATCAGTTAACATAATTCTGCAGTTAATTCAACCTTTAAATGACACTACTCAGTTGATTTTTATTTGCTTCAGGTATACATAATGAAAGCAGTTTCCTTTGCATCTTTGCTGAGGACAGGTATAGTACCCTGGAGACACTGTAACAACCCCCTTCAGTATGCATGTGCGTATATATAATTATATACAAATAATCATGCATCCACACACACATTTGTATATCAACACTGCATGTGATGGTTAAATCCATCATCATTCATCGTTGGCAGCACTTGTTCCTCTGACTTGGCCTTGATTACGTAACTGTGGAGAAAGAAGACACACAATTAAGCATTAACAGTTTATTTGAATACTAAGTTCCAAATAGATAGTTCCATTAACCTCCAAGAAAAATAGGGCAGGGCAGTCAAAACATCACCAGGACTGAACAAACCATACCAAAGCAATGCGAGATTTGTTAGGTAATCTTAATTTGGGTGCTATCCTCACTGGTGGACAGCAGCTCCAGTCTGAGAAACCTCACACCAATCAGCAGGATTTAAAAAATGCTTTGGCTCTGGGATCCCACCTGCAGTATTAAAACAGTCACAGTGGGAAATACCAACATTAAAGTAATAGACACAAATACTTAGAAGTCTGCAAACCTCTGAAAACCCTGCTTCCTGCAGTAACAATTTTAATATAATTTAGTATTTATAAATATCTCTATGGAACTGGATTTTATGAAGTTAACACACTTTAAAGATGACAGTCCACAGTTTCCCTCAATTATGTGGATTAAGTCCACATATCATGTGATACTGACTTTTCTGATTTGTGCCCAGAAAACTACTTGCAGGCTTCAGAGCTCAGTACCAGCATGGTGATAACAATGGTCACACACTTTGGGTTTCTGCACTAGAGGAGCACGAAGAACTGTGTTACATTGCCAGTGTGTAAGGCATTCAGCAACCAGACTGAGCACCTGCAATTTATCAGTGTCCATGTACAGAGAAGGTCTCTTATGTACCCTGGACACAAAAGGTCACCTTCAGCTGTTGATCACATCGAGGTTCTCAAACAGGTGTGAGCTTACAGCCCAGAAGCATTGTCTAGATATAATTTTGCCAGCAATTCCCATCCATATATTAGTCACTTTTCTCCTTTTCCATCCAGCAGTTGACTTACACAGCTTGATTTGCCTCAGAACCTACAGAGAGACCTCCTCTAGACGTCAGCAGCCAATGTGCCTCGAACGGAACCCTTCTTACGCATCTAAACGTAAAATAAAACTGTGAGCTACCACGTAAAGAACCTATCATACTGTGGTTAGTACGAGAGAAGTAACGATCTACACAGCCAGGACTACTTTCCCTGGCCAGGACCAAAACCAGAACCAGCCTCAGCTGAAGTTTTTTGGAGACTGGGAATACAGAGTGTTTCTTTTCCGTGAGGGAAGCCTGGGAACCATACAGCAGCGGTAAATGATACCCCTTAGATTTTTAACAGGCCATGAGGCTTCAGCTCAGAGCCATACCGCTTGAAATACCCAAAGACATGAGATACATCACAGTGCTGTTGCAGGGTCAGATGCTCTTCTATTATGCACTGATTAGCTGATGTGTATTTAATGAGGCACAGGTGCTCCTTATCTCCAGAAGCCAGATACATAAAACTCTAAGTGAAAGAAAGAAAAAAAACAAGAAAAGGATGGGCTGGGATAGAGAAACTCTGGAAGAACATTGATGAGGATTCAGAGAGTAACAAAAAAAGTAACAAAAGCAGGGACCCTGACAATAAAAATTGACTTATGATGAAGAACAGGACCAAAAAGGAACTGAAATGTCCACAGAATCTAAAGAGAAAGATTAGCTTAAACTAAGAAGAAGAAACGGTGTTAATGACAAAAGGGAATAGCAAAACAAAGCAATGTATTCTACGGAAATGTAATGCTGCCAATATTAGGAGGCTTGCTTTCTGCAGTTGTTTCTATTTAAGCATTGTAAACCTACATAATGCAACAGCGTCAAAAAACATTTCTCTGTAGAGATGGAAGCATGAACATATTTTTGTCAACATGTTAAGTACCCTACCACTGAAGTCCTTACTTCCCAGTAGTCCAGGCCATAGAAAAAATGTTTTGTTGTATATCTGGGATTTAATGAAAGTTACTATTTAGCACAATGAAGTAGCTGCTTATGAAACACAACCAAACTATTTGGGGCAAAATTAATGCTCACGTTGTATTTGCAGTGACATTTTTGCCTTTAGGCTATTTTTCAATAAAAGGTGCATGTCACCGCAAAAACCTTGGAACAGCATCATTTATACGTATTTATAGACACCTCTATTTAGTTAAGAAAAAAATATTTTAGCGGTAGGTTTTCACTTCTCTCATATTTCATAACACACATAGAAAAGCTGTGTTAGTGTAACTTATCAATGCATTTTTCTCATGAAAAATAGACTTTTTCAAAAAGTAATACACTTAAGTTCTTGAAAGTAAGGTCATACACGACAAGCTACTTGAAATAAGCTAGTTGCATTGCTCAGCAAAACAAGAAAAATAGTATACAAGTAGGTTTGATATTTAAGAACAAGGATAAATGTTACACTCGAGAAACATGAAGTGGGCTTTGGTTAACTAAAAAGAGTAGCAAATGTTTTGCAAAAAGTATTTAAAAGAACAGTTACTTACCAGTGAGAACTGTGAAACAACATTTGCTTTAGGGAAGACAAACATCCAGAGACACAAAAGGGAAACTTTCTCATGCACAGGGCTGCATCAAGCACTGCTTACTCTCTCCAATACATACCTTGTATGCAATACTCACACTGCCACTATCCTTTCTCAGAGAAATTGGATGAAGTCCGTTTCATTCCAAATAAAGAACTATGGGTGTGCAAAAGAAAACCCTTCTGATAAAAATCAGGTATAGAGAGGAAAGTGGTTACTCTTCCTCCTTCATAGACACCTAGGAATAGGTGGTTCTAGCAATAGATTCTGGCATAAAGCAGAATTAAAGAAGAAATCCATGTGAATTGAGAGAACACCTTCCGTAATAAAAAAATATCCAAATGCCAGTAAGAAAGTACTGTGTTTGCAAGAGTGTATGGACATCATTCTTTTCCAAAATATATTTTGGGAGCTGCCAAGGCAGACAATCCCTTCAGCTTATCTGAAAAGAAAGTTTGGTTTTACCAGTTCAGACCATCTACCTATTAACACACAGAATGGTGAAGAAGCACTTCTTCCAAACTCACAAAACATTTCTACACAATGCAAGATGGCTCCACGCAGTTCAGAAAGACCAAACAGAGAGAGCATAACAAGTGGGGATGGAGGAGTTACAACTAGTTTTGATACTAAAAGAAAAGATGTGTTAGGCTCAAACCACAAAATGCACTTTATAACCACCGTCAACAGTAGGTCAAAAGCATAAGACAGTATTTAAAGCTGTCTGGCAGCTGAAATGAGTTAACCCATGCAAAAAAGCAAGTTGTAGCTGAAGGCACATTGTGTCCTGACAGCACCAAGACAATGGAAGCAAAATGACAAGCTGAACAGGTTTGGGGCATAAAGCAATTGGCAAAATGGGAAGAAAACATAATTGCAACTCCACGGACTGCAAAGAACCTGAAGATAGCGGGACTTAGAATGAGAAAGGCTCTTGCCAAAGGTTGAGCTCTGGAAAGAGACTATAGAAGAAGGCTTCTTGCTTAGCCTATGATGTTTCTCTACCTCTTAAAAGAAAGAGCTGGGAAAGTGCCCAATGGATGGATTTCCTTCTAGACCTCAGTCCAAAGACAGATCAAACTAAATATATTTGATCCTCACAGCCCCTAATGCAGGAAAATTGATACCGCCTCAAACCTGTTAATTTTACTGTTTTTTTTCCCTCAAGTAAAATTTAGTTTTGCTGTGCTAATCAGGATGAGTGCAACTGTTGTCACGTGACATATATAAGTTTGCTTCACAACATGTTTGAAGAGAAAAAGTAATCATGTCTAACAATGATTAGAAATGAAACAAAGCAAAACGAGATGACAGCTCTACCTGACAAGTGGTAAACAGGCACTCAAAGGGATTTTATGTAATGAGTATGATAACATAAATGAAGAGATGGGCAATGTAGACATTTCAGATTTACTGACATCAGAAATATTTGCCTTACAGCCACTTCCATCTTAACAAAACACAGCATGCAGAAGCTTGAAGTGCGTGGTTCTGCAGAGGAGAATCTTTAAAGGGGCTATAATGCTCATCAGCAGTTGCCCAGACACACACAAGGGGATGTACACAACTTAATTTGCTTCAATTTCTAACAGTCTAAATGGCATAGCTATAGACAACACACAAACATCAGCCTTAAGGAGGTCTTACCGCTTCCAGCTCCTTTTGGGTTTCATCCTCCATTCTCCTAATGTCTTCCATAGTCAGATCAATCCACTTGTCAATCCAACAGAACAGCTGGCGATGAAAGTTGGTAAATATCCTTTTTTCTTGCTTTAAGAAGATAAGTAAACATTAGATGCAGGCCTGCTTTTTGCCAAAGACTGGTGAATTGATTGCAGGTATTCATTTTGAAAAAGTATAATCTTTAGGTGCTTAATGTTTCATACTGCTAGAGGTTTTGCCTCCTCACATTACTCGATCCTATTTAAAGCCATATTAATTCTCACATTTTAAAAATGAACAGACTTCACTATCAAAAAAAAAAGTTTTGCAAAAGGTCAGCAATTCATGTTACTTGAAGATCCTGAAGAATCCTTCTAAAATTTGTTCTACCCAAGACAGCACCAAGCTGAAATAAAAATGGCATCATAACAGCTAGAACATTTAGCTTGCACTGTGTAAAAATCTAGACCAGAACTGTCACGGGCTCTGTGCTGTTAAAAAAACAACAAGGATACTCAATTCCTGAGGCAGAATGAAACAATAAGGGGGGTAGTTCTGACTCCAAAGATGGCACACTTGTGATTTGTACAGAGTCAGCATCTCAGCAACACCTGATGTACAATTTCAAAGGTACAAAACCCTTGAGAGTACAGATATTTAAGCTAAGGATTCCACAGCCATTTCATTACAGCAGGCATATCTGGGTTCTGAATCGATCTCAGTAAGAACACTGTCACTATGACTCAAATTGTTAGGTTTCACATTTTTAAAATACTGCTGCCCCTAAAAACAGTGTTGTGCTGAAGATCTGTACTAGCCCAGTGTAGCTCTTGTGCCATGGAATTTTAACTTTTACAATGTTGACTTGGAAGATGAAAGAGGTATCACATAAATCATCCCATTTGCAGAATTATCACTATTGCTTCTGGCTGCTCTGATAAAAGCAGTCATGCAACACTGAAATCTATTTCACTACTAAAACTCAGACTTCTGCATGTATTCAATTACCCAGGTTGCCACCTAAAGTTCAGGTCTTGTTCATCTGCTCCCAGATTTTGCATTGTTAAAGCTGCTGACTGTCCTCAAAACCAAAGCTGATCACCTTTAACACACAGTTCTTGACAACTGGCAGAAAGAGATCAATTTCCTCTGAAGAATCAGCTTCAATTAAAGCAAGGCCAAAAAAAAAAATAAAATCTTATCTTCAAGTATTCCCCTCATCAGATCACAGAATCAGTCTTGGCTCTTCTGGTAGCTTATTCCCAACCAGTTTTCAGTTTGAAACGTGTAACGCACAATTCCTTCCCAAACCCACCACCACACCAAAGCATCTCCTTTCCCTTCCTTTGCACTGCAGATATCACAAACTACCTTCTCTATCTTATTCTCAATTATTATTGTTTGAAGCTTTTCTCTTTTGCTATCATCACTATTAAAATAACAAGACTTTTAATGCAGGTTGCTAGGTAGTCCACTAACAGCTGAACGCCCTGTTTACCACAATGAAAATGGTCTCACTTGTGTTGTCAGTGAGGAAACACCATGCCCAACTGCTACTGGAATATGTTTTTGTTACTCACTTTTACAGCACATTTTCTCTGGATTGAAGAGAACTGGAATGCCAGTCTAGATCAAACACTTCGACTACACGTTAAGTTTACATTCTGAATGTTTCAACTTTTTTTTTTTAAATTTCAAAATTCATATTCTGATGATAAAGTAGTAATGAAATAAGATGCAAGTGTAATTTGACAAAACACTAGTTGCCAACTAAACCCTAGTGTATTGGATTATACTTGCATCAGACCTTGCTTTGCAAGCATTTAATTCCAGAGATATCAAGTACTGTAGAATTAGTACAAATGCAAGAACACTTTCATATGAAAACTAGAATAGAAGATACTAAAGAAACACCAGTACATATTTTATGCAGCTTTCAACTTATGAGGTCAAAACAAATCAAAGATTTGTCAAGTGCTGTGGTTTACAAAATCATGAGTTAAACTTACATGACACAGACTCTTTGCTAATATTTTTGCTTTTTTAGCTTAGAGTGTTATTCTAGTACACCATCAGTGAAACATCACTGCTTGTAGACCAAGACACAAATGGTTCTGTTTGCTGAAGAAATGAACAGGAACTGCTTGACTGCAAGCAACGGGAAACTTCTACGCTGTTTCACCTCAAAAAAAAACACCACCCACCACCACCACAAACAAAAAAACTCTGCCAGAACAGAACCACCCTGCCTACCTACCTGCCCACCACCAATCCCAACTCTCCAGCAACATCACAGTGTTTTTTTTAAGAAGCACTTACCTTTTGTATAAAGTTTTCAACTTTGTTCTGCAGTCCCCACCATTTAAATTTGATAGTCACCAACTTGTAAGCACACATTTTAGGACACTCTTCATCAGTTGCTAGCTCTTTCTGTTTACAGATAAATGAAAAGATTTTTTTTAATTGATTTCAGTGAAATGCATTTAATATTATTATTAGAAATTATCATTCTAGGTATTAGAAAATGACTGCACTGTAATCTCAACATAGGATAACAGGGATTAACAGACAATCAGGCTAAACCTATAAAACAATTCCACCCATACTGCAAGCATATATTATAAATTTAAGTTTTAACATTATTTTCATTTTCATGACTTAAACTATAATATACTTTCAGGCATTTTGAGGGGACAACGAAGCTTAATTATAATAGCTAGTGCCAACTTATTTTACACTTCTGGGTCTATTACCTACAGGCAATTATAACCTGAGTTGTACTAAGTTTCTCATTCTCAGTATGATTGTGGAAAACATTCGCACTAAGAAAAAAATCAGATAATAAAAAGCACAGAACTACCCCTGAAGTTTACTTCTCACAACAACATCAAACAACTTCATTTCAATCCTGCTTTGCCTATGTGCTGCAAAAAGAAATTGAACCCTGGCATGCTCTCCCCTATTCCTCTCTTCCTCACCTTCCTTCCCCGAAGGCAATGACAGAAGGATATGTCTTTACCCAGGCACAGATGTAATTTCTAGTTGCGTGGCATAATATACATATGTTTTGCATAATGAATTATCAACTTTCTGACTGCTACTATAGAATAAACCCAGGAACCTCCCATCATTGGCAATAGGTGGCCATAAGACAACAAACTCCACTTCAAAGACAGTGAGCTATGGCTCAAGGACTTTGTGTAGAAGAAAAAGAATCCCCAGAACTAACTGAGGGGAAATTCAGGAGACACCCACCACCATCTCCTCTAATTCCTAGGTTTCTATCAGAGTTCCTACTTCCAAACAAGTTTGAAGTACCTGTAACATCACGCACAGTGATTTTCCTACAATTCATGCGGTCAAATTTATGTAACAGAAGAGACTATGTCATGTTTTTGTCTAACAGCACGTTTGGTTACTGCAGCCCTTCTAAGAGATAAAAAATAAGGTTTAAAACAAACAAACAGAACTTAACCTACACCTGCGTGTTTGGCTTGAATAACAAGAAATTACTGTATGAAGTGCACAGATTTTTATTCTGCCATAGACGTTTGTTCTTCTTTCCTCCTCAGGGAACAGCGAGGGCTGATACAGGAATTGCCTATTTGGGCCTGTGTGACCCAAGGAAAGAGGGGAATCACTTTTTTATTGTTTAAAAACAGCTGCAAAAGGAGGAGAACTCTGACTGCCTGGAACTGGCAGCACTGAATTTTTATGTTCCATTTAGTTTTGTCCTTTTACTAATGCCTGGACATAGATTTCTGCTGTTTAGGAACACAAAACAACAACAGCACTTTGTTGGTTTTTTTTTTGTTGTTCATGAATAGAACATCAGTCTTCTGAGGATAACTGGTTTTCATTCAAAAGCTCTCTGGTGATGCATATTAGTGCTAAACATTCCATGTTAAATAAATATACATTATTGACCAAGATCTTTATACATTATACATACCTTACAATAAATCTTCTTAATTTGTGCATGACTAACAGCAGTTGTCCACTGAATTGTTAAAAGAAATCTATTTTAAAAATGCCCTAGATTATTTCTACTTTGAAATTTGTTGTGTATACAGCCTACCTGAGCGTCAGTTCTCTAGCATGACCTTCCTGTAGTTGAATACATAAGCAGAGCAAATTCTTACTGGATGTAATTTTATGTGGTAAGCATTTACCAATACTCAATAATGCGTGCAGAAAGGTGGCACTAATGCCAAGGAACTTTCACAGAATGTTATGTCTCATTTAAAACAGATTTATTCCATTATTCACTAAGGACATGAAGGAAATCCAGCACACTAGATTTTGGTTGGTAATGTTTGGTAACATTAAGCAAGCAGCCTGCATAATGCATTTAAAAGTAAATTCTTGGTACATAGGCTTAGATAACTGCAGCCCTGGGTAAAGGCCAGATGGCTTTACCTTGAAATGAAAGTTTTGGTCAAGCCATTTTCCTGTGGTTGTACAATGGCTCTACTTAACAGAAAGCTGGCAAATGACCAAAGCACGTGGAAAACGCATTCCCCAAACCAACTCAGATTACATAACTCAGACTAAGAATTTCAACAATGCGGTAGATGCATCTGTGCATGACTGTACACATGCATACAGAAATACAAACAAGATTTATTATCACACTGAAGGAGAATACTTATGATGAAATACTACATTTTTTGTCTGCATTTTATATGCATACCACAAAAGTTAAAAATATAGCAAGATGAAGACAGGCTTAGATTTAGTATGTTGATACACAGCTGTTATAACCATTTAAATATAGTTGGAAGCTTCCAACTATGGTTTTTTTTTTATTTAATTTTATTTTTTATTTTAAGTTACTGTCAGGGGTTACCACAATAGAATGAACACTTGCATGGAATTCATCACAGTGTAGATTCAAATGTCAGTCCTGAGTAAGGATAATGTTCATCCAATTTAAGTTGCATTGCTTTGTTTTCAGTAGTGATAATAAACAACTGGTAGACAGTACCTTGCTTATCTACATGTTTGGAATTTTAACTGAATACAAAAGGAAATAGATACTTCTGCCCTCTGTTTTAAGACTAACATCACTAGTACTAATCTCTAAGAAACTGCAGACTTCTTTTTTCCTGCTAAGACTTCATAAGGTTGTCAAGTCAGTTCTTATTACCTTCCAATTTGGCCCCAAAGGTCCTCTCTTAGTCTTAACTGACTGGAATAACGCAGGGTCTTCATCAGCTTTGTAGTCCTATAATGTAAAAAAAAAAAAAAAAGAGAGAGTCAGAAAAAAACAGACAACGTCCCATTGTATTGAGCTTGTTCTGTTCAAGACTACCAAACTGACTGACCTGATTGATCTGGAGCAGGGTGTGGGGAGCACGTTTGTTAGTAGTGTTTAAGCTCTTGCTGAATACTCCATCACACCTGCTCATTCGCTGCATATCACCAATGGTGATTATTATCTATTCATACCACAGTAGCACTCTGGGGCTCCCTTACAGGTTAGACTATTCTCGTGCTGAGCACTGTCTTTGTCACTATCTTGTGTGACAGGCACTTATCCTTTCAGCTTTTTAAGCTTTCTTGGGGAAAGGAAAACAGTACTACAGAAATCAGTATACTAACATTTATCAAATTGCAACACGTCCACTTCTGAGAAAACAGAACAGAAAGGGAAGAAGGTGTAAGTGAGCTAACCTGCAAGGTTAGAAACTGCATGATCTCAAGTCTGCGAGAGACATTACCAGGCTAAAGACAGAGAGGGCACAAGGCAGCAATCCGAGCGGCACTGCTTTAGAACAGACATGACTACTTATCAAGTCTCTTACAGTGGAAACAAAGCTATTATCAATAGAGCTGAGAGATTACAAATGCTTCCAACATATAAATTTACTTCATTTTACCGATTACTAGTATGGAAATGGTTACTTCATAAAGATGCTTCTTTGGGAATTAGGGAAGAATAAAAATCCCTGACCTCAGTACTGAGTACAAGTAAGGTTTACATAATGTCTCAAAAATATCCGCCTAAGAAAACCACTACATCCCGGCAACCGAAGAGAACTGTAAAAATTTAAATTACTTTTAAGTAGAACAAGTACTTGGTAGGTGCTGCAGAAAAGCCCCAGAGTTTAGCAAAGTTAATGTGTAATTTTTAAAAGCAATTCTAATGAGGACAAAATTTGCAGAGCATGAAAGAAATACCACCAGAAAAGTAGCTACTGTCATTCCCCCCACTTCTGCAGAGATGTCACAAACAATCTCGTTTGTAAACTGCTTCAAAGATGAATTAAAACTGTACCTTCATCTTTCTTACTGCATCCCCCTATATTCAAAATTAAATCCTATCAGCCCCAGGATAGAAATACATTTTAGAAAGGATCTCTGAATACTAAAACTGCAATATTGATATTTCTTCTCAGGCACTATGAAGGCATCTAACTACACCCTCACTGCAGTGTGTTGTGGAGAGCTGGTTTCCACAGATGACTGAGTTAAAAAGTTCTTGTAGGTGAAGGTATGAATACAAATGTACGTAAAACAAACCTAAACACTTTAACATTATTAAGCAGGAATTGTCAGACTGGGTTAAACAGGAGCCCACTCTAATCTAATATTCTGTCTTAGTGGCCAGTAACAGATGCTGCATGGAAGGATGCAAATAACCCACTGGCAGAACTATCAATCCAAGTAGTAAAAGTTTGGTTTTCACTTAGGTGTTTTGTTTTGTTCTCCCTGGGAAGAATATAAACTCTTCATTTATAGAGCATCATATAACTGGGTATTTCTATCCACTTTTATTCTTGCCCTTTGCTGCAGCCAGTGGTAATTAGTGACTAATGAATTATGAACTGTGCAAAAAGTATTTCCTTCTCCTATTCTTCCAAAGGGCCTGATTCCCACCCTCCTCCCCATTTTATTGGCTTCTCCGTTAACCTTGTATTGACACGGGAAAGGTGAACGTTACATGTAACATTTTTCACCGTATTTAGTTACTAAGAAAATCCTAAATGAGCCTGAGAGTAACAACCCACACAAAAGAAATTTCCTTATTTTCAATGTTTAACTCATGCAAGTTGAACTCATCACAGGGTACTACCGGACATACAGTTGAGGAGTTGCTATAAGAATTCAATGTTTCAGCTGTCAGAAGTACAGAAGATCCCATCTAACACATCAGCTTTCAGTTCTAGATTTTTCCATTAGCATGGAGGAATGAAGGCTACTTCTAAACTGAAATTTCAAATCCACAGAGGGAGGCTATACAAATTAGTCATTAATGCTCACACAACCCCATTTTGATGTTTACAATGTACTTTTTTTGCAAGCTAGATGGGACTAGAAGATTTCAGGTCCTCTCAGACGAATCTGATTTCACTTACAGAAGCTCAGCTATTACACTCCAACACTTTCTTCTCTACAATTTTTTCATACTGCTGAGTTCTTTTAAAATACCTAGACTATGTATTAAAATGGGCTGAAGAAATGATTTAAAACATAACTTTTCAGCCATTTTGTAATTAATATATTTAGAAACCATTAACAGATAAACTTGTGTTAAGCATTTAAATAGACTAAAAACTGACCATCTTTCCTAGAAGCATTTAAGCGATTCAAAAGACATTTAATCACATTGCCAGTAGATATATTTTATGAACTTCCACAACACAGTATTTTCCTCTACATTGCCCTTTAAATTTAAGCAATTTATTTATATAAAGTACCCAAATAATAGCCAATCAGCTTTAGCAGGGTGCTCCCACAAGTACTAAGATAATACTTTATCTACCATACAGGAATTTTTTAATTAATTGGTAGAAGAACTGTACATTAACATTGAAAATTCAGCAACACTTAAGTGCAATTCCACTCTTGAATTATTACAATTGCAGGACTCATAGCAATATTTGCGCTTTTGGAAAACCCTGCTTATTTATTATTTTACTGGAATAAAGCATGTCCTTTTTACAGGCATCAAAATGAGCAGTACTCCCTTATGTATGATAGCTTTGTCATATAGTATAGAGCCCTAACTCTCAATGCTGCTGCAAGTGAGCAGTAGCCCAGTAAGAGTTAGCCCACTGGCCTTGTTAGCATTGTCTCCTTCGGGAAGCCAAGGAGGGAGGTGAGCAGAGGGTGCAGAGCTTACAGAGCTTGCCACCAGCTGTAGAATTCTCATCTCATTTGTTATATCCAAATACTATGGGTGAAGACAGCTGCAACCTACTCAAATCCTCAGGTCCACAGCATATTTTGAAGGCTTAATTTCATACACTTTGTTTAAAAAAACAAAAACAACAACACTTGGGTGGGAAAAAAAGAATTTTCTTTATAAGTAAATCACCTTTAAGAAAGGTATTTAAATAGTAAAATAAAGTAATTTTACAGAAATTTATTTCATGTTTTAAATTACTGATAGTCACTGCCTCTTAACAACCTCATTCAAACATCGGAATAGAAGACACCGAGAAAGGGATCAAACTATAGTAACATATAAGCAGTTTGCCAGTTAACAACCATAAAATACAAGAGCTTCCATATTTTAATGCCAATTTTGTAAACAAAAACAGTCACAGCATTTGATACAACCCTGAGTTTCCTAGTTCAAATGTCTGAGTACCCTACCACAGCAGAGCCCGACACTCATACTGGTGTCTGGGGCATATGGGGACCAATCGCACATGCTTCAGTGGTACTAACAATACCCAGAGGATGCTGCAGCCTTAGAGCACAAACGTAACATGATTAGGATGTTCGCATAGTTAAAGTTCATCTCTGTGCTTTCTTTAGAGGAAAAAAGAGGAAAGAATAATTATAAAGAGCTTCTATTACTTAGTACAGAGCGCAACTGACCAAGTCTAAAAGCAACAAAAGGACAGGACCAAAATGAGTCCAACTTGTTTTATTAGGAAACCAGGTGAGAGTAAAACAAAAAATATTTTATGACAGTAAAATTCTGGTACATTTTTTACATGCAATCCAAATCAAAAATTTTCAACAACTTTCAACACAAATATAAACTGAACACTATCAAATCTACCAATGGTCAATAACCATCGAGAAAGACGGAAACCCAGGAAGCAGCAATATTATTCAAAAGAACGACTTAAAGGAGGTTTACTAAGAATGACAAGAAAGTCTGTAAGCTTGCTGTTGTGCCTACTCAGCTTTCACTGCTCACAAACGTGTTAAATTTATAGTTTGCCCAACCAGAAAGGAGAGACTGAGACTTAAGTTTTTTTCTTTTTAAGGTGAAGGAAATAAAAAAAATAACAACAGCTAAAATACATACACACTTGAATATATATATCTACATTTGAATAGAAAAGCTGCTTTTTCTTATAGCAGAGCAGGACTTGTTTCTCTGTTTCAACACAGAACACATGAGCATACAGAACAGCTGGTAAAGGTCTTCCCATTACACAGATGGGAAGCTCCTCAAAGTGAAGAGCACTCCGCAGCCTGGGGTGCAATTCCCAGGCAGCCACCCCAGGCTGCCTAACTAGTCCTTTCTGCATCCATTTCACTTGGGAAGCAAGGGAAGCAAGCAACAGAGCAGAGGTTCAACTTCCTTAACATCTAGTGTTGATCAGTACTGGAGGACTACAACAGTGTGCTTTTCTAATCTGAAAGCATCAATGCAAGTAAGAAACATCCAAACTCACAACACCAAAAAAAGATACTCAGGGCTAAACACACACCGGAGATGAAACACCTCAAGTCACTACAAGTTGCCATGAGGCTTTGTCATAATTCTGCAATAAAATGGTTCCAGACATGCCTACTAATATAGGAATTTCACTGATCCACTGTCCTTTGCAAGCACTACAATGGAAGCTCTACATAAAACATCAATCGAAAAAATCAAGCAAATTTCAGTAAGTTAGCATCCTCGCTTGAAGAAAGCTAAGCAAACTTTGGGAAACAGAATTTTTCTCCACCAGTTTCCACACACAGTATAATGCAGAAGTATACATAGTCTTGTCAAATGATTAAAGTGAAATATACTCAGCAATTTCTACAGTAGCATTCCAACCTCCTTCCTGAAAGGAGAAAAAGTAATCAACAAGGATCACCAAGTAACAAGCTATTTATCTGAAATCCTCCACAACCTTTATATTAGAAACTGCATTCATTCACTAACAAAACCTGTAGCATCTCATACCGTAAGTACTTTATACCTGTATGTTATGGTGGACACCATAGCAAGCTTACAGAAACACACTGTAGGATGCAGTTAAAAATACAGGTGCAGTTTTAAATACACGGTGATCAGATAACTCATGTTATGGTAGGAACTTTGCTTACTTTTGCTTTGGCGTTTTTGCATTTAAACTCACCTACATACGCAACTCTGATTTGATTTTTACGTTGTGGAATTCTTGGCCAGATACCACAGGGATACCCAAGTCCACCTGATCGGACATTGCCTGCCAGCCTCTCATTGCACAGAAACACAGGTAGAAAGTGACTGTGCTCTTGCATTTAGGACCCACACAAAAGTGCAGTTGGAAACACCAGAAATAAATGCCATCTACAGTAAAAGGTATAAAAATAAAAATTCAAAGAAAATAGATGAGTCATGGTAAAGTTGTCTATGCCAGAGACCACATACAGGAGCTTTCAAGAATCACTTAAACCAAGTCTGGTTAAGGACAGAAAAAAAATCTGTCTAGATTGAAGTCTAGAAGGACAACAGAGCATTGTGGGAACTCTTCTCAATACACAAACCCTACCAGCATGCAAGGAAGGAGACTGGACTAGAGCCAGGGTACAAATAAACAATAGTTCTTTGCAGAGTTTAAGGAAAATATCTGTGCAGCAAGAGCTTAACTCCTGACAGCAACAACTCCTTCTTAGGAAGAAAAACAGGCAACAGTTGGAACAAGTACTACAGCTGGAAAACACTGAAGCCCTCTTGAAAGCTAGACAGGCACACATTAGGCAGCAGTGTCAGAATATAGACAAATTAAGACTCTTCAAAGAAATACACAAATACTGTTTCACATGCACTTCCTGCTCAAAATCACAATACAACATGTGAATGCAACAAGCAATAGAGACTGTGAACAACAACCACATACAATAAAGTAATAATCACAACAAACCAAGAAACCACGTGTTTCTTTACAATTCTTTGCCCATCAACAGAAGCTAAGTTATGCCAAGATGCACCAATACATTCGGAACAACTTTATACCGGTGATACCACTTCCTTTCATTATTAAGGCCTGATGAAAGTAATAGCAGTATTGCTGATAGCTCATAGTTCAGTCTACTAATTATTACAAAACTCAAAAGCATACATACTAGATAGAATAATATTAGGAAAACTTCCTGAACATAACATAAAAATGACACAAGTCTGATATATGATCTGCAAATTCATGAAAAAAGCTTCCTGAACACCACCTACACAGGTGTAAGATACACGCAGATACAATTTCAGGCCTTCCAACTCCGTATTGCATTAGTTCTTTGAACTTTAAATGGAAGAACACACATACCACCAATATTATTTAGCAGAAACTACACGAAGTTGACCGTGGAAGGAAAAACATACTAGTATTTTTCTCTTTTATGACCCACAGACATGTGAATCCTCTTTCACATCAAGATAGAAGAAGAAAGTCAGGCTGGAAGTATGTCAAATTCCCAGCTCAGTGCATGATTCCCAAGTCTCATAAATGAAACAGTCACCAGCACTACTGTGGACATAACTGATACGCAAAAAAAAAAAAACCATTTGCATATTTTGGTAGGTTTAGTTAAATGGCATTTGCTCTTTACTAACAATTAATGTCCAACAAGGTGAAGGAGAAAACACACTTTGGGGCAAAAAAAGTCAGGCCTGAAGCAGTCACTCTGTTTTCAACACTTCTCTGGATATCAGCATCCCAAAGAGCACTGGTGCCCATTCATACTGTGACTTTCACAAGAGGTACTCTACAACACTGTCACTTTGATGCCCGAATCCTAATCACTAATGTATTTCCAAACAAGTCAAGGACATTACAGAATCTACTATCCCCTGGATCTTTCAAGTATTAGGAGTCCCTGGGCTTTCCTCAGCAGCAGATGAATAAAAATACTGATTACTTGAGACCAGAGCCATTGCAGCAATCTTCAATACACAGTAGTTTTGTATGCTAGACTGTAAACTCTCACAGCAATTTGAAAGCAGAGCTTCAGAAGACTTGAGAAATGACTGCCAAATGAAGATATAACCACATGATCCCAAGTCATCTAGAGAACATCCACCAGCTGAACACCAGTCCATACATCCACACCTGCCTCTCCTGGATGCCAAAATGAAACAACCCTACAGAATTGAAGTCCAACAAAAATCACGTTTAAGTTGATTGGGCATTCTTCAAAAGAAATGTTCTTCATTTTTTTATCCTTCAAAAGTAACTAAGAAGTATAATCTGATCCTTTTGCTAACACACAGTCCACTTCACAATGTAGCCAAGATGTTCCAAGACTATTATCAACAAAATGCACAACAGATACTAAGCTTCTGGACTAGCAGTATGGACCTTTTAGATGCCTATATCATAAATTGAGTCCAAACTGGGACAAATCCACCTTGCTATCAAAAAACCCAGCTCTTTCACTCAAGAATCTTCTAACTCTTTTACAGACTACACAAGAAAAAGATTTCCTATATTCCATTATATTTCTTGAAACCACAGAACAAGGAATGGTACTGCACACTGAACAGACAACCCTTATCTCTAGTACTTAATGCAGCATTAAATAATTTGACTGATCTGTATAAAATTGCATTTTTAGAATTTTGTTTCAAGTAATATAATGAAGATCCAAAATGACCTAGAACAAGATATTTAATTTTCTCTTCATTGTACAGAAACGGCAATAAACTTGACTTCAATTTCTTTGTTTTCACTACACTCTAGTTTCTTACAAATTGTTTCCAAAATTTACTCTTTAAAAAGTCTTACTGTCTTGGGAAATAATTTTTATATACAAATCACACAAAGCTACTTGGATCGTACACTGGAGATGATTAAGAGATGCCAGGGTTAAATGTATACCTGAAGAAAGCCACAGACTTTGGCCAAATTATTTCTATACATACTTAAATAAGCACAAGTTAGTACATGCATGACATCAGTATCCTAAAGAAATTTACTATTTTCTGTATTTATGCTGATTGCAGTTCTGAAACTAAAGTAACTGTCATACTACAATGGCTTGGCCAAGGTTCACTCACTAATACAAGATAAAAAATCTTGAATATATTTATCAAAACTTTTATCAAGATTGCTGGATCTTATAAATGCAGTTCCATTCCTTCAGTCGTAATGTTATACGAACTAGTACATTTGGATTCTTTTTCCAGGCCAAACTGTGACCAGGAAAATAAATGCATACATAAAACTTTCCTTTGGCAACACTGAGTATTCCTTTTCCCAGTGCACCTAAAAAAAACCACAGTACACCAGAAAAAAACAGTCAGCCACTTAGAAAGGTAATGGCTGAAGAATAAACACGGCAACTAAAAAATTGCCTACCATGTGAGTGACTTCAGAAACCACCCAATAGAGCGAACAAGCCAATGTTCTACTATCACTGAACAAACAGGAAGAAATTGTAGGGGGAAACCTTTTGGACAAAGAGACTGTATAGAAAACAGTAAATGCTTTCATACAGGACATTTTATTTCCAAAACCGTAAGCCTTTTCTGAAGGCATAAAGCAAGCAGGTCAGGCAATTTTGTTACTATCAGGTATCTGAAACTCCCCAAAAAATTACTCAAGTTCCATTACAAACATTTCACAGCAAACCTAAGTCATTAACATAAATTGAAAGTGTCTTCTCATGGACTCATAAGCAGTAAAGGCAGAGAAAACAAAAGCCAGAAATTGCAGATTTTTGTAACAGAAGAGACTACAAGTCTGCGTCAAAGAGAATTTCTGCTGTAAAACAAACTCCTAACTATCTAGGAAAGGGGGGGCAAACAAGTGGAATGAAAAGGGTGCCGGCCTACAGATAACTCAGGGTTATATCTAAGTTTGTATAAAATTTTAAATACAAAGCCACTCTTTGTTTGGTAACATCAGGTTTTAAAAACTACATGTCTAGGAGGTGAAATGGAAATGAAAATCTGAATCACATGATGAAAATTATTCCCAAGTATTCCTACACAATGACAGACTCTACTGTGACTTTGAACTTTCAAATACTTGCTGAGCACTTAGCTACAGCTAAAAAAATTATTAGGAGTTACTAGAAAAGGATGAGAAGTTAGAAACATCAAAAATGACCAGAGGATCTGGCTTAAGCCATTCTGACCTCACAGTTTTGATACTCTGTAATATTCAAAAGGGAAAAAAAACCACAAGGATAACGTACTGAAAATAGTTCCAAGAACTTCCACATGAAGATGGACTGAAAGATAGAGGACCCTTGGCTTGGAAAGATAGGATAAAAAGGAGGTGGCGGAGGATGAAGGAAGTCTGATCATTGTCTGTAGGATAAGTTCTGCAGAAAGTACAAAAAGGGAATTATTTTTCCCCCCACAAAATTAATTAAATTATCAAGCAGGCAAAAGGTATTCTTCCTCCTCCCCAACTCTCCATAGAATTCATGATGCCAAAAAGGTCGTAAGTATAAATGGTTTCAAAAATGGACTAGATGCGCTCATGGGAACGTAAGTGGCTAATTAACAGGGCAGATGCAGCCACTGGGTCTGCAAGCCCTTTAAAAACAGATAACAACCTCTCAGCTTCTCATATGCTATTGCTTCCCAAGTTTCTTATCCTTCCACAAAGAATCTGCTACTGGCCACTAACAGGATACTGGGTTAGATGGATCTTTGTCCTGAGCCAAAAATATAGCTTCTTTTAGCATACCACCATCTGTCAGCCTTCAGTACAAAGGAAACGCACCATTAAAGGCAGACCACGTCATCTAATAGTGTGCACTCTAAAGAGTGCACATAGCACAAGCAGCGCTGTTCACTAAAAGTACTTCAAACAGAACAGATGCTTAAGTTCAACAAACATTAGTAATAAGCACAACCCTTTATTTACACATACTGCGATCGAGCAAGCATTCTGACAGATGACAGCATTGTAGTTGTCTGCCACAATTCCAGGCATGGAATAGGGAATGCACAACATACATTTACCTGCCAGTTCAGCTCTAAGGTCATATGGAATGTCTGAAAGAACAAGGGGCAGCAAAACGATTCCTCGCTGCATTAAAATAGGCAAGACACATTTAATTTGATTTACAGGGAGATTCTCCAAACAATGTATTTTCATACATGTAAATCCACAGATCATCTGTTAAATATCAGTTAAGCAACAGTGCAGGTTATACACTTATGTTGGTGATAGAAATAGCAATTTATGAAGCAGAATCCTTTCCACTTCACATACCATAGCCTTTTCCCTCCTTCCTTCACTTTCCTGCAAAGAAGACTGCTCCCACAATGCTGGATATCCACAAATTTATTTTTAGAAAATAACAATTAAATAGTTTCAAGAATGGCTGCAAGTTATCACATAAACACATATAGGTAAGTGTCGGTGCTAGACCATACCATTTTCCTACTCTTCAGAAATAAATGATTAGACACAGAACAGCCCAGCTGTTAGAATTAAATAAACCACACAACTCCAGTAGAAAAAAAAAAGCATAAAAAGCAACCACAGTAAGAGCAAGGAAGTAGGACAAGCACTTAAGTATAGTGAAGCTACCCTCTAAAGTCACATAAACCAACATATCCTACCTTCTTATTCAGATCAATTATACACACTGTGAGCTGGATAACAGAAAACTGACAATAGAGGGAACAGAATGGGAACTATTACAAACATTAAGTGTCGTCCTGTCAGCAAAATCTCAACACACCAGATAAAGCTGAACTACACATCTTTGCATATTTATTTCAGCAGAATTTGATAAAATCAGATTTAGAGCACACGTCTTTTCTGTACAAATTCCAATTGAAAAGACAAGTTGAAAGTGTGCATTCCCAACACTGAACTTTGTCACTCTCTTCTTCATCTAGCAGCCTACTTCCACCACACACATAAGCAATCTTACACGGACGCCACACACTATCTTTGTTCTGCATACAACTTCACTGAGTAACCACGTGCTCTTACTGATAAGATCTCTCCTCCTAAATTTTTCCTTCTTGTATCAAGGTATTAAACTTCATATTCTCAGATAAAGAACCACAGACTCTTAAGGACAGATTTCTGGGTATATCCAGGGTGCTTATGCTCACCAAAGCAATCACTAAAAGGAAAATGAACAAGTAATTCCACAGCTCTCAGAAAAAATAAGCAGTTCATTTCTTCAGCACTGTTCTAATGAATGAAGTTTAAAAATAAAAAAAATAAGTCTAGATTTCAACGGCAAACCCTGATGGTTCCTCTTGAGATTGCCTGAACCCCAGAGTGAAGGATGGGTGGAGGGACAGAAATATTTAAAGAATTTCTAGCCAAAAGTAGCAGCAGAAGTGCAAGAGCAGCTTGATGGAAATACCATGCTCTGTCATGCAGGACACATGGGGTAGATTCTTGCTCTTGGCTTCACAAACCAAGATGGGCACACAAATGCTTGCATGATCAATTACTTTATCTACAAGTAAAAACTACACCTGTGCCAAAAGTCTGTTGCCCTTCATGACTTTTAGTTGTGCAACTAAAAGTCAAACTCAGTAATTAAAGTTGTAAACACAATTGCTAAGTGTGGAACTTAGGAAGGAATTATTCAATTCAAGCCAATTTTCATTTATCTGTCAGATAAAATCCATACCACTTCTAGGTTATTCACAACCAACAAAAAGCACCAGTGGGATTAGAAGCATGTTGCAACCATATCCCAGTATCAAAGCATTTACTTACTCCTGGTTCTACTTGAGTTCTATCTGCAATGTCAATATGGACAACTTCAACACTCTTCCATGTGTTTGGATCTAAATTGTGCACCTGCAAAGGAGAAAAATGAATGATTTTCATGTTGTCATCTAACAAAGTGGTCTATCTCATACAATGTGTATGCATGCAGTATGTATGATTTTTTTCTAGACTTCCTAAAGACAGACGTATTCTCAAAACTTATCCTTTCTCCCTCTGCTTTTCTAAAAAGGAATTATATTCCAGAGTCAAATTTAGTCACTAACCAATTTTAAACCAGCACAAAGCCTTCAGTTCCTGTGCATTCAGGAGACCTAGATTTAAGATTAATCTGTATCCTTCCGTTACAGATATCAGAGCTAAAGAATTCAAGCTCTAATTAGAAATATTACCCATTCAGTAACCTGGACAAGCTTTTTAATCTAGAAAGAAGCCTTCACAAGTTCTAATGTGCAAACATGGAAGGTTTCAATAACCTGACTAAATCTAGCAGGTTCCCTAAATGATAAGCCTGCCTTTAGTTCACACCGGAGGAAATGCATGTGGTACGAAGGTACATAAACGTTTAAAGATGTAACAAACTTCACATGTTGTACTGGGTCTGACTGGGATGGAGTTAACCTTCCCTGCGGCAGCCCACACAGTGCTGTGCTCTGCACGTGTAGCCAGCACAGCCCTGGTATCACACCAGTGTTGTGTCTGCTGCTGAGCAGTGCTGGCACCGCATCAGGACTCCCTGCAACCCCCCCAGAGCCAGCGGGCTGGGGGTGGGCAGGAGGGGAGGAAGGAACATCACCAGGGCAGCTGACCTAAACCAACCATATTCCATACCATATGATGTCACACTCAGCAATAAAAGGTGGAAAAAGGAAGAAGAGGGGAGGGGTGGGCTCATGCGAAAACGTCTGTCCTTCTGAACAATGGCTATGTGCATTGAGGCTCTGCTTCAAGGACGTGGTCGAGCATCGCTCGTTGGTGGGAAGTAGAGAGTAATTTCTTTCCTCTGCACTTCCACACAGCCTTTGCTTGTCCCCCCCCCCCTTTTTCCCTTTCCCTTTAGTTAAATTAATTAATAACAATTTTCCCTTAATAATTATTTTCCCTTTAATTAAATTATTCTTATCTCAACCCATGAGTTGTTTCTTTCCTCTTCTTCTTCCCTCCTCTTCTGAGTAGGGGGAGTGAGAGAGCGGTTGTGGTGGAGTTCAGCTGCCTGGCGAGGTAAAACCACCACACACGTGTAGTCTGTTAGGCATAACTACACTTAAAATTAAAGCAAGTAAAGCTGCATAAGAAATGCTCTCCTTCTGTGTAGCATATCCACATAGTACTGGGGTTGTTTAGTCTGGAGAAGAGGATGCTTAGGGAAGGCCTTATTGCTCTCTACGACTACCTGAAAGGAAGCTGTGGGGAACTGGGGGTTGGCCTCTTCTCGCGTGTAACCAGTGACAGGACTAGAGGGAATGGCCTCAAGTTGCACCAGGAGAGTTTTAGGTAGGAAATTAGAAGAAATCTCTTCTCATAAAGAATAGTTAGGCATTAGAATGGGTTGCCCAACGAGGTGGTGGAGTCACCGTCCCTGGGGTGTTAAGGAACGGTTGGACGCAACACTTAGGGACATGGTTTAGTGGGTTATACGGATGGTTGGACCAGGTAATTTTGGAGGGCTTTTCCAACCTTTATGATTCTATGATCCTTTCTTTATGGTTGAAGCAATTCATCCCAGCACTGAAAATATACTGACAATTATTCCTTTGTGGCTGCTCTACAAATAGGTTTGTCACTGTACATAAAGAGGTCTCCTGAAGAGACCCATGAACTCAATGAACCAGGGAGGAAAATGAGACTATCACCAAACCTGGAAAATTTACAGCAGCTGCCTCAAAAAAATAACCCTAAAAAATATATGAAGATGAACTATAATGTGTCCTTGACAAAGCTGGTTTCAGATAAAATTGCTAAAGTAGCACTAGCTTATCTAAAGTAGAATAACATGAAATTAAAAATCTCCACTTACTGAAAATCTTTTTAAGTATCTGGGTGAGAATCAACCATCTGCATTGACCTCAACATAAAAAAATGAAAACCTTTTCTTGTTCTCGTACCTCTTTAGGTGAAACAGCTTTGACCACTTTAGATGGACTTGAATAATACTTTTCTTGTTTTATGTTATTAACAGGTAGGGCTTTGACTTTTTATAATTACCTGCCATTACCAGAAATAGTATACTTTATCTGGATGACTATGTGTGGCAAATATTACTAAAGCTATGTATCCAAATCCCAACTCACGTTCTCCAATGTCCCCAAATCTGGTTTATGCCAGGTCTCAATTTTTATAAAGAAGTCATCTTTCATGTATTCATTCTGTAAGAATTAAAATCAAAAAGCATGAGTCTGATTATGCCCACCCAGCTTAACTTCTAGACAGATGGTATAGACAAATTTTTATATAAATACAAAATTATACTTATAGAGCCGTAATATTAAGCAAAGATACAAAACATGATGTAAAAAAATGAAAGCATTTCTCTGACAAATTACAGTTCAAATTATAGCCAAGTAGCAGACATATAGAGTAACAAGTTGCTCTATGCCAGGCACCCTTGCAAGGCAAATATAACTGGCTGAAGCTAGCTTGCTGGAGTCAGAGTCAATTCTAGCAGCAATAACATAAAATGTATTTCAAAAAAAAAACAAACACATTAGAGCACTGATAGTAACTAAAATACTCACTGTCACAACTGGTCATTGGAAACACAGGGAATGAAATTGAAAAGGAAACAAAAATGTTATTAGATACAATAGTTTCTGAACAGTCTCACATACAATTACTAAGTCACAGAACAAGAAACATTCAAAATTAGTCAAACAGGATTTGTACACATTAGGTCAGCAGAACACAACTTACTAGACATAACCTTTTAAGTTCATTATATACTACTACAAACTATTCAATAAAAACAAAACAGAGCTTACTCTTAGACCTTACACAATTACAAGAATTGAAATAAAGCAGTTATTCTTACAGACTATAAAGAATTAAACACTTTTCTAACCGGCTCTGTTCTACAATTGAAGAAAGAGGCAGCTCTCCAGTCTTGTACTAGGGACACTGCGTAAAAAGACTCTGTAGGAACCAGTAAACTGATTCACTGAGGTTGTTCTTCAGAAGCAGATCTCCTTTTCAGAACATGAGTTCTCACAAAATCAACAAAATGTGAAATATATTTTCTACTCGATAGCACCAACTCTTCTAAACCATTTAAGACCATCCCTGAACAGTGACAACATCAGTCACACAATGTGGGACCTACTTGTTCTACAGTAAGGGTACGCATTCCAAGCCTTCTCATGGAATACCAGGGAGCCTTCTGGAGCAATCATCCTTACAAAACCAGGAACTTTACTGTGAAAAACAAACATTAACAACATTTTTAAAAAATGTTTGCCAACTGTAGCATCCCATCGATTTCTGCCGCTCTGAAAAGAAAGGCACATCCTACCTTAGCATTTTAAAGGGTATGATGTATAAGTTACCCACAGTCTAATATGCGGGAACTCCAACAATGTTACTGATCGTAAAATAATTAAGAGAAACTGGTAAAGGTAATCACAAGATAATCAACAGGGAGCGATGCATAACTTTGGATGTACTGATCAGAATGAAAGTTGTGCTACACAAGCTTTCTTTTCTCATCAAGTATAGTGGAGACAACCACTGAGGGACAGCACTGCCCAAGGAATCTCACCTCCAAACTCTAGCAAAAGTGGAGGTCAGCAATAAGCAAGCCTCTAACTCAGCTGGCCTGCAGCCTAGATGGAAGGCCAGTCAGCTATTTCAGCCATGTTTGAAGAGAAAAACTTCAGCTTAGCATCAACAGCAGAATTACCACCTCTGACAAATGTCCCTTCTACTCTATACCATGCCCATGACGGTTGACAAAAATTGGATGTTTGGAAAAAAAAAAAAAAATTCCATACAAGGTAAATTTTGTATTTCCTATCAGGGTATTTGAGGCTGGTACCCTTAAGCACATGAGTTTAAACAAACTACATGTATTCATGTGGATAAGGAATGGACAGAGTTCAGTCTGTGCAAGTGTTCTTTCCTCAGTTTCCCCCAAAGACGATGAGTAAGTTCCTGTCCTTTTTTTTTCTTTCAGATTCAAGGCAAAAAACTGCCAATTGATAATTCCTTTTTATATAGCAGGAACCTTATGTCCCACTCATCTGGAAGTTTTCCTTTTCTAGAATAAGCAAACAATTCTTTCAGTTATTTCCTACACATCATACTGCCCACACTTCTTTCTATACTCTATTTTCTCTCTAGCTTGCGTACATGTGAAAGTCCAGTGCACAAAGCCAACCAAAACGAGTTACCACCCATACACTGCATGCAACAATCCTGCATAACGCAGTCCAGAAGGGAGCTTGCTTTCATGTTTATACTCACGTTGCTGACACACCATAACTTGCAGATGCTTTTGAGCAGTACTACTGTTCAGCATTTATTTCCCACGTCACCCTTCTGCCTCCCCCACAAGTAGCCATTAGCAGACATACTCAATGTATTTAGTTCTTTAATTTTTTAGATTCTTCCCCCAAACCCCTAAATTACAAACATTTTGAATACTAATCCTCACAGCTTTAACAATATGACTCCCTTTTCGGTACTGCAGCCCTCTGGATTAACATCAACCACTAAGCCCTAAGGGTTCAAACACTGTTTGGGTCAGTTCTCAAAATAACCAGGTTCTACCCACTCTGTGGTGTACGTAACTTCTAAAAATGCTTTTTAACTTATTCTTTATCTCCTAGAAAAAAGTTACCACACTGCAAGAACTTGCGAGATGCTTTACAGAATGTTTTACAAAACAATATTCAGGCAACAAGAACTTCATGTTAAATAGCAGATCAAATAAACACATTCTTGCTTTATAATGCAATAACCAATCTCCTTTTCTCTACCCTATATCAACATTCCTGTCCTCTGGGCTATCCTACGAAGTATTCCTGTCACTGACCTATCATTTTGGCTATATGCTAAGAATTCAGATCACTCGTACTTGGAGATGCTTTTGCCTGTTCATGAATCAGGCATTTTGCATGGTTTTCCATTACTCTTTGCCAGAGCATTCAGGCACATTTCAGCAAATTTAAGAGTGGTAAAAAAAACACAAGTGCCCCAGAGTAGTAAGCAATAGCTGGTTAAACACTTGTGGATCAATAACAAGTGACCAGAATAGAATAGAATAGTTAGTTGGTACGGACATCCAAAGATCATTTAGACTAACTGCCTGACCAATACATGTTTATGTTTTTCTCACCTCTTTAAGTGATAGATTTTGTGGGTATATTGTCCTTTTTCACCATCCTTTTCGTAAGGCTCATTTTTTAAGACTTGAATTCCTTCACCACCTCCTGTTTCATTTTTGCTAGCTTCTGCCACAGAATAAAGTTGACCAACTTGATACTGAAAAGTGAAGAGAAGCAAAATTTCAATATATAAGTCAGACAAAATATTCAAAGCATAGAGAATTTGACAGAATAAGCAAAATGATTAGGAAAGAAAAATAAATGAAAAAGTTTTTAGTAAATTTTACCAGCGTTGTCTTATCTTATCTGTGGTTCACAAGTACCAGATTTTTACACAGCTTGTTTCACACTAACGCAACGTGTTGGTATAGAGCACCAGATCTGTTATTCTTCATTTTTCTCATAGTAAAAGCAAAGTATGTAAGTTCTTTTTAACTTGGTAAAGTATAAATTTTCAGTTTACAAGATTTTACAGTGATTGATTTCCAGCACCAACCTTCCCAAATTTATACTCTTAACCAACTAGATACCGCCCTCACAGGTCCCATGAAACGGAAACTGTAGGCAGTTCAACCTTTTTCCCTCAGAAATACGTTTAGACATTTCAGAGCAAGTTTCAGTTAAATCTATTTCAGTGTCACTTAAATTGCTGGCCACAGATCTCAGAAGATGGCTCCTACCTTTGCCTTTAGGAAAAGGCTTGGAGTCACTGAATGCCTTGATCAGCAGGAAAATTCTGCTGCAGTGCAGAGTTGCACAATTTTCTTCTCTTGCTTGTAAGCCGTGGAGTGGCTCAGAAAAAAAACTAAAGACTCTTGCCTCCTTTGGAATTCACTGATCTGCAATAGTTAACTCCGCTGGACTGGTGGCTTACACATGCAGTATCTTACATGTGCCAGGGCGGCGGACGCACAGCACAGGAAACACTTAGATCCAGGCTAATCAGATTCAAACAATACACTGACATCTTCCCACCCATCCCCCCAAAAACAAGGACAGGCAGGATGAGGACATACCTCTTGCACTGAGCAAGGTAAAACCACTCGGCTAAAAGAAGAAGAGAGAAAATTAATTAAAATGAATAATTAGGTTTCAGATAACAGACATGCACTGTAATAAATATATTGAAGACAGAAGCGTCAAAATGAGTTAACTTGAGTTTTCTTTTCAGAAACGCTATACGACAGTAAAACTGCACGGCTATAATGCAGGAAGCCCAAGTAAAATCAAAACGACAGCAAGCGTGTTACAAAGGTGATAAAGGGAGCGGTAGGCAGCAGGGTGAGAATATTAAAAGCTGCACAAAAGAGACAGGAAATCTAGGATCTGCTTCCAACTCTACTGTAACTTCGCATGGCGTTGAATTTGTTTGAACTTTGGGGTGTCAGCTTTCTTCGTGTTACACAACAAACGGCCGTGCCTGTACAATTTAAGAGGAGAACAAATGGACAGGCCCTCAGAGCCCACAGATGAATTTTGGCAATTACAGCAGTTATGAATCATTCAGAAGCAACCGCTGCTGACATCTCATTTGGGTGCCAAAAGCAGGTGCATTTTAGGCAATTTAGTTGTAACGCAATAAACTCTACAGTTAACGGCAGCAGGAGGGCATGCAGAAATTGATTTCTGACAGCAACAGTGCACTGTAGAGACAATACTTTGCAGTTTCACCATACATAATAATACAGACAAAGATGATGCGAATTATCATAGTTACAAAACAGTATCACAGAACAACTGCGTGGATGCCAGGGCTTTGAAGTGATGCTATCTCCTATAGTGACAAACTGAGTGACCATTAAAATTTGATGCAACGTATACGAACGTAGCCTGCCCACTGCTCTAGAAGGAAAAAAGTTATAAGAGCTACAGTTAGTTCATTCAACTTTTTCTATCCCCTAATAGCTGCACAGTTTGAGAACAGTGGTTTTGACACGTTTTTGTTTAGGTGCTTCTAAACTACTACAGAAAAAGGCCTCAGCAGCCTGAGTGCCCTTGGCTCCCCTCGCACAGAGGAACGCGCGGCAGCCTTGAGAAGAGAGAAACAACCGTCCCAGCACACCAGAAGTTGGTGTTTCCCTACAACTTCTTCCTTAACGCTTACTGGATGAGGACTCTGGGGGCTCAGGCTAGCTGTGCACCTCGCTGAAATACTTTCACTCTCAGTTGGGAACTCTCCAAAGAAAAACCGAGGAAAAACACAGCCAGGCTCAGAGGCAGGGCCCGCCTCAGACGGCGGCAAGCTTCAGCTCTGAAGGCAGAGCTCGCACCCGCACCGGGACGGGCAGGGGCTGCCGGAACGACGCCCCCGGGCAGGACGGGTCCCGCCGGCAGCCCAGCTCCCGGGGCTCCGCGCACGCAGCGGCACCGGCACCGCCGTAACGCCCGAGCCCGGGGGAGCCCGGCCCGGAACGGTGCGGACAGGAGGGCGGTCGGGACGAGCGGCCGGGCCGAGCCTGCCCACGGGGCCGCGACCGGGTGCGCGCACAGCCGCCAGGGCACGGCCGGGCACCGAGCGGGCCCCGCCCGGCCGGCAGCGCCCCGGGCCCGCCGCGGAGCCGCTCCAGGAGCCCCGAGGCGCGGAGGCCCGGCCCGGCCCGACCCGACCCCGCCGCACGGAGCCCGGCCCGGCCCCGCTGCGCCAGGGAGCGGCCGATGCGGCGCGGCCCCGCGCTGGGCCCGCCGGCGGGACGGGCGCTTCCGGCGCGGCGGGGCCAAGAGAGCCCCCACGGGGCCCGAGCGGGACCCGCCCCGGCCGGCAGCGCCCGCCGGCCCCGGCCCCGGCCCCGAGCCGCACAGGAGGCGCCCAGCGCTCGGTGCCCGCCACCCCCGGCCGCACTCACAACTCCTTGATCAGCACCATCTTCCCCGCGCAGGCCCGCACCGCGCACGCGCGACCGGCACGGCCCGCCCATGCTGCACCGCGCGCTTCCGGGGGGAAGTCCCGCCCCCGCGGGCCGGCCCGCCCAATCCCGCCGCGCCCTGGGGCACCGCACCCGCCCCTCGCCCCGGCGTGCGCGGGGTCGCCGCGCGCTTGCGCCCGCCGCCGCCAATCCGAGGGCGCGCGGCTCCCGGCAGCGCCCGCGCCTCGCCCGGGGGCAGCCAATGGCGGCGCGCCGCCCGCCCCGGGCCCGCCCCCCGTGCGTGCGGGACGCCGGCGGCACCGCCCGGCTCGCGGCGCCCTCTGCCCCCCCCCCCCCGGAGACCGCCCCGCCTCGCCCCCACAGCGGCACCCAGCGCCCTGAGGCGCGGCCCCGCCGCGAGCAGGCCTCGGGCCCGCGGAGGGAGAGGGGTGAAGGTGCCCGTGCTGAAGGCCCTCGTGCAGCGCGCCGCGGGGAGAGCGGCCTCCTGCAGGGCGCGCCGGCACCGCCGGGAGCTGCGGGCCGGTTCCGCCCCCCGGGAGGCAGAACGGGCCCGTCGCGGCTGAGGGTGACTGCAGGGCGGCGCTTCCCTGCGGCCTTGGGGCTTTAACACCGGGAGCCGCGGCTGCCACAGCCGCCGCTGCCCTCTGGCGAAGGAGCTCCCTTTGTGCTTCATCGCGCTCACAGGAGACGAGGGCAGAAGGGAGCCGAAGCGAGGAGCACGCCGCGTGGGGCGGGCTTGGCCGCTGCGGGGCCGAGAGCCGCCTGCGCCCTCCGGCCTGTCAGGCTGCCGGTGGCGTTACACCGCCGTCTTTCGTTAAAAACAGCGAAAGAAGAAAAACGCCGAGAAGTTTTAGACTTCGGAGGCGTGAAAAGAAGGTTGAAATTAATCCCTAGAGTACCCAGTGAGACGGCCCGCAAAGAACCTGCGGCGCGCCCCTGTGGAGAGAAGCCCCCCCCCCCCCGCAGCGGGGTGCGTGTGCCCGGGCACCGCGTGCGGGTGGCGCCGCTCAGCTGAGGGCCGTCGGTGGCAGGAGGGGATTGCACCGAGGCACCTGCACTGCGGCCACGCTATCACCGTAGTGTGAAAGAGCATCAACTCTCCAGCTGCCCTTTTATCCAACAGATTTCTTTTAATACAACAAACAGCAAAGTGGGGACAACAGAAAAATGGGAAAAACGGGAAAAAAAAAGGGCAAGCTTTCAGAGTCAAAACCTTCAGGTTTTTAATCCAAAAAGGGAAATACGCAGAGCTTCTATGAGTTCATGTAGTGATTTCTCTAATAACAACAAATCTTTCTATAGGAGTCTCTCAGGTACTACAGAGACATGCAGTGCTGAATGCTGGAGACAAAACGGGACAATGAAGGAGATGAAGAGGACAACACAGGTGCCAGTGAGACGTGAGGATAAACTAGCTGGAAATTTTTGGTGGAGCTTAGAGACATTGAATGGGGGGAAATGATAAAACAAACAATCCCAGTTCTAATTTGGCCATTCAGAGCTAGAGCACAGAAAAATGAGGAGACTCTATGACCATGTCCCTGGAACAAGGGCCCAGCCCTGCTCTCAGCTAAACCACTGGGATATATGGGACTCTTCAGCACAGGGCACAGAAAGGATAAAAAAGGTCAAGTTTCCCCAGTATGCCTCTGCATGTGGTATTCAGTGTTATTCTTGTTTCCATAGCAATTAAAGCATAACCTGTGGCAAAATGATGCCCTAGGAACAAAGCAGCTGGCTAGCACTGTTTCTGGGTGCTCAAAAAACATGATTTGGGTAAAAACTCAGTATCTGTTGAAAATAATGCATTCTGAGTGTCCTAATTTGCTTTTCAGTTTCCAAGCATTAGCTTTCAAATTTTTCAGATTTTTCTTCACAGCTGTGCTAACTAGCTCCTTCTCCTTTAACACTGCTTGAGATGCCCACAGAAAAGACTAGGTAAATCAGAAAAACAAACACTACAAGATCTGACAAAGGGAGGGCAAAACTTTATAGTTTAGCACTCTGGAAAGGAAATGATTCTTCCTCAAAAAATGTAGATATGTCTGGCTGTGGTACAGTTGACAATGTTTACACTTGCAAAGATTGTCATTGTGAATAATGCTGCCCTGTTGCTGACAAAAGAAAGTGCTGTTTTGAATGGACATTTGTCAGCTTTCAACCCACAGGAAACTTAAATGTACAGTTTTAGTTTATGGGTAGCAACAGTATATTTTTGCACTCGGTGGACTCCTGTTCCAGCATCAATGTCCGTGTCCCCACATGTATGCATTTCATCCTTTTCCCCAAAAAGGGCCACAGACCCTACTTATGGGCTCATCCTTGTCCACCCTTTGAAGCCATCTTTCCCAAGTTTTGTCCATCAGTAACTAGAACTAATGATGCATTTACACATCATCTCCAACAGAGTAGAAGAGAGTAGAGATTCAGATGGGGAAATTCAATGTTGCCAGACAACCCTCCCACAATTAAATGGCTTTAAAGAACATCCTCAATATGCTCTGCCTATAAAAACATACTTTCATTCAAGTCCCTCGCAATGTGAAAGATGGATGCTATGGAAACTGCCACTCAGACTTTTGCCTTTACTGGCTTTGTTTTATTAAGCAAAGAAATTACAAAGGCCTGTGCCAGGACACAGTGGTAGGGCTTTAAGAGTCTGCTTCCCGAAGTTCTCAAGCATTCTGTATTTTCCTTTATTTGTTTTTTTCAAAATCCTGGCTCAGTGTAGTCCCCTGCTGCTGCTCTTTCCCCATATGGACAACATTTGTCTTTTGTTTACTCAGCCAGCTGCAATGTGTGCTCCCTCCAAAACCCTTATTCTCTTTGTTTATATCCAGATCATACCACACACGATAGTATCATCTGAGTAGCTGCATCCTGCTGATTCCAGACACTGCATACAGACAAACCACTTCAGACCTGTAAATACAATTTCACCATGGTCTCTGCTGCTGGACAGGATGCTTCCTCAGCAAGCTGTTCTTCATGGGAGCCCTCTGGCCTATGCTCACCCCGCGCAGGTATCAAATACAGGCAGTGTAGTAGCACGTCAGCAGCTCCTGGCTTTTGTTAGATTGAGCTTACTGACTGGAGTCCCGCTGCCTAAACACAGGTTTGCATGTATGTGACGTGGGATGGTGACATTAAAATTTAAGAGCATGGTGGCAGGAGGTCTGTAACGGGACCTGCTGAAGAAGCATGCGTGGCCAGTGCCCACCACACTAGGAGCTCGGTCAACAGGCAGGGCTGTTTTATTCCCAGCTTGACCTCTGTGTACAGCAGTTAGAAGACATCAGGTGAGACATCAGGTTAGGTCCTGTGACGGACATGGTGCCGCACAAGGCTTGTACCTTAGGAACATGCCTACTTCTGAAGTGCATGTGACCCTCTTACAGTCTCCCGTACTGTGCTGCAGTGCAGGTTCTGCTCTTGCTCTAACAGCTTTCCACCGATCGCAGAACAGGACAACTAACTGCATCTGTCTGCAGGGGTAACAGGCAGAAGCTGCAGGGCTGGGTTGCCAATGCAGGGGATGTGAACTAGCTCTCTGAAACAACTCTTCCCTTCTGTTGAGTTCCCAGGACCCTGGTGTGACACAACAGGGGTTTGTAACAGCAGCAAACACACTTTCATTCAATGAACAGCGAATGAGAACATGTTTTCTTGTTATTGTTTTTAATATCTAAACACTCTCTTCTATGCCAGAAGACCAAAGCTCTGCACTTGAGCATACAGGTTATAGATTTGGGACTTGGGAACAGTGTAGGTGAGGTAAGTATACCCTAATTCTGACATTTATGTCGCTGGAGTCCTCCTATCTGATCTGCAAGCTCAGGTACAGTGTGGGTACCCATGTGCTTAACCCAGAGTTGGACTTTTTCCATTTGCACCCTGAAGTATCTTTTAGGATATATCCTCCTGTCCTGGCCACATGTTGGAATAGCAATGCACATGTTGTCATCTGCTCTCTTACAGCCACAAAGCACTGGAAGTCTGAGGACTAACCCAGAGAAGAAAAGATGTTTGTGATGGCTACCTCTCAGATTGTTTTGTAGTGGCTGGCAGCAAACTGATGCCCCTCTCCAAGGCCTTCTCAGAGGAAGATGTGGGAGAGACTTTGTAGGGACAGCACAATCCCCTGTATGCTTCTTATTTGTACAGGCAGCATTTGCTGCAGTTCCCTGTGGAACGGCTTTCTCAGAGGCCAGTGAAATACCAGCCACAGTAATTTACCAATAAGATCCCACGCAGTTGATGTCACCATGTAAGAGAAGATGGACAGTACTCTTTCTGACAGGGATAAAAAAAAAAAGGTCTTCTCTTTGGAGAGTACATAAATAATGAGAAAATGAGGTCACATGGGATAAATTATATGATGGAATGAGAGCTGGGGTGTTTCAAGTCTCCCTGACCGTTCTCAGAGAGAAGCAAATGCTTCCAGCTGGGAGCTGGCACGAGCAGAGCTGTGTGCTGTGCTTCACGCATCTGGCAGAAGGATGAGGGAAGGGCACACGCAGGTATGTGCTACTGGTAGTGTGCATCAACCCACAGCATGAGCGTGCATCTGGACACTCAAAGAATGCTCCAACCTGTCCCTGATACATATACATATTGGCATACTAAGTACTAGATACAAAAACGTTCAAGGTCAGGCTTTTAGACAACTTCCTTCTGTTTTTTGCAGTTCTGAGCTGACTTCTTCCAACACTTGCTGTTCTAGAAGTATGTCTCTGAAGGGAACAGGGCTTTCTTGAATCTCTGTGATAAAATGGCAGAGTCTTAGTAACAACGACAGGACGTGCCACCAGGTTGTAGGTAATCCTAAGAGCATGACTAAGCTGAGGCAGCCATCTATCTATAAAACCCTTGCTGGGGAGCTGCACCATCTATGTCTTCAAATACAGAGAATCGGCTACACTTCAGAAGCATGCCAGGAACGGTCCCTTTCAAAAGAATTAGTGACAGGAATTGGCAGTGATTTATGTGGTTTAGGTTACCTCATTTTCAGCACATCAAAGACTTGGAGGGTAGAGACTGTAGGCCAGTAACAGCCTGCTGTTTCATGACCTAGGACACGGTTTGTGTCTTCTATCAACAGGGCCAGAGGTGGCGTTTACACAACTGGGAGGGAGGCATCAATGAAAATTCCAGAGACCGTAAAAAAGTCAAATTCTGGTTAGTTTCATCTGGTCACCAACACCTCCTTTAAGGACAATGGCATCTTTAACACAGGAGCAGAGGGAAGATTTAAGTAAGCAAGTTTCAAATGGCAAAGGGTGTGGGGAAAATATATCGTACCTTCAGCACTTGGTCCTTCCACAGTGCAGGGGTGGAAATAGGTGGTCCGTGAAGTTCCTTCCAAGCCTACATGTCGTTTTGCTGCTGACTAAAACAAGAAAGACAGTGAGCAAATGCTGATGTTTCCACCACCTACCAGGAAAAGGAAAGGCAACTTCCAGTCATCATTTGTAGCAGAGCTACATTCTGATAAAAAATACATTAAGTTCTCAGTAACCCCTCATTTCCACAGGAGAAGTTGAGGACAGCTGTCATCCCATTAGTCACACTTCAAAATTCCAAGCCACCTGCCAGGACAGAGAGCAGTATTCTAACAAATTTGTTAACAACGTCATCCTAGAACAAGAGACTGGAGTACTGAGAGAACTCATGCTTTAATAGACACTGAAATCACAAAGGAAGAAGGCCAAATGCCTTAGCAATTTCAATAAAAATATGAAAATCTTTTTACATGGTAAATTTCATAATATAAAAAGTTTAATGCTGTCTGGAAACAGAGTTTTAATTTACAAAAAAAGTCCATATAGGCCAAACATGGCTAACACTGCATACAAGGAGAGCAAGTGCTAAAGGGCTGCTGCTTGGAAGAGTCTTTGCTGACAGTCCTCTCTGAGTAATCATCTTCAACGCTCTTTGAAGGAGTTCTGCAACCGAGGGGCCAAGTTTTCCATGCACATTGGCAACTTTTCTGGTCTGCATGGCAATGCAATGAACCCAAACCATTATTATCACCTAGCCTGAAACTACCAGTGTTTCTTCACAGATTCACAGTCCTCCTGGATCTGTTCTGCAACTTGAAAGAGATGGTCACAGAACCAGTTTGATCTAATGAGAGGAAATATGGCCAAGAGTGATATACATGGCACCCCTTCAATGCTTTTTCCTTGTTTAAATAAGGTATCACTAAAAAGAAGGAAGATCAGTAACCAGTCAGAGTTCAGGCTAACCAACAAAATCAAATTAAACTGGATTTTGTTCAGTGAGATTATTTACTGTTCCCCTTTAGTTTAAGCTAAAGACAGTCAATAAAATATCTGCAATTCGTATCTCACACAGTAAAATATACTGAATAAAACCAAACTAAAACACATTCTATGGCCTTGGGGAACTGTTGCACGTGGCAGGTTTAATGTGGAAGTTGGTAACACCTAATTCTTATTGCTCACTGTATTAAGCAGTGTTGTCACTTGTACCATGCACAAATACGACGACGACAAATGCATTTAAACTCCACAGAAGGGATTCTAATATCAAACGCAGAACATGTTATTTTCATTTCCTGAATTTCTCCACATATTGGGCAAACCTGATAAAACTTCTTTTCTTCACAAAGGGGTTGTTTCTCATTCAGGTGGTGGAGGAGTGAGGCACAAGGTGTGTGAAGTGTCTCCCAGACAAGCAAGCATGCATTTGCATGGCTCTCATTAAGCCAATAGAAGTGTCCTCTCTCAAGCTAACGGAAATAAATTTCTCAAAAGACTTGTTCTAGTGACACTCACCTTCCATATTTATACAACACCAATTTCCCAAATACTGAACTTCCCTTACATCTGAACCCTTCCCTGCTTCTAATGCTCCCCTCCCCTTAAAAAAAGCAACAACACAACAGAAGAACCACCCCCCACCCCTGATTTATCTCTTTCTGAAAACTTAAAGCCAGTATGAAACCTACTGGCAGCATGAAAATGGTTTGTACCAAAATGGCAATATAGAATTTCTACAGATTAAAGATCCTTTAGTTATGGAAGTAAACTACAAGTAAAGAGGCTTATTTCCAGCATGTTATGCAGCACTACAGGGAATATTTGCTGTTGCTATAAACAAAAAGCTGCCCACTTCCATCCTGGATGTTCCTGGGATGTCGTTCTAGAACAGTTATGCTGGTTGGAAACGGAGTAGGTCACACGGAGTCCGTCAGCAGTCTCGTGACCACAGCAAGTTGCATGATCAGCAAAATTGCCATCTACATGACATGTAGATACTGTACTGACTCTTTTTGGCCCACTATTCTAATTTTTCCCACCTAATGGCGAGAAGATATTTAGCACCAAACCATCTCAGAAAGATGTAATGTACAGACAAATAACTTGAATTGTATGAGTTGAATGGGTTTACTCGACTGCTTTGCTACGTTGCATAATATGAATAAGTAACTACTCTTTCTTTCTGTACTGAAACTTTTGTGATCAACCATCCATTGTTAGCTGACTATAACAACACAGTCCTATATTTTTTGCCTTTAGCACTTGTGTTAATTTCTTGTGATAGTGAAAGCATTCTCCCAACATCAGTGGATTCTAGAATATACTCTAAGCAAGCGTTTCATATGTGCACCACAAGTAAGCTGAACCTAAGTAATTTTATATTACAGTATCAGAATTGAATCCTCTGTCCTGCTATCATGCTTTTCCTGCAAGATCCCCCTAAAAATCACAAATGTTCAGGTCCACATTTTCAAGAAGAGCATCCAGACACGACAAGTGCAACAATTATCTGCATCAGCAACGATACCCTAATAAATTTAGAGATCTGACTGCACTCACCATTCAGGTAGTCAGTTGCAAGACTGGAATTTGACTTAAGATCCATGTAAAACTCAGGGCCTAATTAATAAGCCTCACAACACCTCTGTGAGGTAGGTACGTAAGTATTACTATCCCCACTTAGATAGACAGGGAAGACGAGGCACAGAGAGGTGAAGTGATTAGCCTTCAGTCACTTGACAAATTTTGGGAGTGCATAATAGAAACCAAAAGCCTTGGTAATCCAGTGCTCCGACCTCATAGCACATGGCCTGCGAAATACTTTGCTTGGATCTAAGTGTGCTGAGTTAATATCCAGAGTTTTCAGTGCACATAAATTATCATTTTGATTCTGATTACATCACTGCATTTAATGGCCACTTAAAAAAAATAATCATCTCCAACTTGATCCACAACACCTAAATACCATCTAGCCTAGGAAAGCTTAGTGTTTTTTACACATCACCTCTGGGGTGCTCTTGGTTCTCTTTTCTCCACAGATCAGAGGGTGCACAGGTTCTGCATACAGCTGGTCTGCATGTCCCCTCACGTACATGTTCCGACTGCACACTGACACTAGCCTATCTCATCTGTGTATACCGGTATACGTGCTCCTGAAGAAGCTTGTTTCCTTAGCCGGGGAAAGAGCTCATCAGGGACACATCTGCAGATATTTGGAAAGATCTAGAAGGATCAGAGAAGGATTTATATGGACAGGTGATTTCTAAATCACATACACTTACGTTACATTCCTGCCTACTGTGAAACTGTAAGATTCACTTTTCTGCGCACACTTAGCAGACAGAAGACATCTGTGCTGCCCAAATAATTGCCAGGATGAAAATTTCACCATCGTAACACTGTGTGCCAGAAAGATCGGAGCATTCAATAAAAACAGAACTTGTGTCTCTGGCACAGCCTTACTACCTCATTCTGAGGCTCACCTTGTCCATTATACCCAAAACATTTTTTGGGGAGCAGACCAACCAGCAAAAAATCACCTGAAAGGTTTCCCTCCAGAAAAAAGTTACCTGAGATGCAGGTTTTAGAATGGGGCATCTCTCTCCTCTTGTCTGTGTCACCAGCCTTTAAATGATGCAAGAGAACTGCCAGTATCAAGCTGCTATGGAGTTGTATTGCCAGCAATTTCTTGTGTTTCGCTAACAACTTAGCAGAGATACCTAGAGGTGTCTTATCTTGTCCTCTCTGTCAGCCTTTGAAACCAACCAAAGAAACGGCTTGTACTTCTCCAGGCAGAAACTTGTGCACACTTTCTTTGCGGTATAAATGAAAGTTTATACCACTCCTCTCGCTTCCCTCTCCAATCCCTGATATGTATAATTTTTGTATAAAAAGACAGCTGAAAAACCTCCTGTTAGGATAAGAAATACAAGTAGGTGGCTTAAAATCTAGTATTTTATGAACAGAACAAGATTCGTTGGACCTGTTGCAGCAAATATGGAACACTACATAGAACCTGTTATCAAGTGAGTCTTGCCAAGGTCCTGTTAAGGGAAACTAAAACCCATCTGTGTAAGGCCCATGTTTCCACACAGTAACAGACAGGGCCAATCTGTCACATTCCCGTGTATTGACAACTGTGGGTATGACCATGGCTTCTTTGATGATATTCTGTGGTTCTATATTGATAAAGGCAAGTGGGCAGAAGCAAATACTTTAACAAGACTCTAAGTCATCAGTTGGTACTCAAGACATTTCAACATTTGGAGGAAGGAAAAAATCTTCCCGGTGATAAGAATTTATAACCATTCCCAGATGGCAGCCTCAAGGGGAGTACGGTTCCTGGAGTGCTACTAGAAGGTGGAGAATGAGCTGATGTCACTGCATTTGGAGCTTCAGGGTGTCTGTGTCCATTTGGAGGGTTCTTTTGTGGAGAAGCAAGTTGTTGCTCAATAGACAGGTCCTTCAGCTCCAGCTTATCTGCACTTTCTTCTTTGCTGTGACGTGGAGATAAATTTAGCAAGCTGAGAACATCTTTCTTAGAAGTCATTGTGCCAGGAGCTCCTCGGAGAATCTTTATTGGGCCAGTGGAGTGCTGGGGAGTGTTCTGCCAGAACATCTTTAAGTTGTGAATTGCTTGCACTTTTTCATCAATAGCAGCCATTTTTAATTTGTCTATGTCTGGGGCATCAGCTGGACTTGAACGAGCAGAACCAGCTGAGGAATAAGAAAGAGCAGGAGATGGAGTGCTGCCACCAGGAGACTGATGCCCTGAGCTTGGAGAGAGATTTCTGGGCGATTTAGAAATATGAGCACTGTAAGGAGAGCTAGGGTACTTGAGCTTAAAGTGAGGCTGCTCAGTTAAGGACCCATGTAAATCACAACTTGGAGATGGCTGTCCACTGTATTGGCCTGTGCCTTCTTTGTTTGACATCTCCGATGTCGTGGGGCTATTATAGCCAGAACTCACTTTCTGAAGGGATGAACTCCTCGTTGGAGGCTTTGGTTTAATTGCAACAGGTGAAGACTGATTCTTCTGACTAGAGCTGACTGGCCTACTGAATGCACTGGTCTCTGAAGACCTGAATGCAGACATACCTGCTGGCATAGAAGCTGCATCATCTGAATTTTTGCTCTTACTTATTTGGCTGCTGCTTCTCTGAAGACGTTCAACAGCAATGAGGTGACTCTGAGTTTCCTCCAGGATTTTTTGAGCCAACTCTTGGGGATCAAGCTTTGGATTACTGTCCTCCTGGGATTTGACAGTGCTGTCAGTCTCAGTGCTAGACTGGTCAGATTCTCCAGTATCAGAACTTGCAAGTTTCCCAACTTTTTGGAAAGGTGAGTTTGGACTGGGAATAAGAGTCATTTTAACAGGAGAATTTGGCGTACTTATGCTCCCTTTGGAATTGACAAGCTCTTTAATACCTCCAGTTTGACCAGTTTGGGGATGTTTGTTATCTGGGGAAAATCTTGTTTTAATGTTTTCTTGGTAACTGGCCAAAGGCTCATTGCTGATTATAGAAAAACCTTCATACTCTTCCTCATCTTTGCTGGCTACAGTGCTGGTTTGTGGTGACAACTGGCTCTGTATTGCAGACCTATGCAGATAGATGTTCTTTGGCCTCTCATAGTCCTGACGTCCTCTGTGTCCCACACCATCTGGCATGCTCTCCGGCTTGGAAACAAAACTCATGGAAGAGGCAATAGAGCTCAGGCTATACACAGAAATGGCATCTGATGCAATGCTGTCTGGACAAGTAGGAGAGAATGGTGGGTTTTGATACTGGGGTACAGGGTTGGAAATAGACTGAGCAGAAGCCAGTGACTCTAGTGATGAGGAACTGTCCAGGCTAAGGCGCTTAGGCAGCTCTGTAGAATCTAAAAAGAAAAAAGGAAAAAAAGTACAAGCATGCCCCTAGATACACAGTAAAATGAAATAAAACCAAGTAATGTTCTTATCAGAAGTAAGAGGAAATGCTACAAAGCATGCACTATGCTACTTCAGAAGAAAAATAACAAAACAAAATGAAAAAAAGAACCAACAACCTTCTACTTAGGTGAGAAAAATAATGTGCACAGACCAGGAAATGCATGGAAAGGAACCTCAGACCAAGTATCCTAGAGGAAAACTTTGGGAACTTGTCAATTGATTATGATTTTATATCTCAAAATCTTCCGGTTGCTGGAGTCTATTCCCAGCTTTGACCTCAGCCAAGTCTTAGTGTTTGTTTTCCATAAGAAAATTACATTTGCTGCACCTCTTGTATGATGTATGATGTATGATGCATGTATGACGATGAATGTATGATGTCTGCAAAAGGTAAGAGGGTGAGATTACAATATAAGCCATTCTGATCAAATCATCAGATGGTTATAGGAGCAAAAACTTCTGTAAGTAGCTTTACCAAAAAGTGCCAGCAAGGACTGTAGAGCAAAGTGCATGGTCCTCCTATTAGCTTGTTTCCCAGTTTTCAGAATCACCTCCTCTTGCCCAACTTCACAAAGGTCAAAACCTGTAGTGGAATACGGAGCAAAAAATCATACCTCATAAAAAGATCCCATGTCCTAAACAAGTGTCATCTTGTTTATAACACAAACAGAACAAAGAGATATGAAATCCTGCAGTGTCCTGGAATGATGTCTCCTCACTTACTATGTACCTCTTGCTGGTTTGGTTTTATTACTATTTAACACACCTTCTTGGGAGCCTTATTGGGCTGGACATATTCAACACACACATACACAAATCGATCTGGTCCAAACTGATATACAAATGCACTGGTTGGTATTTTAGCTACAAATTATACGCAATTATCAGGGAATGATTGACTAAATGCATCTCAGGGGACAGGGTCTCACATGCTCCTAGCGTTCATTCATTAGTCCAAAGCTTTCTCACAGGAATGGGTCTGAGGAAGAACAAAAACCTTGGAATTTAGCAAATGAGGCCTGGGCAGCAAGAGGCATAAATGTATGAGAGAAACGATGTTAGACTTTTATGAGCTTTTCATGTAGTCTTCTTGGACAACTCTTTCTGCCTCTTCCATGCAAAGCCCTTCATCTAAACAGCAGCCAAGCCAGAATAAATTCTAGTTTGATACTTAGTTCTCATCTGCCTCTTCTGTAGAATGTAGACCCTGGTACATACTATCACCCTGATACGCCCTGTCCTTGTCCATTGTGCACGTTTCCCAGATAAAGGAATGATTGGTTCACTGCAGGTAGAAGACCAGAAGAAAACTCACAAGTATGCATTATGAACAACAGTGGATCAGGATCCTGAAATAAAAACAGGGTTTAAACCAACCTGACAGCACCAAGCTGCTGTAAACCCTGAAATCCATATTCTGCTGACTCAGGATAAGTTTTGGGGCATGAGAGAAATATTCATCCCTAGCACTGGCCAAACAGGGAGTGAAACGTCTGTGTACGTGAACTGGTAGAGATTTACTGAGCAGTCAGGGATCACATCCAGAGATGCAGAGACCAAAAAGAACCCAGACAAACAAATCTAAAGCTGTGAGATTTATCGCTACTTCAAGCCACCATATAAAACTAGCAATAGTTTTTAGAAAGATAATAGAAAGAAGTGTTTTCCTACCTAAAGCTGCCAGAAACTCATGACAGCCAGGAAGCCTCCAGAGTTGGACACTGATGGAAACCTGGATTGGTGCAGAGGAGAAATCTTGTTCCTTCTCACCTGCCTGAAGTTGAACCAGGACTTGATGTAGCTGAAAATAACAATGCAAACATTAGCCATTCCTTAGAAATTAAATAACTGCTTTTCTGACAATCACAGCTAAGGAAATACACTGCAAACAGCCCTTCCCCTGTACACCTGTACACTCAGCTGCTGGTCCTGAATGGAGCAGTGGGATGAAAGGTCTGAGCACAGGGAGCAGTCCAGAAACAGCAATGATGGACAAACTTGAACAGCAGCAAATCTAGAGACAGAGCAGGAGTGAGGGTCGGGGGTGTGGCAAGCAGAAACTGAGCGAGGAGAAGGAAGGCAGACTTTCCTAATACCTCTATGGTTTCCCAGGAATGAATTTTCTCAACTGTTCTCAAAGGACAGGAGTAGCAAAGTTGAGAAAAAAATGTGTTTATGAAGATCTGACACAAATTAAGGTGCCAAGATCCCATCTAACTCAAAAACACAGCCAGAGCAGGAAGGATGGAAAGTCATTAATCAGGGACCAGCTAACCTCAGGACCACCCATCTCTTCCAACCCACAAAGGCTTACGCAGTCTTTTTTCCACATTAGCACCATGGAGCAAATTCCAGGCCTGAAAGCAGGGTGAAGACACTACCCTGCAGCTCAGGAAAATGGCTCTGCAGTGACCAAGGCATTTAATTCTGCACAGCAGCGTCACTCCCCAGTGCATGTAATACTCACCATTCCCACCACATTTTTAACAGCCTTCATGCAGCAAATAACAAAGAAGGAAAAGACAGGAGAAAAGAAAGAAAGAACACAGGTTATTCTGTGCTATAAAATGCCTGTAATGGGGAGCCCTGCAGTGCAGGGACACATCCACATGCAAAACAGCATCCTGACTGGCAAGATGCTCTGTTCTGAGAAAGAAGGGAGCAATGGAAATGACTTGTGCTGTGAATCAGGAGTCCAGCAGTGTGGGAACAGGCGTCTGGAATCTGGGAGTGCCCAGCTCATCACAATCAACTCAGACACATAGCAGGCATATACCCAGTCCAACCCACATTCTGGCAGAAGGCTGAACATAGAACAAGCCCTTCTCTTGTTTTCTCTGGGATATATTATTGGCACTTAAATAGTCAGCAATCCCTAGCTTTTCCTTGTATATGTAGTAGTACCAGAGTTCGTACTTTTGTGTTTCCTGCCTTCCATTTTGCACTAAAAGTAAGTATTTTCTATTCAGAGCAAGAGATCAAACTCCCTGCCTTGCTGCTTCAGTAACGTCAAGAGCACCTGCTCCCTTACAACACCAATCAGCTTTACTGGAAAGACAGAAAAAAACAACACCCACTGACTGAGCTGTTCGTAATTATGCTTCAGTTTTGAACAAAGTCTTCTCTCCTTTGGGACAGGCAGAGCCTTGTCTCACCAACTGAACTGCTGAGAATAATGAGGGGAGAAAAGCAAGTAACAGCAGAAGATGTGAGAGCTAAACTGAAAAATCCTGACTTGTAACCAGATAGATTCTTGTGCAAAAGGGAATTCTGCCTAGGGTTTGGGCTATAGAAGAACATTTGCAAAAACAATGCAATACCCCTGCCAATACTTATTGCAAGAGGCACCTGAGGAAATAGTAAGTGCATCTTTTGCTAGTCATCAACAGCCATCTGAATGGTTTGGGTGATTTAATTATCTGAGGCAAGACAACAACCACAAAGTAAAGTCATTGACACTGTCACACATTCAGATCTACTGGAATGTCATTCTCTACGCGTCATATCCCATTTACTCTGGGCCTTCCTCTGGAGGTACGGAGAAAAAAATAGCCCTGCTATTCAACCACAGAAGTCTCAGACACTAACAGAAGAGCCAAGGCAAAAAAAGCAAAATTCCGTAAAGGACTAGCCATTAGAAATATCCCATATGTTATTGTAAATTTTGGCAAGAAACTCTTTGAATCAGACGTAGTCAAATGGATGGACAAAGCAGGCTTCTTAATGGATGATTACAAAGCTGTTATTTTGTATTTTGTGCAGATAGACTCACAATGACAGAAACCCTCTAAAACTACACAGGGATAAACCCAGATATTTACCATGGTACTTCCTTATAACATTTCTGCATGGAAAAAGGGTAAAAGAAAGTGAGCTTTTCACCTTTTTTTTAATATTTTTTTCACCTATTTTTTATATTTTTCACCTATTAACTATGTGCAGTGTTCACTTACTAAGGCAAGCACCAACATAAACCTCGTTAGGGGAGCAATCAGGACAGTAAAAAACATATAAAGGAAAGCCATCCAGGCCAGTGGCACAGAGCAAGGTTAGGTTCTGCTAGGCATACTACAAAGACTGGTAAGAGGAAGGAATGTCAAGCAGATGGGTTGTGTGTCTGGGGGGGGGGGCACGACTCCCACAGCCACAGGTGGCAATGCCTTTCTCTTAAAGAAGGTGAATTCTTTCAGGAGAGCAATGAGCACTCAAACCAGAAAAAGCATAGGCCTGATAAAGTTCTCAGACAGAGCACTGTCCAAAGTTAGGTGTTCCTTGAGGTATTGGTAATTACAGTGGGCAAAGATGAGCCAACATAGGCCTTGAATAGGATGGCCAAAAAACAATTAGTGCTTCTACCATTAATTTCCCATATTTTGCTTCCCCCTCACTGTAGTACATATTACGTTTTCACTTCTGCCACTGAACCGGGAGACCCTTCCAAGGCCATGCAGCCCAATAATATACCTGCATTTTATCATTCTGGACACACACTTTCATTCACACAAACAGAGAAATTTATAATTTAAATCCTGAAGACTCCTAGCAGCCTCTGGGGCTGATAAACCACGGCATAAACTGTTCTGTGCATTTCTGAATTTACTGACCTGGGAAAAACCATTTGGAAACTGGTACTGGAGAAAAACCTCCCAACTTACCCTGTTGATAAGCTGTTCTCCTGTTTCTGAAGCTGTGATAAGTTTACAAAGTGCCTGAAGTGCAGGGTTAGGCAAACCTGAAAAATAACAGAAAAAAACAGGGATTGTTCAATACTTGTTGCTTGCCTGCTAGAAACGCAACAATCTGAACAGAATATAACTTCAGATAACTCCTAAAGCCTCTCTCCCCCATCACTGAATGGTTCTGAAAACAGCGTCAATTTCCAGAAAACAAAAGGTTTTCCCACCTTTGTATTTGATTATACAGTTTCTGACTGAGAACTGGAAGAAGAAAAAGTCTCATCGTACTTCTCAGATACTGGAGCCAGTGGTAAATGATTACAATCTATGACAAAATTTACAGTACAAATTTACTTCTAAAACATCTGTCCTGTTAAATGCTTTTATTTCATTGCTGTAGAAGCCTAGAACAACAGCATCATTTTGCAGGCTTACATCAAAGACAGGCAGGGAAAGGCAGACGTCTGCTTGGACGTATGAGAACAGAGCCCACGGCTGGCCTGCTTCTTACCTAGGAGGGACTGTATGGTGGTGCTGCACTGCTGCAGCCGCTCACCAGGGTCAGAGGTTGGGAAGAACACTGCTGCTGGAAGGCCACTGGCTGGAGGGTCTAACCGAAATCCTACTGCAGTGAGTAGTGCCTGCCAGCCTGGGATGCCACCAACTTTATTCTCCACGCTTTGTTGGGAGGTATACATGGAATTGTGCTGCCCATTCTGGATTCGCTGCAATGATTTCTCCACCTGTGGGGAAAATACAGCACGAGCTTATTTTAAAAGCGATTTTTACTAACCACCTCATTTTTCACATTAAAGATGCAGGAACTATGGGCTGAGGGATCACAATGCCGATGCTGAACTTGGCTTGTCACAAACAGAAGGATGCCAGTGCCCTTGAAAACACAGGCTTCAGTATCTCAACACTCACATTTTTAAAATCACTGTGATGAGTGTCACTGGTCTCTTGGATCCTGGGGAAATGAATGCCACAGGAAAAAAAGTACCAGTTTGATTGTGATCATCTCCTATAAACCTGGCAGCTGCGTTTGTCCACACAGGATGACTCACTGTCAGGTTCCAGTCTCTTGAGTACACTGTGCATTACCAGGCAAGAGTGTGAAGCTATACGGTAAATAGTAAAGAGAGAGGTGTCCACAAAACCCAGCAACTGGGATGACTAGCAATACTCATAGGTTTCTACCATCCCATGGATACTCCACATTCCTGTGGGACCACAGAAGACACACCGGAAAGAAAAATACTAAAAATCATGAGATTATTCTTGTCATCTGGCAGCTTGACCTCAGTCCTGCTGCTCCCCACAGAAAGTTACTGTCAAATTTGGGAACAAAAGTGCCTCACGTCCAAGTATGCAAAGAGCAAGTGTTCACTAGCTCTGCATCTCTGTGACTGCTTCTTTGCCATGTCCATAGCTATTTTCTTGTAGGAACAATTAACCCCAATCATAATCTCATTTTTAAAGCACAGACCCAAATCAACAGCTCACACAAATCGGGTAGGTCTGGGGAAGGTTTTGCAACAATACAGTTAGCATCTGCTCTGGGGAGCCCATAAAGTGTCCCACTCTTTTCACACTGACCCAAAGTTTTAGCAAGATAACACCTTACGGTAAGAGAGAAGGTTTGAAGGCTTATATTTGTGAGTGGTTACACATCAGGGTATTTGTCTTCCCATTCTTCATTTATAGATGCATACCTATAGGTAACATCACTTCTCTGCTACATGGGCTCCAATGCCCCTCCCTGTGCCCGCTGGGTGCTGTAGCGTTTCCTTTCTCTTACCAGATGTAGCAGGACACGCAGGGCATCTCGTGCCCTTTCAGGATGCTGCAGAATCTCAGTCAGGGCCTGTCCTACTAGCGAAGAAGGGCTGTTCAGCTTCATGTCACTCCCAATAAGCATGAAGCCTGCAGGGTCCAGATAAGAGACTTACTGAGAATTGAAACAGACTGAGAATCTCTCATTCGTTACAGGAAACATGCAAAACAGAAGATATCCTCTGCACTTTCAGACTAATGGAATAATGGTTTACTGTACACTGCACAGTTACAGTCTTTTCCTAAAGCCGCTGTGCACCCACTGCCCAGTTCTATAGACTGAACTTCCAGAAAACTTCTGCATGCTTATTATCATCCTCTATTAAACCAATACTGTATTCCTGCTCAAGCAAGTGGAAAAACACTGTCTTGCATCTAAACCTGTCCTAGCATGCCCCATGTCTCCTTTTCAGCAGCAGAAATCAAAAGATATAAAACAGTGCTCACAGAAACGGAACTCAGAAAAGCAAGAGCTTTCCTTGTCTCAGCCAAAAACCTGCCTTGGCTTATGTACCATATAAATGCTATCTTATCCAACCATCAGCACAAGGAACTCTGCCTATCCCTTCTCATCTACAAGGTATGTGGATATCTGTCCTTGCTCTGGTGCTCTGTCCGAGACTCACCACCAAGAGTCAAAGGTGGAAGCCAGGGATTGTGCATAATGAACTTGCTTACATATCATGGAAGAGGCAATACTAAGGAAGCCTGAGTGGCTGTAATCCCCTGCTTGGTGGTAATGCCAAGCACCTATGTCCATGCTCATTCTGTTTTGCCTAAGAAGTGGTCACTTGTTTTTTTGAATGGTCTTTCCTTTGAGACAACAAAGTTTTACAAGGAAAATAAAATACAAATTGTACTGTGGACTCCAACGTAAACTCAGTTCCAATCTGATACTCTCTGAATCACGTCTTAACACTGGACTCAACAAGCTCGAAATCACTCTGTCAGACTTACTCCAAGTAACAAGCCGTAGCAAGTTTCCTGCTCCTACGGCTACATACAGTTTACATCAGAGCCATATCTACAAGAGCTGCCTGATCTAAAAAATACAGTACTGCTGCCTGTGCAAAACCAGACATTTGGGGAGTGCTTGCGGCTTTCAAAAACACAAGACTTGTGCTGAGAAAAACAAACAAACCAACCAACCCAAAAACCTAAAACCAGCTAATTTGCAATTATCCCAGTAGCGTTGTTGAACTCCAAGACTTGGTCTTTCTGAATCTCAATTCATTAATCAAATTGAGAAGGAGCAAACTCCAGCACTGTACCCCAGGGCTTACACTGCTGAGAAATTTCCAGTGGAAACAAGGGAAACCTTTCTGCTAAACAGACCAAAGGAGTAAGCCCTGCAAAGCTTATGGCATGAAAATCATAACTACTGATTGCTGCTACAACTTCTAGAAGTACTACTCTTGCCTTCTTGTTAGATTTTCACTATATTCTCAGTAAAAAAGTTCTGTTAATTTTCTCCACCTAATTGCATCCCAAGCATACAGCAAGAAACTTGCCCCTATAAATTTCAAACGTGCAGTGGAGTCGTTGTATCACACATTATTTCTTTACAGTCATGAAATCGTTGTGACAAAACACACTTTACCTTGCAATTGCTTTATATTATATCTAATCTGTAGCAAACTTACTATACAATGAAATACTACTGTTTTCCATGACACTGACTTTCAGCCACACTCAGATGAATCAGGGCTTGAAAGAGCAGCTGAATTCTGGGCGAGCACAGGGAACATGCTACTCCCAACTACCTGCTAGCACCACTCCTTGCTTAACTCAAACTATTTGGCATAAGAGCCTTTCCCAGAAACCACGTTTTGTTCACCAAAAGGCAGATTCTTCCTACCTGCCCAGTTGGATGGATGGGAGAACTGCTTGCTGCTCTGTACAGTTTTCATCGCTTCACCAAGGGCTGCACTGGCTTTCATCCCATTTAAGAGGGAGGAATAGAAGGCATGCACAAACATTTTGGAAGCAGCCACTGGAACTGGCCAGAGTGACACGAGGACACATTGAGTCCCGGCAGCCAGGAATGCTCTTGTCAAGCCAATGACTCCATCGGCAGTGACTTTGCTGTTGGATTCTTGGTAAGAGCCAAGAACCACTAATTTAACAGGAAGCCGCAGATCCAGGACATCAGCTGCAGTCAGCAGAAACTCCTGAAGAGGAGGACAGTCTGAGATGCTCTCCACATCACTGGCATCATCCTGCATCCGAAGGGATTCTGGGATTGTGTAGGGATTCCCAAATGAACTCTTGCTGCTGACTGGATTGCTGTCAGTGTTGGGTGTCAGGACCAGAGCAGCCAGCTTCCAGGAGACATGGGTTGCAAAATGGACGCATTCTGCCTGAGTGAGGGCACTCATCACTCTCTCCTTTGTTGCTGCACTGCCAACTAAGGGTTGGCAGCCAAGTAACTCAGATACCATAAATGCTTCCTCTTCTGCAGAGGGCATAGGTCCCCATAGCCACCTGTCCATAACTGCTGAAGGGAGCTTGGGATTCCCTATGACAGCTGCCATTGAGGTAGAACTGGAGTAAGCAGGAGTACTCTTCCTCACATGGGACTACAGAGGGAAAAAGAAAGCAAAAAAGGGCTTCAAAGCTCTGTCTGTTGAGGTGTTGGTAGAAAAACATCCCATCTCCTTGGCTCTAAACAGAAGTCTGGTTGTCATAATAAAGCTTTGCATTTCATTAGTTTATTCCATTTAACTATTCCAAGGAACATCTCCACTTTAGTCCAGTCAGGATTTCTATCCCCACTTCTTAGGAGAATAAATAGGTAAGAATAGAAAGGAACAGACTTAGCCCAGGTCACGCTAGAGGGCTGTAGCAGAGCTAAAAGTATAAAGAAGATCCCAGTTTCCCACCTTAAGGGAGGATTATTTGTAATCATTGGTTTCTGGCACTTGTATTTCAAGGATCAGCATCTCCACTGCCAGCAACATGGTGCTGCATGCAACTGATTACTGGGGCCTGATACTGACCGGAAAAGCCTAATCCCCACATGAGTAACAGAGAAAAAAAAGAGACCCTTTTGCTGTTCCCATGACTGCGTTTAACATAGCGCAAGGCAAGACATGCAGCAAAACACTGCTCAGCAAAAACAGATTCTCCCTGGAGATGTGGGCCTTAGAAAAGCTGATGGTTGTTGCCATACATCAGCATGAAGATATTTCTGAAAGATTTGCCGGTGGTATTGGCTTTGCCTTATGGCTTCATTATCATGAGACATTAATGGCCTTCTCCACACAGAAAGCTGAGAAACAAACATACCAGAATGGGATAGGACAGTTAACTCACCAAGGAAGCTCAGTATATATCACAAACACCTACATCTCTGCAGTCTGCCGTGTAGCTCCACACCCCAGGACATGCCACCCTTTAGAAGAGGATATCCAAATGATCCATTCCCTTTGTTCTTCCAGGCATGCCTGGGGTTGTGATTTTGTGCTGCAGAAACTACACCAGAGTCTACTTCACACACAACTGGGGTGTTCAACATGCTCATCAGCCCTGGAAGTGCCTTGGGAAGGTGGTACATTTGTGGCTTCTATTCTTTGTCTGGTGTAGCAGGACAGAGCTGCTGCTATTCCAGCATGTATAGGAACTTACAACTCAGAAGAGAGGTTCTATGAGAAGAAGGTTTTATAAGGCAATGTCAGACCTTGGAGCTGGGATTCAGCGACTGGATGGATGGCACTGCAATTAGGCTGAAGCGCTCATAGAGGTACTCATTGGAGGAACTGCCCTTCAGGAGAGCAAAAGGAATGAGGTACAGTTCTCCCTCCAGAACCAGTATCAGCTGGCGGTGGCGGCCAACGGGCCCACTGGAATGCATCAAGCCCTGTAAAGTAAAAAAATAGAATCAGTTTGGTCCTTTCACTCCAGCAGTTCCCAGCCTGCACTCTCAAAAGTGTCAGGCTCTAGTCTGACCCCACGGTTTGGAAATATCCACATCAGAACTACTCTCCATGTGAATGCAGATGCAGTGACTGGTAGACACATAGTGGCATTGGACAGTTCTATAAAGCTGGATTGTTGCTTATCTGTGCATGAACAAACCCATTCTGTGAATGGGCCTTGAGTCCACTAAACATGCTCTGTAGTCATGCACAGCTGAAACAAGTTTGCTGGGACCTAGTCTCATCACAGTGCAGCAACTCCTCCAGCTGCAGTGTAAACTCTTTATCATTCCCAACCACCTGTATCTTGTAAATATTGCTAGCACCTCATCCTTTGAAAGAGAATGCTTTTTCTAGTATTGAACTTCAAAACAGCAACTTCCCATATAAAAGTAAAAAATCCACATATAGACTGTTTGTATGGCTTGCAATTCTAGATGCTTGACACTGTAATCAACCCAGAGTCACAAATACAGGTTTAAACAGAGAGTATCTTTTGGATGGAGATGTGAGACAGGGAGATTAATAAACAGAAAAGATGCGACTGGGCACACACAACGGCAACTGCTCCTGGTCCCACGTAACTGTGGGAATTTCAGTCTTACTTCACAGTATCACAGAATGGTTGAGGTTGGAAGGAACCTCTGGAAGCCAGCTGGTCCAACCCCACCGCTCAGGCCGGGACACCTAGAGCAGGTTACCCTGGACCATGTCCAAGAAGATTTATTTTTTTTTTAATCTTGTGTGTTGTAAAAATAATTAGTTATCATCTCAGGACAGAGGAACTTCAAAGCATTTACATTCGCTCCAGCTTAAATACCTGCACCAGGAAAAAAACATCTAAAGGACCAATGCAAAACGGCAGTAAATTTCTAAGCAATTGTACACCTTTAAGGTACTGGAGATAACCAGTTCAAGTAGTGCTGTTTCATTTTTCCTCTAGACTGACTGATGTTTCCAAAGACAAGCTAATTTTACAGTATTCACAGCAGGGTGGAGGCAAAGACCTAACATGCAGGACTATAAGTTCTTATAAGAATTTTAATTTCAAACCATTTGATCTCCATCAGATGTATCAAATATGTGTTTTGACAGGAGAAAACCAGCTACTTAGGCTACTAGGCAAATGAAGATGAAACTGCCTGAACCCATTTCAAGTAGATTTCTGAACTAGATTCCAATGTCTCCAAAACTGACTTCTTGATGGAAATTCTGGGCCTTCAACGGAACAGCAGAAAAGGTAGTGTGTTTTTCAAACACATGGCTTATATTTCATAAATAACACAGCCCCCCCCCCCCCCCCCAACAAACAAAAACAAACAAAAACCCAACAACTCTGAGGCCTCACTCTTTTTGGAAGAAATAACACCCATGTTCTACCCCCTTTCTGTTATTTACCAAATGTTAATCCCTTTGAAATCTCTGCTTTAGAGAAAACTTATTTCAGCTGAGTTCCCATTTAACAGGGGACAGAAGAATCTTCTTTATTTTGCTGCCAACGGTAAACTACTACCATGAAATATCTAATGGAAACACAAACTTTTAAAACACAGGGGTGTGTGAATAATGTCAGAAAATCCTGAAGTGCAGACATACTGAATAAAAACAGTCCAACAGAAAAGAAATTGCTATTGTGCAGTCAGGGTGAATTTTACTGCTTGTGTCAGGTTTTATAGAGAGAGCTCAGACAAATGCACCTTGGTCCTAACACAATTCTTCCTCTCTGTCTTGTTCAGGGTCTAGCTGGAGCAAACTGCCCGACTGCACTGTGATGCACTGATAGCTGAGGATTAATTTGAGATACACTGACCCCATCTCACTAGCAATCAAAGAATAACAGGAATTTGCAGTTAATCTCAAGCGTTAGCTCTTAGGTAGCAGCAAAGATGAATTAATATTATTAAGAAATAGAATTATCAGTCTGGTGGTTTCCTCCAAAGGGAGTTGGGAGTGGATCAGAAATACCAAAAACAAGGTTATCTATAAGGGAGAATGTCAACAGTAGAAAGTAGAAGAAAGATAGCAATGCGCTTTTAATGGCTTTTTGGCTTTTGAAATGGGAACAAAATTCCTGAAGGATAACAAAATTTTCATTTAAAAGGAGATGAGAATATTAAAAGGAGATGAGAATAGTTGCTGACCTCTTGCTGTTTCAGGGGGAAAGGTATGCAGACTTTTTTTTTTTTTTGAATGTCTTTAGGGGAGAGGAACAGACACACAAACTGGCTAAACCATTAAGACAAAGAATCATTGAAAAGATGCTCCTTTGTCATTTCAGAAGCAGGAAGAAGGCTCACACTGCTGCATCACACAGCATAGGCACACATAAGGCTAACTCCCCCGTCCACTGAACCCAGCGCCATGGCCAGCCTTGATTTAGATGAATCTTCTCCATGCTCAGAAGAGTTTTTCATTCTCCCTGACCTATTTGTCCCTAGGTAGATCTGCCAAGTTTGCCAATTAGTGTTAGCGAATAAAAGATACGCTTTCTTCATCAAAAGGATTATACTTTGGCAGCTGACCAAAAGAGGCACCATCAGCAACATCCTTTATTTCCACCTCCCAACACATCCTGTCTCACCATCAGGGAAGATGAAGTGGAAAGCTCCATGCCTCAGAAACAATTCCCAGGCTGTCTATTCTTGCTTTCCCACACAACAGGTGATTTTGGTTAAGTGTATGTCTGTGTGTGCTAGAGGCTTACTCCTTCCAGTGGTCCTATCAGTAAGTCATAGAGTGCACGGAGCGGGGGTTTGCTGAAGGAAGTCTGCCTCCTCGGAAGAGATGATGTTCCATCCTTAACAGGAGACATGGTACTGCTGAATAGACTGGTCATGCTCTGACAGCTCCTGTGGGCGAAAGGCAAGTGAGAGGTTAGTTGCAGAAATCTGAGGTCCACAGCAAGTTGCCCTGCCTTCATAATGCTGACAATGAGCCAGTCCCAGTCCATCCAAGCAGATGACTGTGCTCTGCAAGATGCTTCATGCCAGGGCTTTATTCTCCCATTCAGCTTCACGCCACAATGAACAATGACATTAATGGCAGGGTGAACTAGCTGCGGAAGCGGCTTGCATTGCTATGGAGTTTCTCTATAAAATCAAGTGCCCAAAGTGCTGTTCACAACATTTATTACTTACCTATGAGTAGCAATTGTGTATGGGCAAACATGAGATCTGTTAACAATTGACTACAATCACAGGAAGATTTACGGTGGGGTTTTGCACCAACTAATCTAGCATGATACTGAAAGGAAATAGGAAAACAGGCAAGCAACGAGACATGAAGATTATGCCTGCACTTGCTGTCACTCCTCTGGATGGCTCCATGAAGTCAGAGTTATACATCTTAGGCACTGCCTCTGAAAAAATCCTGAGTTGTGTAAGCAGGTTAGAATCCATACTTCCAGCAAGACAGCTGATCTGAAACCTGCTTCCCTACTAGCTTTATCATTTGCTGCAATGTTGTTTTGCTCCCACTTTCCTGTTCCATGGGGTAATGGCACTACAAATGACGGTTTCCTTTATTTGCTATCTGTCCATCTCCAGTCATTCTCTTACAGTGTTCACTGCCAAAACTCAGTCACAGAGCTGTCTCCAAGCCCCACCCAAATGCCACTACACAGTTCTTTTTCTCTCCACCCCAGCAGAACTGATTTAGTTTCCCGATGATTTTTATTTCGTGCAAGCAGCTGAACGGAGTTAATCTGGACCTGTTTTAAAGTAACAAAACCAACACTCTCCCCTCTGGTCCCCCTGCAGACTCATCAAAATCTTTCCCATCACTGACAGTAGTCCTCCTCAGCTCCGCTTTCCTTAAGCACCAAGAAGTCTTCCAAACATTGCTATTATTTCTTGAACAGCTCCTCACTGCACACTTCGTAGCTCACCTTATCTTCCCCGAAACCCAGCATGTTAGCTATTTTCCCACATGCTTACACCAGCCTCCACTCTTACCAAGTTCAAGCTGTCAGCTACTCCTTACAGGAGCAATCTCTCCCTCTCTCTCACCCCAAAACTGCTACTGGCATTTCAGGGACAAGAACAGCACCTTGTGCCACTGACCAGGAGCCTGAACCTGGAGAATTCATGCAGCTATTCCTTTATTATATACATTCCTTCCCAAACCAGTATTCATTCCCTTATCAGCTTCCATGTATATCAGGAGTCTACCCCGCACTTTATATATATCTATATCTATCTATCTATAATGTGATAATTACCTATGCTAATTAGGTATTTGAGCTTCAGTCATTTATCTGTACTGTGTGTTCATCTCATGCTACATGCATGACATGTTTCTGTACTTTCCTGTCTGCACATCCTTCTTCACAGATGCTGCAAGTGTAGCACCTGTACTAGTACAGGCCTTCATTAGTCTTTTGCACTACAGACACTCCTATCAACCGGTCAGCCATTTGGCAGTCACTTTCAGTTGCAAAGAGTACATGTACATTGTGTGAGACCTACATGCAGCTCTTGTACGTAAGAATTATTGTACCATCTCCCTGTTCTCCAGAGACTTGGAGGTACTGCCATCACCAAGAGGCTAGTGAATGTTATGTGAGTGCTGACCTGGTGCCCATTTCCAACATCCCACAGACAGCTTTGCACATGTTCTCCAGGGTGTCAGGCATCACCAAACACCAGCGCTCTGAGGAGACGGAGATGGCATGGGTACAAAAACTTACTGCCCTGCTCAGGAAATGATGTTGCCGCTCTCTAGTCTCTCTAATCCAGCAGCTGTGCTCCCCAGAAAGGTTATCCTTGGCATGGTGCCATGAATAACCATTTTATGTAAAAAGGATAATTTTCCAGAAAGTTTTAACAGGTGGGCCTTAAAAAAAAAAAAAAAAAAAAAAGAGGAAGGGAGTGAAATGAGACATTTAACAGTAATGGTAGAACAGGGTCTGAAGTACAACTAGAGTCACCACTGGGGCTGTCCAGCAATGAAAACAACAAATCTCATGCATAGAAGGCCACCCACGAGGGAACACATGCCCCATTGCCCTCATGGTGCCAAATGCATTAAATGGAGGATTCCATGTCAAGCTCATGCTCTGATGCTGCTGCACAGAGAAAGCCTCCTTCCATTCCTGGTCTCTGTGAACCACAGAGCCGCTCTGTCTCTCAAGCGTCTTCCAGTGCCGTGCACCTGTGCCAATTTATATCACCGGAAAGCAGCCATAGTTTCCTGGATTCATGACCAACCCCTCACACCTTCAGGACAGCAGACTGCAATGTCTTCTGTTAAGAATCTTTATTCTCAAAAAATGCCTTGCCTCTCTTCGTTAGTTTTACCTCTTGCCTGGATCAATTCCTAGCTATCACCACACGAAATAAACAAAAGCAGAAAGCTTTTGCATATGCAGGAAATCAGAACATAACTAAGTGTCCAATAGGTAGGTCAACTAATGACATTAATACAGTTGATTGCATATCTGCTATAGGCATATGTGACTGCACAGTATCTCTTTATACTCACAGATTAGGCCAAATTTCCAGGAAAAGATAAGGTGAACAAAATGTTCCACTCAAGTGCACACCTTCTGCCACTGCCAACCACAGGCCTGCGACACAGCCCTGACCTATTCTGACACATACCAACAAACAGGTTTAGAAACTTTCTTTCTCCCCTCCCTTTCTCTCCTCAGCTGCTGCAACCAGTCACCGGACCCGGCTTACCTCATGTCTAAAAACTATTCACTAAAGAAAAAATGATGCTATCGCCCATGCTTTCCACTAACAAGACCTTTGTAACTTACAGGCCAACAGGAGTAATTTAAGAATGCAAAGAGAAGCCTGGTGTCTAACTGTCCATGCTCTCCTACACAAACAGAGATGCTGGTGAAAGCACAGGCACGCTGAAACTACCCAGCACTGTTGAGAACCTGACTAGGTGACTTGTGTGATACCAAGTTTCTTGGCAGCATCAGGATGGATTCAGCACTATGTCCTCCCCTCTGGATCGCGCTCTGCCTAGCTTCATTGCAGCAGCTGAGTGAGCCAAGCGCACTGTGCAGTGCCCAGTTGTTTCTACACTATATAGCACAGATTTTAAAATCTGATGAAGAAATAGAATAGAAATTGTGCTTTCCCAATCCCGTGCATTCCTAGTGCCCTGATCCCCGTGTACTTAAAGCACACACCTCTACTATATTCCATCTGATATACCACTGAGGAAGGGCAGGGATACCCTCCTGCTTATCCAGGATCAAGTGAGCACAAAGAGCACTAGTCCAAGCAGAACAGTCCTGGCCTTCCTCAGAAACAGCAATTTGCCAGCAGGTGGCACTCACCAGCCTAGTCATCGGTGTTAAACATATTTAACAGACTAATTTATTGCAGGGGATACAAGTTTGATTACTCTAATCAGCAGAGCCTCCTTCATCTTGTTTGCACAGCCTAGCAGCTCTAGATTTATCCCTTCACCACTCAGATTGTTTTTTATTAGAACAAAACCAAAGGAATATCGTAAATCTTCCACATCCTTTGCATGTCTGTGTACACACAGAGAGAGAAAATCCGTAGGGAGAGGCTGAACAGAGATTTTTAGCCAGCAGAGCAAACCTGGAGCCCTGGCCATCTCTCTCCCCTTCCTCCCTGACCAGTGCTAACAAACAGCTCTCCAGGTGGCCTGTCAGGCATCCAAGCCCAGGTGATTTCAATGCAACAAGATGGACACTTCTGAATCTTTCAGGCAAACACCCCTTCTGTGAAGGGCCAGTGCTGCACAGCAGCAGGTCTGAGCATTTCTACCTTGCTGTTGCAGTGTTCCCTCCCCTGATTTCTGGAACAATAAAATTTGGAGTCCCTGCACAGACTCTGCAGTGCTGCTTATTTATAATCCTTTGTATAAGGCATCCTGACCTGCATCAAGCAGAGGAAACAGCACAAACTGGGACTCAGGACTGCCCGCATATATCAGTGTTAACTCTGCTTCCGCCCTTTGTCTTGGAGATAGACGAACAAAGCAATGATCCCATAACATCCTCAGAGAAAGATGGAGAAAACCCTTGTCATACAAGCCTTGAGCTCAGACTAATTTGGCATACCACCAGTCTCTCAGGGCCTGGCTTTGCTTGCGGAGGATGACTGTGACTAGGCACAGGAAGGAAGCAGCAGTTCATACTGCAGCCAGCACAGCACTGCTCTTGCCTTGGTACTCGTTAAGACTCTGAACAGGTCAAATATTACTCATGGCCAAGCACAGCCATTCTGGAGGGCTGGAGTCAGACTTACTGCTTTAATGGTCTGACAGTCCTGGGACAAATGGATATCCATCAGGCCTGTCACTTCGCAAGCCTGCCTCGAAAAGTCCTTTCCCAGACATGCAGACCCATACCCGCATTCAAGGTCTTGACATACAACACCAAGCTGTGGGAAGCTCCGAAAAACATTCAAATATCAAGCCCCTGCAGACGCTTTCAAGCACCCACAATTACCTCCAATACCCACCAGTGGTTGCGCATAACCCACAGGCCACCCAGCACTCCCTGCTTGGGTGGTCGGTACTTGGGCAGCCACAACACTGCCCCCATATGGTACAGAACCAGGCAGAGAAGAAACTCTCCGGCCACTGCTTTCCTAATCTGTCTTACAGAGGCCTCACACTTTGTCCTTGGCCAGCCAGAACCCCTGCCTTAGCACAGTTTCCAGGAGGATCTGGTCCATGATCTTGCAAGGCACAGAGGTTGGTTGGGAGACAACAATGTCCTTGTCACAAGTAAACTTGCTTCTCAAGTTATATTACTCCTTACCTCCTTATTTGCCTTTTACAAACTCTCATTATGATGCATTGTAAAAATTGCCCTCAGGGAAGTATATTTTACACTTAAGCAGTGGCAGGGCTGATTCACACGTTTTCTGCAGGAAGGCAGACAGACTGTGTCCCCCATGATGGTGGAGAGGCCAAAGAAAAGGTGGGGAGCTATATTCAGGTGATGGTAATGATCACATTTCTTGCTTGAGCAAAAGATGATGAGCAGGGAAGAAATCAAATTTTAATCTGGTCTAAGAGTCCTACAGAGCAGAGAAAACAGAAGCTGTATAAGACATGAGCAACTGGGATTGTGCTGGGATCTCTTGGCATGAACTGCTTAGACAGCTACTGGACAGTACTGAGATCACTGCGGTGTCCCTTCAGCATCCCTTTTTCCTCCAAAGTCCTCTTCTTCTCAGAAGTCCCTTAAGTTAACTGCCAAACCTAGGCATTTTTGCTTTTCTAAGCAGAGCTGCCAAAAAGCATACTATTCTCTGCTTGAAAGCCAGAATCACCAGGTTACCTGATGACAGCAGCCAGTGGGCACCCATCCAAAACCAATGGCTGCATTTCAGTCACCCACTTGCCATCAGAAATGGAGACTGGATGGCTCCAAACAGTCCCAGCATGTCTAGGGCCTCATTTTGACATGGGACCTTAACAGCATGTGCAACTCCTGCGCGTGAAGGAACTCACACTGGCCCCAGGCCATGTAAACTCCCTTGACGATCTCCAACATTCAAACACAAGATGTGAACACTGCATTCAGGCCTCACATGAGGAATGCAGGGCCTGCCTTGGCAGCAGGAAAAGGCAAGCTCTTACTCTCAACTGCAAGCAGGCCCTACTCCCCTTTGTGCCCTGCACTGTAGAAGCCAAGGCAGAGGCCGTACCTTCGTTCACCGCTTGTGAGGCACAACGTTACCATCTCCTGAAGCACAACAGCAGCAATAACCCACTCATCACTGACCTACAGCTACGTGAATTCATGCCAGTATTAGCTGGCAGAAGAACAACTGCACAGAGGCGGCGAGCTGGAGGCCAGAGATGCAAGATGACAAATTTGTATTCTTCCTAAACATTCAACTCTGTTGTTTACCCAAACTCTAAAAGCTCACAGTTCCTTGCTAGAACTCTAGTCCAGTGCATAGAAATGCTGCCTACTCCCTTTTCCTTTCTTAATCTGCTTCCTTCCATGTAGACTTTCATCTGCTTCATTCCTGAAGCTGCAGGACTCTTTCAAGGATAACTCCTTGCTGTCCCAAGCTCACTGTGCAACATGCACTGTGCTGCATACTGCTCCCTACACCGCTAGATTAGGAAGAACCACGCAGTGTAACAATAGGACAGGTAATACTTTCTACGGTTCCCTTCTAGGCTCTGTAGCCTCTAGTTTCATCATCTGTGGGACTGAAGCAGACATAAGTACTCAAAGGTTTGGGCAGGACGATAGCACCTGCCCTGACTCTGGGACTCAGCAAACCAGGTACAAAACAGATGTGGCAGCATCAGCTTTACCACTAGAGCTCCCTGATATTCCCCCATCTGGGGACAAAAGTTGGGCAGGGAGGCCACACAGAAGTATCTTGCCTTTCTCTTGTGCAGCTTGTGAAAACATCAGTCACGTTTGCTTCTAGCTCTCCTTCTGATGCTCTTGTGAGGGTGCTTTTAATGAAGTGCTCAAGTTCCCCCATCCCTGAGATTCTCCTAATAGCTACAAACCAGTTAATTCACAAGACACCTGAGGTAAGCTCCTAGATCTGTGTTCAAGGAAATGCATTTAGCTCCCAAGAAGCAGAAAGACACATAGATGCTGCATAAATGGCCTCCGTGGTGTTCCTGAGGATTGCATTCCCCAGAGTAGAACCAGAGCATATTTTCCCTTTGTAACCTGAGAGAAGTTCTCCTGTTCTGACCCTGATGACATGGCAAAATGTGTCAGCAATCCTGGGGGTCTGCCTGTTTGATCCTGAACAAGCAAGTACTGATAATTCACCACCACGGCGGTAGCATGAATAGGTAAGTATGTGGACTGTGGAAAGAAAAAACAGACAGTTGTTAGGGCCAACAAGCAGCTCCCAGTTTCATGGGGATGCTGCTGCTACAGCTCATAAGCTCCAGTGATTGCTCCCTGTACTGCAGGCTGACTGCTTTCTCTTTTCCAGCTGTGAAAGGCCTTGAGTGTCCTATGCCCATATTCTACGCTGGAACACAGATCTAGACAGAAACCCTGGGTTGCATCATGTAGAGTCTCTCCGTTATTGGAGCGGTAACACAGGAAAAATTCTGTCTTCAATGGTCATTTCAAACACTTGCCCTAAACAGCATGGTGGTGTGAAAGACTGAGACCTGTGCAAACTATAAGTGACAGAAAATGAGTGGAGATGGCATAGCTAGTGCACAATCCTGTAACTCTGGAAATGCAGCATATTACCACCTACTTAGTACACCAGTTAAAATCCACAGAAACAAGTACTTCCACCAGAAGTGTGTAAGCAGAGAGCTCCAAGTTCCACAACTCACAGACAGCAGGGACAAAAACAGACTTCCCCTGCAATTGTTCAGATGGTCAAAAATGGCTCTTGTCCAGGAGAACAGGAAATTAGAAATGGCTGCCCCTCAAGACCAAGTTGCCAGTTTACAATTGCTGACAAGTCTTTGATGGCTATCACCTTAACCTATCAGGTTCAACTAGAAATGCAATGAAGATGTCAACCCCTACATCTCCCAAACCAAGCTACTGGGTTCCTAAGTGAAATACACAGTCCTGTCTAGGTCTCTGCCCATGGCCCTCCCTCGCAAAAGAAGGCACAATGATGCTTTCATTTGTTGTCCTGCCTCCTTTCTATCGAAAATTTGTATTTCTAAAGAAAGAAGCAATAGGACCCCATGCCCAAACCATGAAGATTTTTTCGTCCTTCACATGTAAGATTTGAGTCTGTAGAATAAAACCAAGCCCCAACAGGCCACATATCTGTCAAAGGACACTAGGCACCTGAAATACCTGTCCCAGGCTGGACAGGCGTGCAGCAGTGGGTGGTACTGGATTCCCAGTCCCGTCAAGAGCAAGATGCACGGCTCTCCTGAGAAAGGGAAAAATTCTCACTGTACCAAATTAACACAAAAGAAAAGGATTGAAGGGGAACACCTATGGGCCCCTCTGCTCAGAAAGGAAGAGACTACTGTACATACTAACATGGGGACCTTATTCCCAAGATAGATGCTTAGTGTTCCCCAAGCATCAGAGTTGTGAAGACATATCCACAGGAACGGTTACTGCAACCAAAATGAAGAGCATCAGTTTGCTGTCCTTGTGTCCTTGAAACACGGGGAATAAGGGAGACCACTAACAACGTCATCAGCTCTACTCTGAGGTCACGGCAAGACATCTCATTCTGCTCCCTGATCCCCACAGCGCAGCACTGTATTCTCACCTGTTCAGGAGGTTGTTCCTGCTGACCATCCTCAGGAAGCCAGTTGGATCAGTCACTGAGTTCAGCTTGTTATTCATCTCCTCATACTGTTGGTCCATGATATCCCCAGCTTCACTCTCAGTCTCACTGCTAGCACAGGCTCTGCAGAGGGAACAGCAGGTTGAAGGAATCATTGGTGCAGGACAGAACAACAGCTTTGTAACAAATGCTCAGCCAGTTTGAGAGAAAATTAATTTCAGACAACCTCAACCAAATGTTAAAGTCAAACTTTCCCTGGATTGCATCTCCTCTCCTGTTAGGCATACAAGATAATAACAACCCTGTACCTTCCTCTTGCCCTGGGCATTCTTAAGGGTTTAAAGCATTACACACAATGATAGAAATACAGGACCCAAATTCTCATGCTCAGCAAACGGATAAGGACTTGTGAAGCTACTGAACAGAAAAGCTGATGTTTAAAGGAAACACCAACTCAGCCCTTGAATTGCCTAAGAACATATGCTAGCATATCCTTTCCACAAAAAAACAAGACAACAACAACAAAAAAACCACAACTCTCCAAGCTATATATGCTCCCTTCACTGGCAAAGCTCAATATACAAAAGGCAGCTGTGTTGATGTTCCTATTATACAAACAGGGAAAGACACACATAGACAAAAAAACGACTCCATCAGTGACACTAGGACAGCAGCAACAGAGAGAAATACAGAGGAATGTCTAAATGACCATCTTGTCGTAGATTTTCCATTTAAATGCTATGGTAGCACTTGTTTTTCCTTTCTGAAGGCAGAAAGCAAACAACTATTGTATGTGCATTTATAACAATCCCTTCCTTTAATTTAATAAATAATTTGCATATCATATGGTGCATCACAAGCCTTGGAATTTGTACACTTAAGCTAAAGCTGCTGGGCTGCCTGCATCTCACTTTTGCTTCCTTTTACTGGGTTCCTGACAACTTACAGCCTTTCCTCAAGGACACATTTCTCAATAACAAGCACATGAATCAAATTATTGTATAACAGGTATTTGTGCAGATAACTATACATGTTGCTGTATGGACCACAGGATATCTTACAAATATACTTCCAGGTCAATATCATTTAATAACCTGAGAGAATAAGCCTTAACAAAAGCCATTCACTTCTTGAACATTGAAATGGGACTAGTCAAACAAGAGTCAAGAAGAAAAAAGGGGGGGGGGGGGGGGGTGAGGGTTGTGGGAAGAAAAGGTTGTCAATGGCTGTCTCCTGTATGTTTTTCTTCCAGCTGTAGGCATGCTGAGTCTTGAGTCCTGGCACAGTTTTAAGTATCACTCACGATGAATATTGGGAGCTCCTACAAGAGTTAAAAATCTTGAGTTCATGAAACCAAGAGAGCAGGTCACACGCTTTCCCAGAAAAGAAAGAAATCTATCCCAACACAAATTCAAGCAGTCTTCAAAGTCTCTCACACTTTATTTTTTTGCAAGTATGTGTTATTTGTTACCTTAATTAGACAAGCTGAGATGAAGAATTTTCAGCACAAAGCAAAGGCTGCAGTGTAGAACCTAACATTACCACAGCAAAATCCTGATGACACATCCTATGAGAGCATCCCTTCCTCCCAGGAGCAAAAAGTGGGAAGATGTGCCACCTTGGTGGTGCAACAGTACCTACAAACATGTTTACACCGTTATGGAAGGCAACTGCACTTAAATATCAATGCAAAAGCATACAACTACAGTGCACTTCAGCAGGCCATGAACTGAGAAGTCGAAGTCAAACAAAAGTTTTCACATGCATGCTGTACACATTCAACTCCTTTTGTTCTTTATTGACAGTCAGAGAACAGCTTTCAGGGACTGCAGGTGACAGTTTCTCCTGGGGGTGTGCCATGCTGGAGGATGGCGGCAATCAGCAATGCTGTAAGGAAGCACTTGATAATATGAGGAAAGAGTTTCAAATCAGAACATGATATTGACCCACACGGAGCAGACAAGATTCGTTTAATAACCTGCATGTAATTTTGAACTGGGGAAAGAGCTTCTGCCTGTGATCATACCACACCAGCCCAGTGATCTCAGAGACAAGCATCAAACCCACAATCCTTAACCAAGAACATACCACCACCATCCCCATGAAAAGAGGAGGAAGCTGACATCACAGTAAATTAAAGACTCATCCCAGAACCTGAAGACTGAAGGACTCCCTTTGCCAGGAAAAGTCTGCGATGACAAATGCTGACCAGAACTGAAAATAGCATCTGCAAACATAAGGAGTAACCGCAGATTTTGGTTGTGTACATGCATATCTAGAGGATAAGATTCAACCACTGGTACCTAGAGGTGGATGTAACCTTCTGAAACATGAAACCCTGATCCTTTAAAAGAAGGGTAGATGGAACCAATTCAGTCTTGCTTTTTCTTTCTTGTCCTTCCTGTCAGTATTTGCACCTCAGAGGGAGTGACTCTGTTCTTCCAGAAAGAATCATAGAATATCCCAAGTTGGAAGGGACCCGTAAGGATCATCAAGTCCAACTCCTGGCACCGCACAGGTCTGCCCAAACGTTTAGACCTTGTGACTAAGCGCACAGTCCAAACGCTTCTTAAATCCAGACAGGCTTGGTGCAGTGACTCCTTCCCTGGGGAGCCTGTTCCAGTGTGCGACCACCCTTTCAGTGAAGAACCTCTTCCTGATGTCCAGCCTAAACTTCCCCTGCCTCAGCTTAACACCGTTCCCGCGGGTCCTATCGCTGGTGATAACGGAGAACAGGTCACCTGCCTCTCCACTCCCCCTCACGAGGAAGTTGTAGACTTCAAGAACAGAGAGCTCATGCTCCACATGCACGCACAAGAAAGAACTGGATGAAGGGTCAACATCCGGAACTCATGTGTAAAACCCAGGAAACACGAAGGCTGGAGAGAATAACTTCTGACATTTCCTTTAATGGGAATCACACAGCTCATTTTTCAGGCAAGACTTAAAAAATATATCTCCTAAGGTGTGACTGAAGCCAAGAGAACAGATTTAATGTAAGGCCTGCGAACCACTAGACGTCACCACAGACAAGGATAGGCCTTAAGTATAGCATTATTTAATAGCAATAATTTAATGATTATGATCATTCAGATAGCTGTGCTTATGTGCTTGCAGCTTCTCAGGGCTTTAACGTGCAGGAAGCTACTCCCCTTTGTCAATTCCCTTAGACTTCGATTACTCAGCTGGTTTAGGTTCCAATTGCTCTTTCTCAGAGTACTTAATAAAAACCCTAGACTAGCATGCAGTTTGTTACTGGTCACAGTGAAATGAATAATCCAGTCAAAGAGCTGTAAAAAAACATATGTTCCCCTTCAGAAAGCCACCTTCACAACTGGGGAAGGTTATGCACCTTGTCAGAAAGTACAAACCCCAAACGCATCCAGATGAGACAACTGGAAGTCCAGTACATGCAGATGTGGGTATCACTGGAGGGAGGTATCTGCTGTCCCTACTGCTTCTGCTTTCGAACTGTCTCAACATTATGAGTTAAGCACAAAGTCATCTCAGCAGCTCAACTGACACAATCCTGACAAATCCCTTGTGAGGTTGGTGGGCGATTTCAGAAAATGGAAGTTCAGACTGAGTTCTGGACAGACTGGGTCAGAATCTCTAAGTCTAACATGACTGCTGACCTTAGGCTCACTGTTCCTGATCCACCATTTTGGCTATCAGCAACAAGAAGTCACCTGTTCTTGATCAAAATCTGTTACAGATACTGCCAGTATTTCAGCAACGTATACAAACGTCCACATTAGCAAGATTCTGGGTCCCTGAATACCTCTCTCTCACTGAATCACTAGAGTTCATCATCCCACAATGGCAATACTAAATTTTTTAGTGACACTCCAAAGGAACTTCCAGACGCCAACATCACAGAGAGATAGAATCTAACACCATGTTCATGGGAAGTTTTCAGAGTAGTACTATAATTTTGTTCAAATCATTTTGTATCTTATCATTTATGGATAATCACTGCTATAGTCACAAAAACATTTATATATAGAAGTAGAACAAAGAGAAAGGATGAGCAAATCACTGTGTAGCTAGCCCAAAGGAACAAAAACCCTTTATCTATCTCCCAGCTGTAAAGCTACATAAACCACACAGACCACTGACATAGCTTTCCTCCTTGGAGACTACGTCAGAGAAGCAGAGAAAATGGCTCAAATCAGTTTTCTTCTAGATACATGTTGTCCATCTCGACTCAGGTATCTCTTTCACCTTTCTCATACCAATTAACTTTCCTCTCTTGTGTGGGATAACAATGCATGGTTTATTTATTTTTTTTTCTGTTTTGGGGAGTAGTTTGCTTTCCTTCTCATTTGCAGCCTGGTCGGTTCAAACATGGCCACAAATCTGCTTGCATTCTGCTGCGTGTACCTCTTAAGAAAATGACGTGGGTTATGGACTGCTAGGTTTTAGCGCTCTGAAGCAGCATCTCAAAGATTTTGATCTGTCTTCAGTCTGTCACTGGCGAAGACTTTAGGACTGTACAAATTGTTTAGTTCTTACAAGATTAATGTAAGAATTTTAATGGTAACATGGGTGTCTAAAGTAATCTCAAAGGGTTGCAGAAACCCACAAGTAATTTATATAGCAAGAGTTTGTCAGTTCTTTGGGCAAATTTCCAATGAAAAGTGGAAAAAAAGCATCTTGTGTTCTTTAGGATACAATAACCATCCTGTTAAAACACAAAGAAAGAAACAAAAAAAACAACCCACCCCACACACTCCCTTAAAACACAACAAAAATCCTGAGATCTCCTCTCAAGTTAGCAGTGTTCTAGATAGGTTTTTTTCTGGTAATGCAAACAACAAACTTCTCAGTCAAAGTTAGATACAATGCAAATAGCTGCACTCAGGCCAGTAGACATTATGAAAATATAGAGCACTGAAAAGCTAAGATAAGCTTGGAACAGGCCACGAGTGGTTTATAAGACAAAGACACCTCCTAAACCTTCTAAAAGCTAGTATTTTTGTGGTTTAGACATAAATAAATAGATAAAATAAACAAATAAATTAGGTAGAGCTTTCTCTTCAGTTCCCTAAGTAAAGGTAAAACCAGAAGAAGGCGGCTCTGCAACCTGAAGCATCCTGCCCTACAAACCTTTCAGGGCACATTCAGCATCCCAGCATAGATGCACATTCTTTAATTTACTTTGGAATTGGTGAAAATGATAAAAGTTATTTACCACACCCGAGTCCACAACCTCTAATGGTTTCCACTTTTGGCATCTGACTCTCCCATGAAGGGAAAAACACGGAGGGACTCACCATCCATGCTGAGCACATGTTAACAGCCTCTCAGAGCTTCACATCCAGCAAGCTGATTGTAACCAATGTTATTAATCACTGGTGTTAGGGACATAGCATAACCAAGTGTTATATGTCCCCTAATCCGGGGAGAGAATTAATTTGTCTGAGTTACTGCAAGAAGTCCTGGGGAAAAAGCAACTGGGAAATCTGGTAACATTCTGCATAGTCGAAACACCTAAGAGGAAACTTCAAAACTGGGGTTATGATCGTATTTCATTTTGACAGAAAATTCACATCCTGTTAGACTGCACTGTGAGCATCAAGGGCAGAAAGCCACGGACACTGCTGGTGGGAGGACGACAAAGCATAGTTTGGTTTTACTGCTGCCTTCTGCACAACAGTGCTCTACCTCACACCACTGCAGTGTCAGGTATGCAATGGCATTTGTCGCCTACAATGGCTATTACAAAAGGTGAAAAAAGATTAATTAGGAGAGTAGAATAGGTACCCTGGATCCCACAGAATCCTAAGCTTACATCAATTCAAAGATCAGTGCCATCATTTCCTCTTTTTTGGCTAACATCGTGACCTGGAACACCAGTTTTGGATATGCACTGCCCCCGTAGACCACGGGTTGCTCTCGGAAAGCTATCGGTATGGTGGTGACTCTAATGTCAGCTGCTAATGGCTTGTTGGGGTTGGGGCAGCACAAAGAAGAGGACATTTTTCTATAGCCTTGGGGACTCAAGAGTGCTTCATTCACAAATTTCAGTGCTGCATAAAAAGGCAATACAGCTTTAAAAAAGATTTGAAAATGGTACAGCTTAAAAGAGCCCCAATTCACATAAATTTTGAGAGCTGGTTAACAAATCAGCCAACACATACCTTTAAATCTCCTTTGCACCAGCAGTAAACTAGACCTGCAAACAGCCAGTGTTACTAACCTACTCCAAGTAAAGAAACTATGTAGTAAGCCGCACTTATAACAACACGCTAAATTGTTGCCAAATTTTTTTCCCTGAACGATTCACATACAAAGAACGGACAAGGACATTACCAGCAGAAAGATAGCCATGGATACCTGAATAAAACAATTTTGTAGTTGCTGTAATGAAAATTTTCCCCCTGCTCTCACTCTCACTTCTCAGACTTCTCATCCCATTAGTTGAACTGTTATCGCTTTCTGGTGAGAAAGTGGGAACCAGGATGTTAAACCCTATCTCCAGCTTACCGGGTATAGTATGAATCCACACCCAGCGCCTCCCGTACACTTGAGACATACTGTTCCAATGCAGAGTTTGTTACTGTTTGCAAAGTCACACTGCTGGCTTCAGGGAAGTCCCCAGCATTTTCTGTCAGGCTGTCACCCAGATAATACTCATGAAATTTTAGAATTCCTGCAAGGAAAAAGAATCATGACATTATTTCTGCAGGGGAGGAAGAGCACTGCCAGCAACTGTCCAGGAAAGCGGAACAGTCCCTAGCACTTGTCATTTCCAGTACAACTGTGGCAATGCATCCTGTGCCATGTCTCCACAGGGCTTTTCCAGACTTCTGAATTACAAATGGTTATTTAAAATCTGGCTTTGTACTTTGCAGATGATAGCTCAAAAGTACTTTGCTTTTATGAGATGCTCAGAATGCATTTGCTATTGCAGCAGTCTTATAAATTATAAAGCACATCTTTCATGCAAGCATGCGTAAGTCGCCAGTGTAAGTCACATTTCCACAGCTATGCATGAAAAACACCTATTAATAGTCTCTGTTCACATACATTGAACACATATGGCCTCAAATGCTGAACAAAAATGCTATTACTACAGCAGAACCTTCTCATGTCACACAAAGGTTTTTCATTTTACTTATATGCATGAAAATACATTATATACGAAGAAAGGTGTATTAATGCATAGTAAAATACTAAATGTTAGCATTTCACAACGGATAAGACTTATAAAGAACAATCGCTGTTTTGGTAAGAATTCAACTAATACTCTAGATAAAACCTTCCTCCATTCATACTGCCATAACCTTTCTGATACAACTCTACAGTGCCACAGCCTGTGATCAACAGCAAAAGGCTGCTTTGTATGCCCTGTTTGCATTGACAGCATAGATCAGTTATCAAGAGCGGGGGAATAATGAATAAAGCAGCTCCTTTTGTCACAAATACAGAATCAGTGAAGAGGCTCTAAAGGCACAATTTCAGTGGGATAATGAGGATCCTGGGCTGTCATTGAAGCTACTCTCCACCAGCAGTAATGAGATGAGAAGGGATGGAGTCACTGCTGAAGAGCTCCCCAGCAAAGCTGTTCAAGAGGAAACCTGCATGTTAAAGACAAAAGCACCAGTGTCCCTCTCCTTCCTCATACCTGTCAGTGCCTTCAAGGAGCCAGTCACAAACCCATGTACTTGGAGAGCACAGCTGCACTTTTACACAACCCAGATGGGCAAGGAGGAGACTGGTTGTGAAGGCCAGTGGCAAATCCTGCACTCCTGATCCATATAATTCTAGTATACTCAGCTTGATCTCAATACTACAGAATTAGTGACATTTTATTGTGCAAAGTACAGAACTAAAGAGCCAGTTAGTGCCAAGGATGCATAGCAGGATGACATCATCTTAAACTTATACCATCAATATTACAAGACACCCCCTAAAAGAGCATCTTCCAATCACTGTCATCCCATCTGAAGTCAGAAATATGTGAATGTCTGCTTCCCTTCCCAAAGCATTTTTGGTGTAATCTGAATAGTGCTTTTTATCTCTTTCACTTTGTTATGGTGAAGGGCTGCAATTATTAAATTATATCCAGAAAGAACTCATGAAAATTTACAGTCATCATTTTATTAGATAATGAAAAACAGCTGCCTGCAAAAAGCAATCCTCTTCAAATTAATCCTCCTTGCTCTCCTGTGATAAGCATTTCCACATTCATATGAGCGGAATTCAGAGGATCAGGCAGTTCAGTGATGTATCAGGAAGCAAGGATGCCCTTCTGTTTTCTGCAATCCAATTCAGTGAATAAATGCCAAAAGCTTTTGGAACGATAAAGCACAGAAATATAATTAAAGTAAGCATTCTTATGCATTAAAGATTCTCACAGACCAAGGCACCTGGAATCCCATTACTGCTCTGCATTGCTCTGTGGGAAAAACATACAGATTAGAGGTTGAAAAATGGAAATATTAAACACCTGAGACATTTCCATCTCCAGATGAATTTCAAAATCCTGAATAAGAACTTCTATGTCATTACTGCTGTGGCTATGCCACCATTTCCTGTCTATTTAGCTCCAAGGTTCTGGATCCAAAGGATTGCTTTTGTTCATAGGCTCTCACCTCCAAAAGGGACCTCACCTGCCCCAGGAGCCAGCAGCCAGCTGTACAGGTAACCTGCTGCCAGTGAGTAGTAGAGAACGAGTCCCCTCTGGCCATTCACTGTCTCCAGGACCTGGTCAATGGTCACCGGAGAATAGGGATCAGAGTCCTGCTGCCCAGTCTGGCGTTCCACGAGCAGATCAGCAAACGCCCTTGTTCGTCCTCTCTCTGCTACTGCCAAAGCTTCTTCATGGTGACCTGAAAAGACAAAGTCATCTCTCAGACCTGACACCAACATGGTCTGCAGTGACAAGTGCAGGGACAGGTGCTATCCCAGCTCAAACACAAACCTAGTGAAACAGCATCACAGCATTTATTTCTGGAAAGAGCAGTCCAGCACTGGACTACGGTCCCACAGATCATCTTGGCTGCAAGCACTAACATGATGTATGGGGAAGTGAGTCACAAAGTCAAATGACTGGAGAAAGCATGGAAGACTATCCACAGGTGCCTGAAACCCAAAGAGACCCTTACTTCTGTCCTGGCAAACAAACGCTGTGCTTCATCAGACAGGTAAGAGCAAAGGTTGTAGCACGAACTGTCTCCCTGCATCTTTAGTCAAACTGTGGCACAAGCTTGGAGTTCAGACCCAGCAGGCGATGGTGTCTCTTACCTAGGCTGACAAGTACTCGTTGCAGGGCCTGATAGGAAGATGTCTGCAGGTCGAAGAGTGACAGCTTGTAATCTGTGCTCAGCTGTACCTCATGTCGGATAGTTTCAAACAGTGCCGAGGCCCGGTACAACTGGTGGGGGGAAAACAGCCATGGTGACTCCCTAAACAGATGCAGCAGATAGTGCTGACTAGGAGAGCAGGATCCAGGGGCCACCATAGCCACAGATGGGGGGGGTCAGCCTCAGACAGCCCCTCAGGATGTCAGCATCGCTGGCTGAGGGCAGGGGGCTGGGGGATGCAACAAGAAGGCACATGGGCTCAGTGCATCATAGACCCTGTCCCAGGATGCACCAGACATTTCCTCCCCCTATGACAGAAATGACCCACAGGACTCAAAAGCACGGGGCAGGCCATGGAATACCTGGTGCTGAGACTCCTCTAGGTTCCCACTTGCCCAGAGGGAAAGGCCAAGGCCATGGCGGATTTTGGCTTCATCTTCTCTGCGTCCCAGCTGCTCTGCCAGCCTCAGTCCTGAAAAGCAGTCATAGTGAGAGAGGGCTGGAGGGAGAAGTGGCTTTAGCCTCCAGGTGGAACATTCCTCCCGCCTCAGCTGCCTGGGGGGATGGCGGCTCAGGTGGGCCACTTGCCTCCCTGGTGCCTGTGGCAGGCAGGCAGCGGTGCTGGAGAGCAGTGAGATGTCAGCTGCAGCACTGCTAGGCAGCGCCTGCTTACGCCCGAATCAACACCTGCATGAGAGGTGCCTAAGCAAGACAGACGTTTCCATGGACCAAGACACAACCCACGTGAGGTTAAGGTGCAATCCCAAGACACTCTGTACTCTTCTACCAGGAAGTTTGACTTGTAACTTGTTTGACTTAAAAGCCACCCAGACAATCAAAACCACACTGAACTGCCAAACATTACCAGAGAAGAGGCTCTTGCCACATTACTTGTTCATTTCCCACTAGCTATTCCAGCATCCTGGAAGGTTCTACATGGTTTCTCTACTGAGCCCGAACAGAGGGCAGGGTCCTGGCATGAGCGACATAAAGCGCATTTTACTTCCAGCAGCACCTTCTTGTTTGTCCCCTGCTTCCATCACACTCCAAGCCTCTCACCTCCATGGGCCCTGCTGCTGCCAACAAGGATGCTCTTATCTACTTTGTTTCCTACAGACTGGAGAAGGGGAGGCCTGGGTGTGACCATGCATCTCAGCAGCAACCAGCATTTACTTTTTTTTTTTTTCAGGAATCTTTCATCACACAGGGAAAAGGAGCTGCATATAATTTATCTCCTTCTAATATAATTGAACTCCCTCAGGTTGTTGGAATCCTGTCAAAGTCAGTTTCAAAAAAAAATGAGACTAGCTGATATAATTAATCCTTCAGCTTCCAACTTCATACGCTCCAACTGCATTGCTCATCTCCTCCATCTGAGAGCTACCGCCCTGAACAAATGCTGCTTGCATGCTGGAATCTTTTTCAGCAGCACAAGCCGGAGGCCTGCGCTGGTCCTGGTGCTCAGCAGCAGGCAGATGGCTTCTGAACACCGAGGGCTGCACCTCCCGACCAAACAAGAGTTGTTTTCACTATCAGCTTACAGGACACTCACCCATCTGGTCTCACTCCCATTGGAGCTCAGAAAGAAAAGCCAGGTGGTGAGCAGCAAAGCGCAGCTCAGCACACATTAGTTCCAGACTTATTTTTGGATGGGTATGTCCTTACCCATGCAGCCAATTCCTGGGATGCAGTGCTATCTACAGAGAGGGCTTACACCTTCAATGCTCAGGCACAAGCAGGCTTTACAAAGACACATTAGATGCAGTCTGGATTCAAGCTCAGAGCTGGATGGGAAGCCCCCAGGAAGGAAGAGACTGCTCTGCACAACACTCTCTTCACAGGATGCCAGGAAAGCTCTGACTGACATGGCGTGCTGACCAGAACAACTTGCTTGTGTAGCTACTCACATGGATGCTCGACAGTAGCTATGTATGTCTGCAAGAGCGTTTGCATCTAAGTCACTGTCAAACCCATTCTAATAGCGCCACGCTCACAGTACCTCACTTCTCTCCAAGTGCTCAGGCCTCCCTCCTACTCCCCTACATCTATCACAACGTGCTATGTTGGAGGATTCAGCCTCTTACCTTCCTGCAGGTACATCACAGCCTGAGAGTAGTTCTGCAAGGCATGATGAGTCCTTCCCAGACTGCTGTAGGATACAGTTTTGGCTACAAGATCGTTCATTTGTGCTGCAATGCTGAGGTGCTGTTCCTGATAAACTACCGCCCTCTCGTAGGTGCCCAAGGACTCGTAGGTCAGGCCCAGGTTCCCGTAGGCTCGGCCTTGGCAAGTGGGATTGTTGGTCTCCTCCGCAATCTGCAGGTCTAGCTGGTGATACTGCAGGGCTGTGTCATACTCTCCCATCTGCTGATAGACCCCACCAAGGCCGCAGGCAGCATCACTCTCCAGAGCTCGGTCCTTCATCTCTCGAGCAATGTTCAGCTGGCGTTCCAGGCAAGAAATGGCTTGTTCGTAATTCCCCAGCTGGCTGTGCAGGCTCCCCAGCTCCCCATAGGCCTGGGCTTTGTTAAACGCCTCCCCCAACTCATGTGCCACCACAAGCCTCTTCTCAAAGCATACCAGAGCCTGCTGCAAACTTCCCATAGCTCTACAAGGGAAGAAAACAGCATTGATTTTGCCAGTGTTTTCTTGAAATATAATGTTTTGCCACTTCCTCTAGAGGCCATCTCAAATCTTTCAGGCAAAGACAAATGTTTTCTCCCTAGGAGTCATGCTCAGTGTCTTTGAATCACCATCCTTCCTCTGCTACCCTATAAACTTCTTGCTCCAAGGACAGAGCAACATCAGCTCCATTATTTGAGCCAGTAGCAGAGACAAAATCATTTTCTTCCAAGCATCCAGAGGACTCCGTTACTTGGTCCTACGCCATACCCCTGTGCATGTACACAATGGCCACACAAACACATCCTGCCATTAACACAATGCACCCATTTTCACTTGTCTAGACATCAACCTCCCTGCCCTCTACTGCATATCTAGACCGCCCCCAGCAAGCCAGCCAAGCTTCACTGATAACCAGTTCGCATGCACACTTCAGCCCCACAGCCTGTTATCTCCCTTTCCCTCACACTCAGCTCTACTCCAGTTCCCATCTGTGCATTCCCACATGCTCCCTACGTAGCACGCAGCCTTCCCCATGCTGTGCTCTATGCAGGTACGGACACAGGCCACCTTCTCACATTTCTGCGTGCATCCCATACCTCTCTCCTCTGTTATATCAATGTTTCCCCTCGACACACACAAGCACACCTCCCGCCAGTGCCTCTAGGCAAGCACAGGTGTGCACAGATAGGAACGCTCCCATGCACACGCTCCTCCCAGCAGCCCGCTGGCTTCCAGTGCCTTCAGGGACTCAAGCACAAGTTCATGTGCACAGCCTGAGCACCAGGTGGGCTCACAGGAACTCACCTGAACCAGGATCAGGCAGGCTGCATCCGGAGTATAACACTTGGCAATACTGAACAACAGATGCCTTTCTGTGTGCTTTAACAGACTGCATTTCACTTCCTTTTGTTGCAATACACATGCAGCGCTCCTTACCTGTGTCCATTGCCCAGGCCCCGGTAGGCCTTTGCCTGATCTTGCATGCGGTTCAGGCTTTGAGCCACCGACAGGTACTGTTCATAATACTTTATAGCTTCCTCAAAATCTCCCAGAGCTTCATAACAATCTCCCAGGTTCCCATATGCTCGGCCTCGATCTAACACAGATTCATTTCCGCTGAGCTGCTGCAGCATGGCCAGCTGCTGTTCAAAGTAGCCAATAGCTTCCTCCATGACATTCATGTTCATCTTGGTAATGCCCATGTTACCATAGACTTGGGCTTCTATGCTGGGGTCCTTCAACTTCTGCCCAAGATCCAGTTGTTCTTCGTAACACTTGAATGCCATAGTGTACTTCCCAAGTGACATGTATACTGCAGCAAGGTGACCGTGTGCTCTGCATTCACCTGACACATCACCCAGCTCCTGGTACACCTCCAGCTCCTGTGTATGGTAACCTAAAGCCTTATCACACTTCTGTATCATTCTGTATGCAGAGCCCAAGGCTGCATAGGCGCTGGCTTCCAATCTCCTATCTTTAACATGATGGGCTAAGCTCAACTGCTGCTCATAAAATTTTATTGCACCACTTACGTCTTTTTTACAGACAAAAATATCCCCCAAGTTCCCCAGAGCTCGGAATTTGGCCTGGGAATTGTTCAGAGACTGTGCCAGGGACAACAGATACTTCTGACACTCCTCTGCTTTGCCGAAGTCCATCAAGGCTTTGAAGGCCAGGCCCAGGTTGCAATAAGCTTTGGCTTGGCTCAGCTTGTCATGAAGATCCTTTGCTAAGGCAAGATCCTGCTCATAGTACTTAACAGCCTCTTCGTAGTTCCCAAGGCAGTAATGGGCATAACCAAGGTTATGGCAAACTTTACCCTCCCCTTCCATGTCCTGTAGCTCTGGGGACAAGCGCAGGTACTGCTCGTAGTAAGGTGCAGCCTGCACAAACTCTCCTCGTGAGCAGTGGAAGTTGCCTAAATTGCTGAGGGCCCGTGCTTCACTCTGGATGTCTCGCAGCTCCCGGGCAATGTTGAGATGATTTTGGTAGTGCTGCAGAGCACGGTCATGGGCACCCAGCGCTTGATAGGCAACTGCTAAGTTCCCATGTGTAGATGCTTGAGAGGCTCGGTCATTTACTTCCATAGAAATCTGCAGCTCCTGCCGATGGTACTTGACTGCTTGGTCATACATGCCCAGAGCGTTGTAAGCATTGCCCATGTTGCCATAGGCCCGGCCCTGGGCCGCATAATCACTCAGCTCCTGGGCTATGGACAGATGTGTCTTATGCAGCCGCAGCGCAGTGTCATAGTCACCTTTCATCTGGTGAATGATTCCTGAAAAACAGCAGAAACGGGTTCAAAGAAACCAGTCTATCACGGTGACCCTTCTGCAACACCTTGCTATGCCAGGACTTTTCTGCAACCTGTCCTTTAGCAGCCCGTGGCCTGGCTCTTTGCCCATGCTCTCTGCAGGGAACCCCATCCCTTCCCCACAGCACCCCGAGGCATACCTGGCACGGCCGAGGCAGCGCAGCCTTTCTCAAGGGAACTTGTTCCTAACTCCTACCAGGCATATCTCAAAGGTTTTCTATTACACACAATACAGACATTTACGACAACCGGACAGTTTGTCTTCACAAAACGCCCATTCTGTTTTTGAACTACCCTACTTTTTTCCTTCAGTGATACCTGGTGACTTTAGAGCTCATATACAAACAACAGATTAAGCAAGAAAGCATTCATGTTTGCCTTTCGAATTCAGTCAAATCTTGTTTTCATTGAGACCTGTGAACAGGAGCTCTGAATATGCTTTCTGTACAAGATGTAGTATTTTATTTGCTTTTCTGTTTTGTCCTCCATTACTAAAATCTTCTTACAGTAACAATACTAATATAGTCACCCTCTCTTTGAAGAAGAATGTATCCATACCTGAAGTGCTTATCCTCGTATACCCTCTAACTCTGCAGTGTTCTTCTGGAGACAGTCAATCATTATTGCTCTCCCACGGGCGGCAGCTCCCCCCAGACCCCCTGCTCCTGCGTGGGCTCCTCTCCATGGCTGCAGCTCCGGCCCGGGGCCTGCTCCTGCGGGGGCTCTCCACGGGCCGCAGCCTCCTCCAGGCCACATCCACCTGCTCCAGCGGGGGCTCCTCCACGGGCTGCAGCGTGGAGATCTGCTCCGTGTGGGACCCGTGGGCTGCAGGGGGACAGCCTGCTCCACCAGGGGTCTCTCCCCAGGCCGCAGGGGAACTGCTGCTGTGAGCCTGGAGCACCTCCTGCCTCCTGCTGCACTGACCTGGGGGCTGCAGGGCTGGTTCTCTCTCCTCTCTCCCAGCTGCTGTAGCACAGCAGGTATTTCCCTTTCTTCGATCTGCTCTCCCAGAGGCCCAACCAGCGCTGCTCCCTAGCTCAGCTCTGGCCAGCAGTGGGTCCCTTTTGGAGCCGGCTGAAACTAGCCCTTATCTAATATGGGGTAGCTTCTGGACTCTTCTCAGGGAGGCCACCCCTGCAGCCCCCCCGCTACTAAAACCCTGCTATGTAAACCCAACAGAGTTAGTTATCAGCTTACCTAATTGCATGATAAAGTTACTTTTTTCTCACTTTGTTCCTTGTGCACCCTACATGCTGTTGTTTTCTTGACCACCACTTGACATGAGTGCCAGCACGTGGAAACACAGGGTACTGCTCTTACTCCACTCACAGAGACCACATTTCACCCTGAGAATGGAGGCAAGGGTTCCACGCTTGATCCAGTTCTACACTAGAGGTTACAGGCGCAGCCAACATTTTGTCATTGTTTGAATTGTCCTAATATTACAAGGGGTTGCTCCCATACACTGTGTTGCATCCTACATGAGAACCAGATCGCTTTCTGAGGCACTCTTTTTATCTCCTCTGTGCTAGGAAGTAGGTTAGTGGGTGACACAGCACCAACAAAAGACATAAAGCAGCCTCCACTCTGCAGTGAGATCTGTCCTGCCCAGCCTTGGGACATCCACACAATAACAGCAATCAGAAAGCCTCTCCTACACAAGCAAAAGGAAGGGCCCACTCCTGTAAATGAGTCGAGGCACAGAAGACAAACATTCTTGGCCAAGGCTGGGTTTCATGGGTAGGAGAACAACCGGCCACAGGCAGGAAGCTGGGACAGAGCCAGGGTCAGATCAGGGCTTTGCTGTGGGAGAAGTCATGTTTCTGCATCCAGCAGAGGCTTGTCTGCAATAGTGACTAGTGTCTGTTTGGTAAATAGCACCATACAGACTATAGTCTGGAGCAGACAATGAGCTGAACAGAAGGGTGGTGATGTTTGGAGCCAAAACCAAGGAAAAGACAGCAGGAAGAGCCTTGCTCCAGGGAAAGGTGGACCATAACATCCCACTGAAGCTCAGGCTATGCAACACCACAAAGACGGTGTAAATGACCATGGTCAATAATCCAGAGGCCAAACACTAGTGAATCTGATCAGAGCTCTGCATACTCCAGACTTTTCATTTGAGACAACTGCCTTTACTCTCCACCTCTTTAAACAAAGCCAGAATAAAAACATGTAATGCCCAGTCCCAAAGCCCTCATCTATTGATGATTCAGACCTGCAAAGAGTGGTCCCCTAGGATGTCCCCCAGAAAGGCTACAAAAAGAAAAGACAGCTCTTCATTCAAAGGCCACAGAACAGTTCGGGTGTCCGGAACATCAACATCTCTGTGCTGCAGTGGGCCCTGCTGCAGACCTCCACACTGCCCAACTTGCACCTGAAAGCTCAAACGTGTCTGGAGGCACAGCCCAATTTATTACACTTGGCAAAGTGGAAGCGGTAACTAAAACAACCTACACTACGGAAGCTCAATAAGGCAAGCACAGAAACAGATGGAAGAGCAGAGAAACCATGCCTTGCTGAGGAAGGCAAAGAAACAGGGAGGCCTACAGAGACCATGCAGCAGCAGCAGATAGCCCCACAAAGATGTGATCTTCCCTCCTGGCACAGCACCGTTTCTCCCAGGAGCAGAAAGTTCCCTGGCAAACGCAGGTCCATGTCTCACCCAAAGACACTGAAGACCATCACACATCTCCCACAGGCTGTGCCCAACCCTGACAGAAGAAAAAAAAAAAACAAAAAAACCCTTCCCAGCTGACCTGACAAAAACACTGAATTACTGCTTAGGAAAGTACAAAACAGGGCAGAACCACCCATCAGAGCAGCATGTTCCCGTGCAGCTCCAGCAGCCCAAGACACGCGTGGAGAGGAGGCCTGGGAGCCACACCTGCCTGAGCAGACATGGCTGAAATGTCTGTTCACAGCACAGGTCAAAACACCCCAGTTCGTGCCAACGTTATAACTTGTGCTTTAATGGGACTTCGCCTGTGAATGTGTGTGGCTCCTTTGCACTCATGAACAGGCCTGGAAATCATAGAATCATAGAACAGTTTGGGTGGGAAGGGACCTAAAAGATCGCCTAACTCCAACCCCCCTGCCACGGGCAGGGACACCTCCCACTAGACCAGGCTGCCCAAAGCCCCATCCAACCCGGCCTTGAACACTTCCAGGGATGGGGCAGCCACAGCTTCTCTGAGCAACCTGTCCCAGTGCCTCGCCACCCTCTGAGTAAAGAATTCCCTCACCGCAATTGTGATCAAATGCAGAGCTGACAGCAGAGGGGATCGGCTCCCTGGTGTCTTTGCCCAGCTCCTTGCCCACTTCTCCCTCAGCTCTGCTCCACCTGATCATCAGCTCTCTGCCTGACACACGCTGCTGTTTCCCTGCAGTGTGACGAGGGGATGCAGTGGCAGCAAGGATGAGCTGCACTGAGCTCAGTGATGTGCTGGGCTCGCAAGCTGCTACACACAGCTGAGTGCTCCCAGGAAAGGGCACCGACTTCTGCAGAAAAACCACCCAGTGACTGCAGGGTGTGGAACTGGACTGGACACAAAGCTAAATCAGGTAGAAACTGTGAAAAGCGTCACTGTAAAAATGTCCCATTGCTGCAGCAACTACAGAAGACGGAATTAGCTAAATTTCTCCCCTGAATGCAGCAGGCGGTATCTGAGCTGGAAGCAGGCAGAACCAGCACTGCCTCAAGGATGCTGGAGTTCACACTCCCAGCTCCATCCCTGATGTGGTTTTTCTTCTAGCCAGCACCTCCACGTGCCAGCATGACATAACACAGCAGCCCCACCTGTGAGAAAGCTAAACACATAGCTCATTGCAAAATATCTGAAAACCCAGGGTTTCCAAAATGAGCGAACAAGTAAACATTTCCTAATCTCTTACTACTAAACAGACAGATTCCTCAAGGAGGTGAGACAGGCAGTTCTCCACCAGAGCTGCTTTGAACCTCCTTGGAGGAATCAAGTGTAGGAAAGCACTCAGCTTGAAGTGACGGTAAAAGGGAAGGAGAACAGAAATCAGGCTAAAAGCAAAATTGAGTTCAGCTGACTGTCTAGATACCTTGTTCTATGATGAGATACCCTTTATGTAAGAGTCAGAAAGCAGAGAAGAGGACAAACATTTTTAAAATTACTGAGTAGTGCCTTTGCACAAATGAAGTGAGTACTACAGTGAAATGTAACAAACACCAGTGAAGAAGCAAGCACTGCTGGGACAGGGAAGGATAGGAATATTATGCAGGAAGGACTGGACAACTTTGTGCATTAGAGCAACACAAATGGTTCAACATTAGAGCAACACCAATGAAGTTCAAGAGTAAAATATGCAAAGACATGCACTTCAAGACTAATAGCAAGAATTTCTACTACAGGGCAGGGAATCACCATTTGGAAATAAAATGAGGAGAACCTATCCAGTGAACTGATGTATCTCCAGTAAAGAAAGACAAACTGTGATTCCCGTTGGATGCAAAAGACTAGCAATTTAGAGAACAATGGTGTTACTACTGAGAGGCATCAACGCTGGAAATTATTTTGACCATCAGAGTGCTGAAGCTCCAGAATAGCCCTATAGTATAGTATAGTAGTATACAACTTTATACAGTATAGTAGTATAGAAGCAACCAAAACGTTACTGTTAAAATGGGATTGCTTAGTTTATGAATCAGTGTTAATATTACATGGCATGTGCAATAACAGGAGACTGGATTCAGCACCTCAGGGCACATCTTTCATCCCTCTTAGTTGAATCACAGATTCCTCTAGTTACTCTAAGCTTCTACAGCTTTTCTGGGAGAGTAACTGAAGTCAGCAACGTCAGCAAAATTATTATTAATTAAACAATTTAACTAAAGGGAAAAAAGGAAAAGAGGAAAAGTGGAGGGAAAAAAAAAACAAAACAACAAGTGTGGAAGTGCAGAGGAAAGAAATTACTCTCTACTTCCCACCAACGAGCGATGCTTGACCACATCCTTGCAGCAGAGCCTCAATGCACGTAGCCATGGCTTGGGAGGACTGACGTTTTCACATGAGCCCACCCCTCCTCTCTTCCTTTTTCCACCTTTTATTGCTGAGTGTGACATCATATGGTATGGAATATGGAATATGGTTGGTTTAGGTCAGCTGCCCTGGTGATGTTCCTTCCTCCCCTCCTGCCCACCCCCAGCCCGCTGGCTCTGGGGGGGTTGCAGGGAGTCCTGATGCGGTGCCAGCACTGCTCAGCAGCAGACACAACACTGGTGTGATACCAGGGCTGTGCTGGCTACACGTGCAGAGCACAGCACTGTGTGGGCTGCTGCAGGGAAAGTTAACATCCCAGCCAGACCCAGTACATCACAGAAACTGCTATTGCATTAGTTTGTTAGAGCTGTCATCCATCTGTTGTGGCCATGTAAGGAAGAAGGATCCCGAAGTACACTGTCACTTCAAAACATCAGCATTCTGACTCATTCTTACAGCTATAATCATTGACTGCATAGCAGACAGTCTTCTGGTCAAGCAGCTGGACTATATCCTTGAAATAGCATATAAAGAATATGGCAGAACAGACCCAAGCCCAGAATCTAGCAGACATGAGGGGGAGACAAGGAGATAGCCTTTACTGCCATGTATCATGTAATGCTACAAAATTAGTGCAAATTACATTCATGCACAAGCTCTTTTTTCTTTCCTTAATGATGAATACAGATAGAACTGTGTAGAATATTTGTATAGAGCATCAGCAAAGCAATTGTGTTCTGCCTATTAAATCACTGATTTTCCAATCCAGGCAACAAATTGATAAGGGAAGAGGGAAAATGTCAGACTAACTTTGAAACAGTGATTGCAGTTCCTGTGCTGGAGCCCAGAAGCGGGTTAGAGCAGAAGTTAAAGGGAGCTTCAGTCTCCTGTTAGTATCAGCCAAAGCAGAACAAACCTTTCAGTCGAGGTGGAGTCACAGCTGTGCTACAGCCCGCAGCATAGACTAAAATAACATTGCTCTTGACTGAAGCTGCTCTTTTGGAATGAAATGCAAACATGTTGAAAGTTGAAAAAAAAGTGGTTTTGTAGTCTCCCACCTACAGGGTGGGAGAACAACATCCCAGCGCCCTTCTCGGTGCTGACCGGAGAGCCTGACAGCACCCGCCGCCTGGGCGTGCTCTGACGCAACGCCCTGCGGCTGGCGGATGCCTGTGGGCAGTGAGAGATGAGGGAAGGGGGTCTCGGGCGAGTTCCCCAGTCCTTCAGCAACCGGGGACAACGTAACAACCATTTTGTGACTTTGGCTCCTCATGATGCTCGCCTGCATCTTCACTACATTGCCCCAGTACCCTCTAAAGGGAACAAGCTGCAAACTCAAACCAACTTTGCACCCTGCAAGTCCAGCACGGAGCACTCGAACACCCCCTCATCTCCCAGCATTTTGTGCTGCTTCTAGGAGGCGGTGTTTAGAGGCACCACCGGATTCTCTGAGCCATCTTCTGAATTTGACATCACGGCTCACTGAATTTTCTAGTAAGTACTTTACAAAGGTAAATATGATGGAAGACACAACAATGACTGAAAAAAGGTAGCTAAAATTTAGAAATACATACTAATCCTATGGGCAGGAATGTAACAATTTTGACATATTCCCAAGACCATATTCAATGAAATTAATATAATTCTAATTTTACAAGCTGAATATTGCAGTTTTACCTTAACCGAGGTGCAACACTTCAGAATAAGAATTGATGCATGAACACACTACCCCCTCAAACAACTCCCCTTCACCTGGAATATTAGGGAGAGAGAAAGATGTGAAGGTTTTCAGGAGGTTATTCTTGTTTGGGTTTTGGAGGGGTAGTTTCAGTACTAAAAAGATCTCTGCAGAAATTCTCAGGTAATTGTTTTTACATTCTTAGTCTTGACATTGTTAAATCCAGTGTTTGACATTTTGTGTGTGTTTTATTGAATTTTTTAATGATGACCTGAAAATTAAAGATTGATCACCCAAGAAAGTCTCTTAAATGTTTTGAAGTACAGATGCTGAAAAAGCAATTTTTTGTAATGCAAAAACTTTCTTCAAGCAGAATCAGAATGTCATCATCTTATTACTGTACTTTTTAGTGAATTTGCTGTGATGAGTAAGAAAAACTAACAGTTGTGCTTACCTGAGAATAATCAGCCCTCTGTTTGTACATCCTAAGTAGACACTCTTTTCCCCTCCGCCATGGCACACCTCAAGATACACACACTTCACAGAAATGCAGAGCTGAGTCTTTGGGGGTACCGCAGCTTCAGCATCTGCCAAGGGTTAATCTGACACACAAAGCTTCTCCCTGTCTATGAATACAACACTGACTTTTACTTTCTCCTACAAGTTACTTGGGGATTTGAAATGACTATCAGTGGAACTAGACTAAATGTTCTATAATACTCTTTATTTGCAAATAAAGCAAGGTTCCAGAGACCAAAATGAAGCATATGTGCCGCTACCTTAATACAGGCAGCCCATCCAACTTTGAGCAGCAAGCACGTAAAAGAGAGGCATAGAAGTTCTCTTGTAACTGCAAAAAGATGATAAGCACCTAGGGAGAGACTTAAACTGTGTTTTAATAATAATCTGAAGAGTACTCTCAGCATCACAACAGGAACTGTTAATAAGCTCTGCAGAGGCTGAAAAGCCAGCGCTCTACATGGAGCCTTGGCATTTAGAGACACCATCTGCTTTGCAAAGGTTGACAGTCTGAGACTTCTGGTTAAACTCCAGATCTCCTTGTTGTGAAGGGCTCAGTAACTTGTGAGTTGCCCTCAGTCCATTACCTTCTGCTTACCGAGTCACAGAGTGCATTATATCTCCCTGCAGAGCACTACAGCAGCTGGGCTATGTTATATTCTGCGCCTGTCTTGCTCAGCATTAGATAGTACACTTAAGAGAGCTTTCCATCTAAATCAGTGAAATGCAAACAGAAAATTCTGTTGCTTCAGCAAAGAGGCCAAGTCTAACATTCTGGCTTGGAAACACACGTTTAGATACATTTTTTGCCTGTCAGCATGGTTATTTTGTATGAGGTTTTGTTTTGCATGTGGATTAGATGAAAGAGACAATTAAGACTCGACTTTTTAATTGGTACTGGATGTATTTTAACAACAGGAATAGGCTTTCTCAACAAGAACTGCATGTTCTCTTTTTCCAGTGTAACTTAACTCTGAGAGAGGGAACATAGAAAAATAGCCAAATAACAGCTGAAACGTGAGATCCTGTACTCAGAAGCTAGGGAAACTATTCAAATACAAAGTGTAGACTGGCTGAGTCAGCATACCAACCTAAAGTTATGTTTAGGCTTAAATCCAAACAAGTAAAACATTCTCTGCTGCAACAAAACATTTTTTTTTAAACAATTATTTTCTGGGATTGCATGCTGAATGTATCATTAAATTCAAAGCTCCTGTAAGACATAATCATATTAAGATGAACTTTCTAGTCCCAATGTGACTGGGTTTGAGTCAGCAAAACAGTAAGAGAATTAAAAATGCAAGTGAGAACCCACGAAGGCTGAAGAACAAGAGCAAGTCACTTCCTTCTGCAGCAGTGCTTGTTTCATTCTGGGATGAGTTAAAACAACTACCACAGGTTTAGCAGTTCCCTGTAAGTGCTGATATTTATCTCATCTCAGCACTTCTGTACCACTTTTCTGTAATAGTGCTGAGTAACACAAAGCCAGATCACACTGACCATACAGGCACTTAGAAGAAACATCACAGAACGCGAATCAAGCTCTTTCATCCAGTAAATGGATGTGGTCTGCGCAATGACAAGGGGCTTGAAAAAATGGGAGGAGACAATACGGACAACCCCAGACAGCTCATCAAACTGTCACGAGGAAGAAAAACAAAACCAAGTGACAGCTTCCATTTCCCAAGACTGCATTTCCTTACTTTCTTGGATTTGCTCAGAAAGAATTGGGGTGATTCTCCAGAAAGCAGCAAGTGCTTCAGAGCGGAGGCTAATGAAACTGTTTCTGAACCCTAGAGGTTTGCTTGTGCTGCTCAAAATAGATCCATCCCCATGTTAGAGGCACTCATGGCTGAACACGGCTGTGCACTCTCCCAGTATCTACCAACAGCCTGTACGCTCCATTGCTTAGCTTCCACTGGAAATAAAACACATTAAGATAAACTCCACAGCAACAGGAACATTCCCTCAATCCTGACCACAAGCTGGGAAGCCAGCACGTTCCCCAAGCACAACCAAGGATGACGTCTCCACCTCCCACAGGAATCCAGAGTTCACATCTCCCCCTGCTCCCTGCCTGGACAATTCAAGGTCCCACTTCTCCACGCGAGCCCTTCTGTCCCTGTCACTGACCAGTGGATCTCACGCAAGTCCACACATCTCCCCGAGACCAGCCCTACAACTGCAGCAGAGATGTGGGATGTACTTTGTGCTTTGCTAGAGGCATCTACCATTGCACTTTGAAAAAGCCCTTGCACAAATGTAGGGGAAGCCAGACACAAAGTTTCATCCTCCCTGCTGGGTGCTCTGTCACACTAACAGAAATGCCATCAATGCCATGCTCAGTGCTCTCTAACACTAAGCACCCCACAGGCACTTTTGCCTCAAACCTATTTTGCCTCACTCATTTTCCCTAACTTGTGTGAAGGAGGAGGTTTGCAACACTAATCAGAAAGCTATGACTGTTGCATTTTCTCCAGTTCCCCTTATCTTCTTCATTCAGCTCTTGAAGAGTCAGCTATTATGAGAAATTAAGCAATTCATCAAGCCCGTTTCAATTACCTGCTGTTGATAACATCAGAGTACAATTAGCATCTACAAACGAACCAAGTGCCAACTGCCAGGCAGAAACAGAAGCTAATTTACAGCATGGGGCAGCCTCCAAGAGCTGAGATTCAGGGGCTGCCAGCAAACATTTGTTTTGTTATACCAGCAGCGGCCCTGTTCTGCCCCTCCTTGCACAGCTGCATACACCCAGCTGAGTCGTGCAGCCAGAACACGTCCTAACAACAGCTGCAATGACAGCAGTGCAGACTCCCACATCTCATGACCAGAGATGCAAACACATTTTTGTTTGCTTCCACATCCAGCAATGTGAAAGAGGAGAAATGGACTTCACTTTGATTTTCGTAATTCAGTCCTTCTCAGCCTGCCAGTAGGATGCCCATGTCTCTCCCTAGAAGAACATATGGCTCCTACATTCTATTACTTTAACGTGTACATTCTGAACACAAACTTAGTTAGGATTTGATCCACGTGTCTCTCAAATTACAAGGCAGCAAACTGACAAGCTCCCGCAGTAATGGCCAGGTAATAAGCCACATCATTTCTTGCCTTAGTGCAAGACTTCCTACATTTCTTTCTGACACCTGAACAGCTCTTCAAATGTACTGTACCTTCTCATCTGCCTTCTGCTGTGACCTTGGGCTTTCTGCTGCCTTCTGAGCAGGTGAGTAACTGAACGTGGACACATTACATTGGCACACAATCTGTCAAGTGCCTGTTTATTTTATGAAGATAGTCTGGCAGAATTGGGATAACTAAAGATAGCACACAGTAAGCCTCCTGGCTCCTGGTAGCAGCTCTGATAGTCACTGCATTTACTGAGAAATTCTGCTCCGCTTCAGGGCCTTACCTAAATTGGAGGAGGCTCTGCCTTCAGCAGCTCGGTCCTGCAGACTCTCAGCGATGTGCAACTGTTCTTCATGGTACTGCTTAGCTCTCTCCAGGTCCTGCATACATCTAGCTGCATGGCCCAAGCCAGCATAAGCTCGCATCTCAATGGCTTTCTCAGCCAGCTCCTGGGCCAACTCCAGCACATAGTTGTGGTAGGACATGGCTTTGTCGAAGTTTCTCCGGTAGTGGTAAGCGCTGCCGAGGTTGCTGTAGGCTCGGGCTTCCTCCCGCTTGTTGCCCAGCTCCTTGGCGATCTTAAGATGTTGTTCATGGCACTGCACCGCATTTTCAAAATCCCCCATTGCAATGTACACTGCTCCCATATTTCCCAGCTCCCGTGCCTCAGAGAGCTCATCTTTGGACTGCTTTGCAAGGAGGACACACTGCTTGTGGCTAGCCAGTGCATTTGGGTAGTCCCCAATGGCTGTGTACACATGGCCCAGACTGCTCAGTGCTGAGGACGCTGCCTGCAGGGATAAGAAAGAAAAAGTAAGTACAAGATCCCATGGAAACAAGTCAGATGGCCTCAGTCCCAGCAATCGCAGCCACAAAAGGCCATTCTGGAAAGAACGTGAATGCCAGCTTGAAAAGCTGCTCTCTTGCAGTTCTACACCGCTCGGGGCAGCTCAGGCGGGGGCAGCAGAACGCGGTTGACTCAGGAGAGCAGTGCTAAGATTATCTCTTTTCTCTGAAGCACACAGCGTGTCTGTATGTGGTAGAGGGGAAGGATAGGACTGCAAAGATGCAGAGACCACCGAGGAAACAAAGAAAGCAATAGCTGTAGAAAACTGCACTCTACCAGGAACCAGGATGGACCAGCCTGAGCTGTCTCACAGAGCAACACTTCCCCTGAAGGCAGCCACACCTAAGTCACCTCTTGTAACTACTATAACATCTACATCAAGTCCTATTAACACTGCAAACAATCCTGTGCATAGCAGCTTTCGAGAAAGCAGACAAGTAATGATATTCCCCTGCAGAGAACATCACAGACGAATGCTTGCCCTGTTAACCTCCACCCAGTGAGCTCACGGCAGTGTTACAGAATCCTCAGACCCTGCAGGCTGGTGCCAAAGAGCCCATCCACAGAGACCACCAGCAGCATGTGTAACGACATAACCACGCAGAATGCTGAGCCATCACGCGGTCTCTTCTTTCCAGGGTCAACAGCCACTGAATACCACTGAATACCTCTGCTGGAAAACTCGCACACCTGCAGCCAGCACTCAGCAGAGAGCAGGGAGATGCCTCTGTTGCTTATCTTGCAAAACCAGTAGGCCAGCATGCACTCGCCAACATCTTCACGTACTTCTGTTTGGCCAATCATACCATGTTCACAAGAGCACAGTTCTCACTGCGTAGCATCAAGGTCCTTGTATCACAGCATCATTTGTTACTGAGCCCCTGAGAATCTTGGGACTGCAGCAAAGACAACAGGATTTCAGCAGCTGGACTCCCTGTCCCCTGGGAATACCATAAATAAATAGTTATTTGAAAACCTGAGTTCTTACCACGGAGAAACAAGACAAATTGTCTGAGAATCAGATTCTTTTGCCTACTGTATCTACTAGGACACAGGCTTGCCTTCTACCTGGCAAAGCCAGAGTATATATATACACCTGGACAACAGGGCAAAGAGCCAAAAGCAGAGCTTCTGCTCAGTGCATATCTGCTACCTCAGCATGGCCGTTCACTCCAAAGCTCTGATCCTGAGTACTCCACGGTCCCCTGCAAAAGCATTTCTTTTGCTACCCAGCTGCTGCTGCGACCCATTTACACAACAGCCATCTTTTCAAAGACCTTCAGAAAGGTACAGTCAAGGTGAGACTGAACAGAGATCAGCCTCACCTCACCCTAGCACCAGATCTCCGGAAAGATCCAGTCCACCCTCCCACCTCAGCCGTAGCTACAGCATCTCAGAACAATTGTCCTCACTATTTGAGACGGCATACTACCAACGAAGAGGCAGCCTCACTCTCTTCCTATTTTTGGCTGCGGACTCCCAATGCATCCTTAGGCTAGTGTTCCTGTTCACGCAGTACATTCAGAGCTCTGTGACCACCTGTTCAAATTTCCTATTTCTTAACAGGCAAGATCTTGCACTGAGCGGTGTGACTCGGGGAAGAGCAGCTTGACCACATCACCAGACCGCAAGCAGGTGGGTCCCCTCTGGCTGTTCCACTGCTGGGAAGAAAGGTTTGCTCCCTTTCTTCCTGCTTTCTGAGTTCAGCTGCTGGAACAACCTATGTGGCATACTTCTGTTTTATTTTGCTAATCCCCTCTTACGTTGGCTTGGATTGCCCTCCAATGCAGCTGATACCAGTGCTTTTAGTTTAAGGAGCAAGCATGCTTCATTGTTCTGGGTGTAATACCCCTAGTCACGAAACCAAAATCTCTCCCATGAAAAGGGACTCCATGTAGTGAGTGCAAGGGGTGCAACTGAAAGCACCTCGCAGGTCATGCCAACCAGCTATCTGCGACCTGAACACCACCGAACTGGAGAGGCTTCAGCACAGTACCACTGATAAAGACACCAGCCTAACTCCAGGGGGGCACAAGACAAGCTGTAAAAAATGAGAGTCTGGTTCTGCACACACAAGACATGAATCAGGCCAAAGCTTCTCAGAAGTGCACAGGCAGCAAGAAGTTCTGCAGGGCTAGACTCACCTAAGACTTTGTAGATTCACACACGCAGACACCTTGCAGAGCCACACACACCTTGCTGCACAGAACAAACTGCTAGGCCACTTGGGACAAAATTAAATCCCAGCACAATGCAACCCTAAGCAGAGCTGACTCAGCGACCTCAATTAATTCTGGAAGACAGGCCACCGCCACCAGTAGCACTTCTGATGTAACTGGGAAAAGACTGGAAATGCCTTTCTGGAAACACACGAGTCAAACTGTTCCCTGCTGGTGCTGCTTAAAAAAGGGGGATGCTTACATATGCAAATTGCTAGACAAGCTGTGGCAAAGAGCCATCTAGACAGAGATTCAGATGATGTTAACATCTTACAGCTAGGGAAAAGAGGCATAAATGGAAAGCAGGAGATCTCAGACTTTCTGTGCACAAGACAAACGTGCCAGATACAGAGATTGTTCATACTGTACACGTGAATCTTTTCACGCACACAGATGCAGAAAGGCTACCTCTACCCTCCGATACGGCATTCCCACGCGTTACGTTCTGTAGCAGCCTGAGTTGCTAACTGAGCCGAGTGATCTGAAAGATGCACTTCTCGATCATCTTGGAACCTGCACGAACAGAGCCTACGGCACTTTCAGCTTCCCACGGGCTGGTTGCAGCATCTCTTCTCCAGCAAGATAAATATCAGTACTCTCTAAATACTCTCAGGGGCAATCACTGGAACAACTGCATAGTTTGACATTAAAGCAGCGTTTGGGAGCAATTTGGTGATTACATCTGCTGAGGATACCAATGACTCACTTCAGGGGGTTAGTAATACAACTCAGGAAGATAAATTCATCACTGCATACTTAATAAAATCCTCCACATAACAGCATCCACTGGGAACTCTATGTGGCTCACACATCGGGCCAACAGGGTAGAGATATTCCCATATGCACTGGCATAAGCATCAATATGTTGTGGTGGATACGAGGTTGGCACTGGTTGTGCAAGTGCAACAGACTTCAGCTGTGCTAGCACGAATTTCTGATTGGTAGCAGGATGATGCGAAACTACAGCTTCACACCAGCAGGGCTGTGCATCAGCAAACAAAGAAAATCAATGTTTTATATATCTGACAAAGACAAATTTTACAGTGGGGGTTGCTTACACCTTCAATTTTGCAATTTATCACTTTAATAGAAAGCAGATTCTTCTGCCGCTAAGCTGAGGTACAGAATGGAGTTCTGAAATGGGTTTCAAATTGCTCGCTTTTTCCTGGAGGCAGCAGACAGCTTAGGTTTTTCAGCTGAATAACGTGAAGAGTCTGATGTTAAGCAGATGTGCATCACAGAATGACAATTAATAGGGACCTGGTGACTGAGAGAGATGTCTTTCTTAGATATTTCACCCATGCCAGAGAATGGTCATTTCCCAATTATGTTACGTTAAAACAACTGTTTGACTGATTGCACAGCCTCCTTATATGAGAACATTGCATAATAATCCTAAAATGGGCAAGGTGAAAATGCTCTGCCTGGTATCCCACTACATGGAAACCCTAATCCCCAAATACGGACACCAATCAGGGCTGGTCAGAGACTGAGCTTTCACAGCTGAGGTGGGGAAATGCACAGTATGGACCAAGCACTTGTGATATACAGAAGCCTGACTGCAGCGCTCACCCTGCCCATGGCAGGGGCTTGGCACTAGGTGATCCCTGAGGTCCCTTCCAGCCCAGGCCATTCTGTGATTCTGTATTGAGCTCGTGCTCTTGTTAGAGTAGGGGTTCACAGGAGTTGAGTTTGGCTGTAGAGGTCAGCAGCAGATCACCTTGGGAACAGCCTGGTCTTTGTGCTATTCTAGGTCTTTAGAAAGAACATCACCCCTTTTTGAACTGTAGCCTTTCCAGCTGATGGGTTTAAACAATATTATGAGTTTACAAGCACAGGAATGTGAACATATACCCCGTGCTTGCAGCTGATACTGGCCTGCAGGGACACAAAGCCTTAACCAGTTTCTATTGTTCCAGTTTACACCCTTCCTGACAAGCCAGGCTTGGGTCCTGAGGCAGAGAGGTACTAAAACGTATGTTGTAAGAGACACTGGGACTGTGCCTAGTCAAGAGAAAGAAATGGATGTGAACTGACCTAATGTGGATACGAAGCCAACATCTGACAGAAACCTTTTCTCTGTCGGATGTACAAAGGTTGACTAATAGTAATATAACACTGTGTAAGCATTTAAGCTCTTTCTGCATGTAAGCATGCAAATTCTGCTTGTTTTATAGCTATGGACTGTGCCACTGCTGTGCACACAGGCAGGACAGTAGCCTAGCAGGGAATGAATACTTTCAGGAGCTACCAAAATGATCCAGTGCCTGTAAATTGCATTTTATCTCCGATTCTAGTAAGCCCCTTTATTATTTGATCAGAATCCACCAGTATTCCACAAGTAGCTCCGGAGATAAGTGATTGTGTACTAGTGCAAAATTCACACCCAAATACAGTAGGTGCCCCATCAACATTCAAAGTCACCCTTCCCTCCTCCCTCAAAAGTGAGGTTTGTGTGTCTGTACCACATCCAGCATTTTCTTTGTATGGCACGCTTTTGAAAACAAAGAGCAAGCAGCAGGTAATATTCTCCTCCTGTATATTAGCTGTACACAGAAAGAAGGAATGGCTTTGCTTTCAGGTAATTATTGCCTGGAAAACAAAACAAAAACCCACACTGGAATCAATAACCCTGTCAAATCCAGTTTATTTATAGAAGGTTTCAGTCTTTTACACAGAAACTGCCATTTTCAATGAGTCTCTCTTTAAAAAACTGTATTTCATTCTTATAACTGCAGGTTTAGGCACTGCAGCAAACTGAACATCAATGAATGGAAGCAATGCTGCAGAAACCAGTTATTAATAGTATTGCACAGAAAAAGGAATACAGCCCTTTTCACTTCTTCCCACTACACCACAAGCAAAGGCTTAACACCTCCATCATTCTTGGATGAAATCACTCAGACACACAAGATGTGCAGCTGAGCTCCCTGGCACTGACCCTGGATGCTCCTCTTCCTGCACAGGATGCTCCAGGCCAACCTTGTCCTTCCCAAAGCGCCTCTGCACAGTCCTTCTGGAGCAGGGTCCGATCCTAATGTTACTCTTGCTCATAAAGCTGTACATCATTTTACTGGGAAACTTAATATGGGAAAAGCTTTGGCTGAGGTGGGCCTTCTGAAAAACCAAGAAGTGCTGATCCCCGAGTTGTGGATCTAGACCAGGTTTCCACATCATTTCTTGTACCATAATCAGGGTACAGGCCACAGTAGAGTACTAGGTTTTGCAGATACTGTGAAAAGTAATTAAAAACAGAAGGCTGCATTTCTTTCAGCTAAAATCCATGTAGTGTGAAGGTCAAGTAGGGACATTTAAAGGAGATCCTCAGGAAGTATTACATTTCCCTTTTGAGTCACAAGTCCAGACAAAACAAAGCATGTGGCTTTCAATGCACTCCCAAATTTCCTGCTCTGTTCGGATTTCCTTTCATTCTGCTTTCACAAGCAGCCTCACATTTGAACTGGACAACTCTGTATTGAATCCAGTCAACCTTCTGACCTCCTCTAAAGAGCTGCTAAAAACAAAGAGAAAGGCAATGAATTAATGCTTTCTTACACAAATCCAGCTATGGTCAAGTGGCCAGTGGTCAAGTATTATGGTGCTCACATCACTGAACTCACCCTCTCACCTAGGCAGGTTTTTCAGTCTGAGATTTGATGCAACACTAGTGCCCTGTAAGACCCAGAATCTTCAGATGAACTCATACAGAAAGCATTTTCCCAACAGCTAGTACTCAAGTCTTCTTTGTTGCAGCAAAGAATCTGGTTCTGATATGGAGTGAGAAAGCTTTCCTCCAAGGTATGCGAGAATTCACCCCGGGTTCCTAATAAAGCAAGACTACCAGCTGCAACAAGAGGCTGAAATCAATGAGGCAAAGGCAAGCACCGCACTTTTTAATGAGGGTTTCAAGTCTGGAACCTATACGTACATCACGGGTCAGATTTTGAGTCCCAGAGGTTAATCAGACGCCTCTCAAGGACCAGCTGTTTGAAGTGGAAGCATATATGGGAACTATATGGACTGGAAAGAGTACACCTGTAATTTTGTAAGCTCAACAACAGAGCCAAACATGTGGGCCAGGCAAAGACTGAACTTCAGTGAATTGAACAATGCTGCAAAAAGCTTTCAGGAAAATATATAATCATCCCGCAGACTGAGTCAAATCTCTCACAAGTTCTCATTAAGCTGAAATCACAACACCTGTGGAACTTGAGACTTCAAGGGCAGCAGGTGTAAAAATAAAACCTCTGTCCTGTTAGGAAATCCGGAGAACCAATCTGCCTCACTCCCAGCTAACTGTGTACTGGCTTCTTCACATTCTTTCCTCAGCAGCCTGCCCTACCTTCTGCTCAGCTGTGTCCTCCCGGCAAGTGGACAGTACGAAGGTTTCAGTTCAATAAATCACCCTAGTACAAAATCAGCAATGATTCTGGAAAACATGAACCAAAATCTGCAAACATCTCCTCAGAAAGTTGGGAAAGCATTAGTCCTGGTCTCTTGATGAAGCAAACTCTACGGTCCTACACAGTCCTGAAGATGACAACATGGCTTTTGATAAAAAGACGTATATCTCATAACACATAAAAAACTACAAACACCACCACTTAAGCCACAGTGAGTCTCTGTGCACTAATGATTGGGCATACATGCTGGGATGTGCCCTGCAGAGCATCCTCCTTCTGTTCAGCCTTGTGGCTGATCCCTGGAAATCCTATTGTGGCCTTCCACCACCTCAGCTGCCAGTCAGGAAACCAGCCAGTTGCACAACTGGACCATACCCATTTCTGACTGCTCAGTACTGGGACACTGAGAGCTGAAGCTGCACACTGGGCAGTGAGTGGCTCTTGCCAACCTGACACCTGCTCAGGCAGTTGTTTTTTTTCCCAGTAGTAATGAAAATGCATATTTAAACTGGCTTGAGATCAGCAAGAATGCCCTGTGACGCTAGACTTCATCACGGATTCAGATCAGACAACAACTTTCAAAGAAAACACAACCCTTTCCTTTTGCAAATATCCCACCTGTGAACTGAAAAGACTTGATCTTTTTACCAGTTTCTGGCTTCTGTGTGTAATTTTCCACTGAGTTCCTAGAAACCGATGCTGGTCTCTCACTTCTTCAAAGAGCAGGGATTGGGAGCAGTCTTTCGCTTGAGCAAGTAGCAGCCTGATCAACCACTCTGTTATTTGTAAGCCCTGTGTAAAATGTCATGGGATTTTGAAAGCTGTTTCTCACACAGAGATTGAACCAAAGAACAGCTTGTTTCAATTTCTTGAAAGCACCTTCAGGACTCAAAAGATCCTTTAAAAGACTTTCCCAGAGAAAGACGGAAGGCATAGTGGAGAAAAGAGTGAAGAGGTAATCCCATGCACTAAAAGTGTTTACCTTACACTTCTATTAGCAGTGCCTGCATTAACCGCTAATATAGATCATCAATTAGCAAAGCCCTTCTCAGTCTGTTCCTTACTTCTGGAACTCCAGTCAGATGTGATGAAGCTATAAGGAAAAATGTATATTCTCCTCTTAGCCTTTCCTGAACACATGCACCCTTAGCAGCCACGGACGTCTTCTGGGGCCTGGCCCATACCAGGATGCCAGCTGCGCCTGCCCTGAAGGGAAAAGACAGACCCCCGCATGCTCCCAAAACGCAACGCATGACCTCTTCTTCCTCAGAGGCCAAGCAGCTGCAACGGGACCTCGAGGACATTGTTGGAAAAGCGACTCTGTGAAGTGACTCGGCATGCTCGAGGTAGACCTGCGGTGACAGACTTGGGCAACAACAGAGCAACAGGAAGAGGCTCCTACTGACTCCACAAGGACGGAGCACTGACTCCACGTGCTGGCTGCTCACACCCCTGCTGGAGATGTAAGGCGGCGGCACTACAGTGAGGAAAAGCTGCGCTCACTGTTGGGCACGAGCTCTGCTCCAGCTTCACCTCAGTGCCAGGCTGCAGCAGTACAAACCCGGTGATGTCTACACCTGTAGAAGGACTCCAGACTCCTGACAAGGTAACCAGGAGGAGAACCTGGCCCCACGACTAACCAGCTGCACGTGTTCCAGTGAGCTCACTCCACACTGACAAGCCCTGCGATGGCTCCTCCAGAGAAGAATGGTTGCACAGACCCACGCTTCCAGCCAAATCTACAGCACAACTGCAAGCACAGGGACCCTCGCAACTGAAGCACAAACAGTTGTAATTTCATCTCTGCCATGGCTGGATGCCATGGCTGCCATCTCTGTGGCTGCCAGCACAGTCCAAACACAGAAACCATCCTGGGCCAGGAAAGGGTGCAGACAGTGTGCCAGGGAGACATCCCCCGTTTCAGGCAAGCTCTCACACCGTTCAGTCAGAAGGGAGTTCAGCTGGGGCAGACACACGTGTTCACACATGGGGCAGAGCCCATACACCCTGACATGTTTGCTTGGAACTGTTCAGCTCACAGCAGCAAAGGTGACTGATTTATGGCACAAGCAGAATCCCAGCCTTTGCATGACAATCGCAGAGCACTGAAGGCGAGGATGAAGACAGTCTCTCCTAAGGACAGCTGTGCCACTTCTAACTCAGATTGTACTCTTACCTGACTCAGCAAAATATATATTTCTAAAATGATGGGCAAAGAACATGAAAAAAAAAATTCTTTTATCCTGTACCATAATACACACACACCCCAGTTGTTCAAACGAAAGATTAAATACAGCTTTGCTATTTAGTAAGGGTGCGGCTTGTATAGACAAAGCACAACAGGAAGGATACCTGGAAAACATTTTGCTCTCTTCAGGAAGAGACAGAAAATCCTGGCTTTACAGACTTTATAGATTTCAGTAGAAAGAAGTGATCTATCTTTCCTACTCCATCTCCAATAAGAAAGTGAAATTTGATCTTTGACTTGCACGGTCTGACAGTAAGTAGCTGTAGTTTACAAAATGTAGGAAGCTTTATGCTGAGCTACACTGCTGGCTCAGACATGCTTTAAAGGGGACTGGAAAAAGCTACTAGAATTTCAAACCTAAATAACCACCAGCAGCTGAGCTGCACACAAAGGATGTTCAGACAGTTGCAAAATCTGCAAATTCCCAACCGAATACAGACACAGATTATGTCTGTAACAGCCGTCATATTTCACTAACACTCCTCCCCCAGAGGCTTAACACATCCCTGTCACACACATCAGCCTGTTATTCCTGACAACCTTCCATCATAACAATCCTCTGATGCCAGGAAAGGCCTCTAGTCGCAGTAAGATCCATGGCAATGCTCTCACTGCAGTAGAAAGTGTAGCATCTAACCGGCTTCTTGAGTCTCCTGGACTTTTTAAATCTCCTTTGAGCAACTGGCTATGCTGTGTTTAATGCACCCCAAATGCAGTTTGCCCTCTTAGATGCCAGGGCACACTGCAGCTCATGTTGAGCCTGCTCTCAACCAGAACCCCCAGATCCCTTCTTGCAGAGCTGCTCTCCAGCCACTCGTTTCCCAGCCTGTGCCTGTGTCCAGCAGTGTTCCCTCCCAGTTGTAGCACCCAGCAGTTACCTTTGTTGAATTTCATGCCATTGCTGATTGTCCAATGCTCCAACAGAGCAGAATGCATCTGAATTTCCACAGCAGTTCCCTGGGAAGTCTTCTTAAAATCTTATATGGATTTTAAGTCAGTATAACTTGCAAATCAAAGGAGGCAGCTTTGGCTCCTAGCACAGCACCAGTTCTAAAAAAATGTCTTGTGACAGCTAAAGCAACTCATTGAGTCTGGTTACTGAGCATACACACCTGCTGCAGATGATTGTCAGAGCCACATGTTAATGAATACACCAAGTGCAGCAGCCATAGAAGCAAATGGCTACTAAAAGGAGGACGCTGAACCCCAGCCAGTTCTGCACCTACTCCTTCCAGAAATAGCTGCTTCTAGAGGGGAGGTGGGGGGAACCCTTCAAAACCTGGCCGACAATGAGAACTGCACGCTGTTGGGCATCCTGAGTCCGTGCAGGGACAAGCTGGCACAGGCAGAGTCCGTACATCTGTCCTCTGCTCTCCCTCTGGGCCCCCCGCCCTTCCCGCAGTCGTGCTCGCTGAGAAAAGGGGCAGTGGAAAAAGGGCTTGAGTCACCTAACTTCAGCATCACGAACAGTCCTTTTCCTAACCCAGCTCCTTCCTTCACCCACACCTAGGGAAGAGGGATGCTGCGTCTTTAATGAAAGGCCCTGTTCAACGCTGCACACGCGGCCAGCACACGCACAGAAGCTGCCAGCACCCAGTGGCTTGCTGGCAACATCGTCCTTCCCAAAAGCTCAGTGTTGGCAATGCACTTTCACACAGGCACTAATTTTATTATGGTTGCTTTATGATTTTGCCTCATTGCCCTGCTATTTTTAAATGCAGGGCTGTAATAGAAGGCGTCTGACTGCCCGAAAGAGGGGAGCTATTACGCCGTGGAGTCTCTGTGGTGTTGGTGGCCTTTGTAAGGCAGAATTGGTGAGCCTGAGAAGGGGCTCCGCTGCTCAGTAACAGGCACCTTGCTCCACAGCTTTCCTTTCCCTTTCAATGTCTGCTTATCAGTCCTCACAGCTTCAAAACACTCCCTCAAGTAGTTGTTTTCCAAATTAAATGATTGTAAATGAACACAGGTGAAAAACAGTTATTAGTAAGAGCCACTCCAACCCATCCTGAGATAGCCCACAGTCAGCTCCAACTCAGCTGCACAGAAGCAAGGAATGGCCTTACTGAATTTTGTAGCGCAAGACAAGTCTGCACACCCGAGAAGTAGCTAGAGATGAATAGAAAAAGGGACAAGGAACAGTAGCTGTCACAGGCATCAAAAGCTGTCACATTCACTTTTTCATTCCAATTTTTCCTCTAACCCTGGCATAGCTCATCAGTTGCACTATCGTTGTTCAGATCACAGCTCATGGTGCGGCATCAACACAATTATACGGGTTACACAAGATCAGGTTGCCCAGTGTTTAAAACAAAGTATTTACTTCAAAAATATAGTACAGGCATAACAATCTACACCTCTGTTATTAAAAATGACTAGATTAGTACCACAAGATAACTAACATGTATTGACTACCTTATAAACCTCAACAGAGGTGAGACACCACAAACTGCTTTTACCATGACGTAGCAAAGCCAACTCCTGCTTTCTTTCTGCCGTGGCAGTGAAGCAGACATACCCACACAAGCCTAAATATTGCATAAAAGCCAACAGCTGCATGGTCAGACCGAGTATTTAGTCATCACACCTTGAAGCCTACCATTAAGGAGACAGGCCGTTGAATCTGAAAGAGGAAGTTGTATTCTGCTATTTATGATCTGAAGGGCATGGCTTCTCTGGCATCTTTAGGTTCTTAAAGTAAGAAGAACTTGTAGCAATACTGCTGGTATGTAATAATGTTTTGCACTGATCAGGTAGCAGGCAGTCGAAGAGATTAAATTCACCACCTATTTTTCCTGGGAGGTGATCATAGGAAATGCATTTTAAGTTCAGTGTCAAGTTGAACTCTGAGTTAGACTAAATACTAATTCATTTCTTTAAGTGAAACCTTGCTTTGTAACCATGCTCCGTCGTACCCATACGTAAAAAAACATTTTATATGAAGACACAGGAATTTACTACCATTTATCTACTGTTTTTTAAATAATTACTGTATCTGATCTTCTTCCCCCACAAAGCATCAGTTCAATTTACTGGTCGCTTTGGGTGGAGATACCTTCACTTATTAGTACTTTGCCATGTTGTCACAGGTGAACCCTGTCCCGTATATTTAACCTTGAGTGATTTTTGTCTTGGTATCTGCGGGGCAGAGGTGACCTCCCTGCAACTTCCAACTTGTAGTTGCTTAGACTGCAACATTTTACAGTGATGCTCTATCAAGTCCACTGCTTTGTTTTATACAGGTATACCCTAACAGAAAACTAGTTCTAATGTCTCCAAGTAGTAGTATGGTCAAACTTCATGCCTTTTACCTAGGGACCGTAAAGGAACAGTCTGGCGATACCCATGCTGCTAAGTGGCATGGCTGAAGCGCGGATAGATCCATGCACAGCAGCTTTACTTCAGCCGCTACAGGAAACATCATCGCAAGAGCAGCAGCACAGACCTCATTGGGATTCTCAACTTGAGTACAATCCCAGAGACTGTAGCAGGCCAAGACAGCCCACGCTGAAATCTGCTCTGCTTCACCTTCACAGACAAATGTCAGACTACCAAGCTGCGCTACAATTTCCTCCTTAACTGCACTTAAATAATCTCAGGAGTTCAACTCCTGCACTCATCTCTGTCAGAGAGGATGTCCTTCTACATGGTGCTGCTTACCTTTCTTTCCTTTTCTTGCACCTCCTGCTGTCATCCTTTTTAGAATGGTATCCCACTGACTACAATGAGCATCTGCAAAGCTCCACAGTAACCCAAAGAACACATGGAAAGGTCCCTTGAGTTCTAGCTTCCTGAATCAACTACACTCTTATGTCTGCTTTTCTCTCTCTCTCTCAAAAAAAAAAAAATCTTGCAGAATTGGCTTATCTGAGTTTCTTGACCTGCCACTGCAGCTGGTCAAAAATCCATGACTTAATAGTGATGGAAAGCATTGAAATGACACTCTGAAGACGACTACTTCACAATGCCCATTACAGTGTCTTATTAAGAACTAGTCTTCCCATCTGCATAGAAGAAAAACTCATGTATATTCAATACCTCAAGGTCTCTCAAAGATTCTAGAGGTATGCCAAGTCCCAGCTATTTTTGCTCCATTCTTTCTACGTGCACAAGTATCAGAAACCAGACTGAACTTTTCCTCCACACTGTGACTCCGAAGAGAGGACGACCTATCTGCACACATGGATTTTGAATGGTATGATACGGTGCTTGTTAAAGGAGCTGCACATCCTCCCTGTGCCAGGTAGAAAAAATTTAAAACTCTGGAGCACCTGAGCAGCTTGGATGATTTCCCACCCAGCTGGCAAAGTTGCTCTTCTAAAGGTTTGTGTGGAGGAGGAGACACCTGAATATTACAGCCAGACCCTCTGCAAATTATTCCTGAGCTCATGGGCTACTTGACCCAGAAAAAGTCCTGGGTACATATATTTGCTTTGGCAGGCTCAGAACACAATGCTCCGAGGACTGCAGCCTCACATACAAAGGAGCACTTATTTATTATTATTATTATTTATTTATTTATTAACCTTTTAAGCCAATCCTCTGGATAGCTGGAGGTAAAACAATTACCTCATTACAGTCGCACACCAAATTCCCTTCTGGTGGGATTCACATCAGCACCACTGCAACTTTATAATATTTGCATTATAAAAATGCCTGCAGAGGAGGCCAAGAAAAACAGCTTTTTGTTCAGAGGAAGCTCTGTGGTCAAGATGATGTCATAAGAAAGCGCCAAATTAATTTCCTGTGGTTACATCCTACAGGAAATCCAAGAAGCTCAGCTTTCTTTCTAAACCAAGCAGTCATTTGTTGTCAATAACTGTTAATTATGTGCCCAGATGTGTCATAAACTAAGAACTATCACTATTAGACTTCATTCTCTGGATTCTTTCCAGATCGACCATTGGGATCTGTTTAGATCAGCAGCCTGAAGTCAGTGGAATAGATCAGCACTTGCTTCCCTGGGCCAGTTCAGGGGCTCTGGTGCACGCAGACTGCTGTGTTCTTGCCAAGCGCCGGCACAGCGAGCTTCCTGTTATTTCCTTCTGCAGCGCCTTCCACACAACTGGGAGAGGGCATTTGCTGCTTAGAGAAACACCACAGAGTAGGAACAGCTATGCAGATTAGACTCTTAGCAAGAACAGGGACTCCCAATCAAGAAAACTACAAAAAACAATGGTAACAGCTTCTCTGCTTTGCATGAACAGAAACAGGGAAATCGGGAGTGATTCATGAGGTTTTCCAGCCGGTAAAATAATCATGAAAATGTTGAGCAGATGCCTCCCCCAGTCACAGTCCTTCCACAACCTACCAACTGATGCATCATATCAAGGCTTCCTTGATATTTAAATCATAAAAAAAACACTTCAGCAAAGCACTTTAATATTTTAAATTGCTCTTTTCAACAGTCACCAGTGGGAAAATGGTTCCCCCAGTTTTTGTATCGCCCCCAAACTGCTCGCATTTACATTAATTCACACCTGCCCTGCTGCCCCAGCCACTCCCGTCATCTGCCCTACAGTCCACAAGTCCTCTACTTTCCTATTCACAGTACAGAGGAATAGACTGGAGGAGGAAAATAATCCTTTTGTTTCTGTAATCTGCACTAAAGTTATGACTCTGTCCTCATAGTGAACTTTCAGTAAAAATCTCTCGAGACAAACTCTTCAGCCCACGAATCACGCTTCCCTGGACTGGCAGGGGGCCCGGCACACTTGGAGAGCTGAAGGGTATACGGTTAAGACAAATCAGATCCAGTCCAAACAACCCCTACACTTTACACAACACTGTATTTTAAGGCTTGCATGGATTATTTTTCAGTACTTTTTAAACAAAGTATATTTCACGGAGACTGTGAGTGTTTGGGGCAGAGACCTATCCCATTACTTGTCTGGAAAACGCACAACACGGGATGCACCCTTGTGGAGTTCAGAATGGTAGCACATACACCAGGGAAAACGAGAGCTAGTGACAGCCAGGACTCCACTGCAGAGATGTTGTATCAATGCCTAACTCTGCAACAGCCTCTACCTGGAGCTTACGCATAGTGAGCAAAATAGACAGGCAGGTAGACAGAGGCAGAATGACTTGCTCAAAGTCACGAGGAGAATAGAGACAGAGGCAGGCAAAAGTCCAAAACAAGCATCCTGTCACCTGCACGTACATACTGTATCTACTGGAACATACAATTTCCATTAAAAAATGCAAATGTAAGGCTGGAAAGACAAATCACAGAGCTTCCAAGTTCTCAGAATAACACATCAGACAAACAAGGCTTCTTGACGTGATTGTGTCCTTTTAGAAAACCATGCATGATTCCCAGTTCAGTCTATTTAGTAAGCTTCCTACCTCTCTGTCCTTGAGTTTCATGGCGAGCACCAGCTGATGTCTGTGGTTAGTAAGGGCCTCCCGGTAATTTCCTTTGGAGAAGAATGCAGAGCCCAGATTTCCATGAGCTCGGCATTCTCCCGTCTGGTCACCTGAGTCACATGCAAACAAAAAAAAAGATTAGGTAACAAAAGGGTGGCTGGAAACATCCAGCAGAAAGACTAAAACACTGTACAAGTGATGTTCCAGCGTAAGAACCAAGATCAGAACAAACTCATCCTCATATTTAATACACAGCCAAATCTCCCTGGCCTTCAGAAACTTATACAATATTCCTCAACCTATTTTTAGAATTGTGTTAGTTTCTTCTTTGGCCTGACACCTGGCAACCTCCCATTCTTCCATGTTTATTCTTTGTTTGACATTAGCAATTTCTTTGTGAAAACAACTGAATGGTCCAGGGCTTAACACAAGAGCATGCCAGCTTTCCCCAGAAAGCAATTCTGCAGCCCAGCTCAGACACAAAGTACATCTACTACTGTCTTCTGTTCTTGTTCCCTAGCAACTGTCTCAGAAGCTCAGACTGACTACCTTTTTCTAAGTAATTATTGAAAAAAAAAAGGCTAAACAAAACAAAAATCCCACATACAAACAGACTGCTTCATTTAACACACATTTAAGGTTTTGAGCCTATCTCCACAGGAAGTAAGACTAGTCCCCATATACAAGACACCTGAGAATTAGAGGACCCTGTAAAACCTTAGCATATTCATTGATTGCTTGTCCCCTCACACATATAGGTAAACAGGGCTGCACAAGCCCGTAGTTCACACATTTAAGAAATTTTACATTTGATTTGGTAGCTTGTAAAATACCACAAAAATCTGAGCATCATAGAGAGATGCTGACCATTAGCACGACTATTAATTTGTTCCATTTACACCAAACTAGCACTCAAACGAGTGAAATGAGAACTCTACCTAAAGTCTTGGCTACATCCAAGTCCTGCTGCATGTATCCGGTGCTTTTCTCTGTATTCCCTAGGGACCAGTAGGCACTGCTCAGCGCAGAGAACACTGATCCCCGCAGCTTTAGGCTGCAAGTGCCAATCTTCAGGGCAGCTTCTAGGACAACCACAGAGGCCCCATGATGGCCTGCTGTGAGAAGTTCCTGGCCGATCACAGACACCACAACGAAGGGGCTCTTGTCCAGCTTCATCTTCTGCAATTGTTGATAGGTTGGCTCCAGAGACTCTAAAATACATAAAGGAAAGCAGAGTTACTCAACAAACTAAGTTATTTTCATCTACAAACCAGCCTAACACCTCATCTCCATTTTTGGTAACCAAATGACACATGAGTTAAGGGCCAGTCTACCCAAATCAAACCAAGATTTATTACAGGAATTCAGGGCTCAAACACATAGTTTAATATTTAGTACAAGCACATTGAGACAGGTCAGGTCAACAAGCAAGTTGATGCTTTCATTGCAGAAAGCACTTCTGGGAGACAGCACAAGAATGCAAACCAGTCTTATACTAAGGTCTGAAGACTGGTTTAATGGCAAGTAGAATACAGAAAACACCTGTAGAGTTTCATAGGAGATTGGAAATGGGCCACCAGCAGTGTATTTGAGCACTGTAGGTTCTGCTCCTTTAGCACAAACTTCAGCTGAATGTTTGAAAAAGCTGTGCCTGTCCACATACTGTGCACATGACGTGCGCCAAGAGAAGTGACAAAAATAGCAGAAAGAAGCTGCTCAACCTACACAGCCTTACCTGCTCTCATAAGCAGCCAGGATCTGAAGGTACACCTGCAGAAAAACAGCACTGGACTTGACAGACTAGTGATAATGTGTCTAATTGATTTTATCATGCTGTTGATAAAGCATCTTGGCTGCACGTCTCAGTAAAGACATCAATATAACAGGACTCCAGAGTTTGCTGCGCTCCACCTGACCACGCTGAGTTAATTTTCCATATTTATGACCAAGCAGGATTTCTGGATTAGATGCTCTCACCTGAATCAACATTATCACAGCAACCTCAGAATGCCATGTGCTCCTAGTTTTCATCATCTCTGCCCCTCTACAATCACAGCGTATATAAATAACTACAAAAGAGGATTTCCTACCCTTCCCTGAAGACGCAAACAGTGTGAGTGTGATGCCATTTACCAACATACAGTTAGATTGATCCTGGGATTAAATGCAGATGTAAGAGAATAGAAATAATTGCTGTAACACGCCACCAGGAAACAAAACCGATTATTGCTGATAGAGCACAGTTAACAGGCATAGCACTACAAGAGCAGGTACAAATTCAGTTCCTGTCTTACAGAGCTTACAATCCTAGCCAGGTAATGCATGCAAACATAGGGAGAGAGAGGAAAGCACAAGGCAAGGGCTCCTGGTAATCCTACAGTCAAATAGAAAAGGTGAACTAGCGTGGTAATGGAAGGGCCAATACAGAGGTCATTGCTTCTCTCACACAACAGCAAACAGCGAGGGAAGAGACATCGCCACAGCCAGGTGAACGATGCAGCATTAGGGGTTCATTTACTGTAGAAGCAAGTTTCAGCTTCATCTCTATATTTTGCAAACCTACACTCCCTGAATCCCTCAGAGTCTGCTTTTAATAACCTTTTGCACATCACTAACACAGACCCAGTTGCTCATCTTCTTTCTCTGAATGCAAGTATTCGGGAAGCGACCACTCAAACCAGTCTACCCATAGCTTGAAATTATCAATTATCCTGGTGGAATCAAATTACACAGGACTGGTTTTACACCATAATACCCAAACAGCTCTTCTATGTCTCTCATAGGCAGCAAACTCTTGTAAAGGGGGGCAGAACGATAATGTAACAACTACTGAAGTGTTCATAGAGTGCCTAGCTCAGTGGGACTAAGCTCCTGAATATTCATTGCAGTAGTACAGCATAGACGCACACTCAAATTAAAACTAGTACTTTATAAGCAAAGCTAACCTAAAATTTGCCAACCACTCAGTGAGAGGATAACAACTGGAAAGCAGCAACACTGGGAAGCACAGTAGGGAGCAGCAGTACAAACAGACAGCCGCAGTATGTCAGGACAGTGAGATCATCCAGCCAGACTGGGGGCTGCTTACAGAGTAATACCAGAACACCTGCATTCTAAGCAGCAGCCACAGTACATTTGGGTACCAAATGAAAGTAGCTTCCCGCATTAACTGCTATATAGGACAGAAACTTCTAGATGAATCCATTTTAAAGGATGGAGGGGAAAAAAAAAAAAAAACTAATGGAAATATTTTTTCATTTCAGTGCTTCTTGACCCCTAAGCCCTGGGGCCTCCAGCAGCATCTGCTAATGATGAGAATTATCATGCGTCGTTGCCATTGCCCCCCCCCCCCCCCCCCCCCCCCCCCCCCCGAAATACCATTAGGACACAGCAACAAAGAGCTTGCAAGAGAAACAGAGCAACAGAGCAAAGAGGATACTGCTACCTTCCTCTAGACAAGAAAATCTTTGTCCCTGGAAACGGGGACCATTATGAAAGAGGCAAAACAGCTACAGCTAATACTACCTCAACGTCCACGTTATGTCAACATTCTTCCCAAATATAAATGAAATAGCAGAGCAGACTTCTGTCTTCCGGACCATTGTTTTGAGATACATTAATACTGTGGAAAATCTGCCAGAGTACTCTTCTGCACAAACTCTGGCCCTGACCATTTAGGACTCCCTGTGCCCAGCGGCCAAGCACTAGAGCACTGCGGGAAATTGTTCCAAGTAATAACAAAGCCAGGGCCACAGCAGTGCACATCTCCATCTGCACCAGTACTGGACGAAAGACAAAGCAGCAAGGATGTCATTGGAACTGTTACACAATACCAGTTTGATTCATCTCCCCAGTGCCTCTTGAGTGGGGTGTCACCATCTTGCTGTCCCACTGAATCACAATACTATTTTTTTTCTTCCTCCGCCTACTTTGAGCTCTACTTCTCAGCAGAAAAGTCAAATCCTGAAATCATTCTCTTCAGGCCTCCAGATTTCTCCCCCTCAGACGCTGGCAGAGTTACCATAGACTGAAACTACTGCCTCTAAGTACCACAGCAGCAGATCACCTGAGAAAATTTCCTGGTGCTTACCTCGCATGGGAGATTTCATGGCAGCCTCGACCATGCCAACCAGAAGCTGAAGACTCTTGGGATCCTGAGCCAGACCCGATGCAAATGCTGCCAGTGCATCTGCATGACGTCCGAGATACTGAAGGGCTACGCCCTGTCGGAAGTATGCCTGAAAAACCAAAAGGAAGAAATGTCAATTACTAAATTGGTAGAGGTCACAAATACCGAATCTGCCAGTCACCTCACGCTGGCTGACACTACATGATCACATTCAGGATTCTTTGGTCATGCTAGATATAATCAGAAAAATCCAGCATTACAGCTTGGTTTGTGACTGCCCAGCCAGTCGCTTATCCCCATTGTGTGTTGACTTCCTCGACCTTTGCAAGGCCTCTGAAGTGCTCTGGAGACCAGGGATGGTAATTACCATTCAGACACACAGCTTTCCCCTTGGACTCGGCAAATTACTTATTCTGATCTTCTTATAACCAAATGCTCATTCTCTTGAGATCTCAGTTTCTACTCTCTTGGTTCACAAAGCATAGAAAGAACACGCTTCCTTTCTCAAAATTTCTCACCAATGAGTCCAATATAAACACCGTATTAGCAGAGAACAAAATGTATTGAAAGCTTAAGTTGTAATGAAATACTATACACAACTCCAGATAGGATCAAAATCTCCCTTATTCACATGCATCTCTCAATGCAGACAGGGCCAGCATTGTCCCACTTGCTGGGTGCAGCAAATGTCATCTATTGACTCATCAACCCATCTCACACCTGTATCACCCCTGGAAAGTCAGGTCTCCAATTTACAGCAGCATGTGAACACCATTCTGTTCCAATTACAGAATCACTTTTGAACCAGGATGCCCAATTCAGAATTCTGAAGTTAGCTTTCCTAAGGGAAAGGGAGAATGTTCCGTGCACACAAAGCAAGCACCATAAGGAGCCAGTATTTCACACTTAGGATGGAATTTTTTATTGGTTTTATCATGAATGAACTGACAATTAAAGAAACACAGATGCTGTATCAGCCAGAGAGCTAGGCAAACAGATATGCCATACTGTTGAATTGCAGTATGCTGCTGAATCAGGTTATTTACAAAGTGACCAGGATATCATTAAGTGATATGGGAGCAGGCAGTTCAATAATCCCAGACTATGAGTCTTGAAGTGAGGCAGGAAGACGCTCTTGCAAGAATAGTTTGATGGAACTGAAGAAAGTGAGGAAGAGCACTGTGTTGAGATAAAGGCTGTGTACCAGGGGGTGAGAGCTAGAAGTGCAGCAACAATGCAGAGAACGCAAGTCAGAACCATGAGCAGGGAGAAAATGAGATTGCACACAAAATAACAGTGATGAAAAGCTGGAAAAGAGCAAAATTAATTGAAAAAAAAAAGAAGGGCACAGGTGAACCATGCTAAATACAATGAGCTTGAAAGTACAGTGAGCAACTGCACTTACTGCAACCATCTAAAAGAACTGAAATGCGATCCAAAGTGAGAATCAGACCACAGACTAACAAGTAGTCAAATTTGGAGTACCAGCCTATACATGCACTTCTTAGACTGAGCCAAGACACTCATCATTTTGAACACATTCACAAGAACATTTTTGTTTATTCCTTTCAATGGAAACCACTCATGGAACCACGCAATACCTTCAAATTAACTTCAGTCTCTTCTCACTACACATTTGCATTCTTACATCAACAACCTCAATATGCATCTGAAAGGTGTTCCCAAACAGAGCTTTTGCATTCCCCTCAACTGTGATACCAAGAACCCCCACACAAAGCAAGAACTGCAGAAATGTGTCCTACTCACATAAAGCAATGGCAAATCCTCTGCTCACAGGATATGCAGAACTACCTTGAGACCTACGGCACCAGAGACCACAGAAACCACAACCACTTACTCCAAGTGCTGAGACATATTTGTAGCACATACCTCTAGACACTATGTTATAAAAAAAAAAAAGTGTTAAATCTTTAAGAAACATATTTAATATCCATTATTCAAGTTTTATCTTCATGTCCAACTCATATCTTTATGACCCAAACTTTGCTGTACTCTTGGTTCACTGAAAACTACTTTGATAGCACCAATAATGATACACAATAGAAGATAAAAACTTATACTGTATTAAAGAGTGCTTAAAGAACATAATACTGCTCCTTAAGATTGGCTCCTAGTATCGCATTCATGGGTAAGACACAATCACTATTTGTACCCATCTGCAACAGAAACCCGTGCTCGAGATACATTAAGAGTACGTGTGTGAAGGTCTTTTTACTTGTACGGGATAAATCTCCAATTAATATCCGAACTGGTATTTCATTAGAGCTTGCAGACACTTTCAGAATCCAGTCCATGGAGGCAGAGATTAAGGAAAATCAGAAATGACATGAGAAATTCATAGATATTAATATTTAATTCCTTTTCCATTAGCAATCGTTGACTGTAGAACTAGTTTTAATGAATTTGATGAAAGCAAAATTCTTTTCATTAACCTTTAGTATAAATGTGTTCTTATTGAACCAAACAAGCTACTGTACTGGAAACCCAATTCAATGTTAATTAGATTACTAGTATGATGCTTTAAATCGGTGAAAATATAAAGAACTAAGAGATGTGCAGCAGCCATAAAACGTGAGTTCTCCAAGCAGCGAGTGTGCTGTCACCTAAATCATGGTGTACACTTTTAAGTCCTTTTCTTCCCCCCAAGAATTATAATTTAATTACTTTCTTTACTGCTTCCTGACAGAGGCAGTTTGATGCAGCACGTCTCTGATGGGGGCCTTTCAGGCCAAGGCTGGTTTCACAGACCCAGGACTAATGTGCCTGCCTAATGCAATTATCAAGGATGAGGGCACAAATACACAGCTGCCAGCAAGGGAACTCCACATTGTGCATCTCCAACAGCTCACGCTTTACAGAAAGGTAGAAGCCTGTCACCTCTTCTCTCAAAACGCACACTACCTGTATAGGAGGCACATCAGAAGCACACCGCAGAATGTCAATTCAGCCCCCAAACCCAAAAAGCCGTATAAAGAGTTTTAATGAAAAGGCAGAAGGGAGATGGATGCTACAGACGATGCAGAGGAGACTCTCATGGCCTACAGAAGAGAGGAATTACTACAGTTAGCATTTCCAGGGTTCAAAAGGGACCACGTAGTTAGTGCAACGCTCTCTACATCCCATCCTATACAGACAAAGGCTGTAGCAGAAGAAGTAACGAGCTCAGCTTCAGTAACTCCTCAGCTACAGGTGCAGTAATAAATAGCTTTCCTGTATCCCATGAAGAAAAATGACCCCCGTGAGGAAAACGGGGAACAAGCATGCTAAACAAAACACACACAAAGCCTCTGCCCTACTTCCAGTTCTTGTACAGAAATTCAGACAAACATCTCCTAGCAGGAAAACAAACAAACAAAAACCAAAAACCCACCACAGGTGCAACCTGACAACAGAAAAAAAGCCTGGCCCCAGGGCGTCAGAGCACCGTGCAGAGCAGCAACAAGCCTGCCGCACTGACCATTGCCTCCCCCAGAGCTCGCAGTGCGCGTCCCACGGCGCTGAGGAACAGAGCCCCCGGCCCCGAGTTCTGCTCTCGGCGAGACCACAGGCCCCAGGAGAACAAGGCAGGGAAGAGACTGGCAAACAGCATTCAGCAGCATGCGCGCTCCATGTCCTTGCTGCAAAGAGGTCTTATTTCCTTCCCACATCTATTCCTGGAAACCACTTAATTTGAATACAAACCAGCATTCAGAGCCCAACAGAAAAATCAAAACAAACAAACAAACAAAAAAACAACCCAAAACTATTAATCTTAACTGAAGGAAAATTTTGGTCAATTTTTCTCCCACAAAAAATTTTCCTTCCTTTCTCCTCCAGTTTCCAGTTTATGCAGAACCCTCTCCACATATTGTGCTCCCCAGAGTCCTTTAACAGAATAAATAAAAAGCATTCATATCATCTATTTCCTCTCCAAAAGAGGCATTCACAAGTTATTTTAGCATTGGAATGAAGACACCATATCGAGGGAAAAAATCTGCAAACGGGAAATGGGGAGAATCACCCTTTGGAAGAGGAAAGGAAAAGGAAAGGCAGGGAGCCAGCAGCTGCAGCTGAAGAAATGAGACAAAGAGCATCTTTCCAGCCCTGACGAAGACAGAATCTTCCCACGCTTCAGTAAGCTTTACATTTCTGATCTGCACATAGCGCGATTGAAGGAGCGCTCACAGAATCACAGAAGGGCTGAGGTTGGAAGGGACCTCTGGAGATCCTCTAGTCCAACCCTCCTGCCAAGCAGGGTCACCTAGAGCACGTTGCTCCTTCCAAAATGAAAAACGTATTAATTTACCAGTGATCCCAGGTAAGAAAAGCCCGTTGATTCCTTTAAAGAAGATCAAAGCAACAAGAAGATGATGCTTTGCTAAAGACGGGACAAAAGAACAGCAGGTGTTTTCTAACCAGTGGCTCTTTGCATCCTCAATGTAATATAGAAAGCCGGAATCTCTTGTATTATTTCAGGCTCTGCATCGCTTTTTCCAGGAACACCAGCAACGCTGTATTAGATCAAACCTCACAAACTTACACTTCAGTTACTTATCTCTAAGCAAACGTGGCACCAGAACTCCTCCTTCGCCCATAGCTGGAAGAAAACCTTTGGGCAGTCAGATATCTGGTAAACACTGCAAGAAATATTTTCACCCATATCCACCCTGAAATGGAAGGATTTAAATTCCTTCCAAAAAGATAACTTTGGTACTGAATCCCGGTGCTCAGTTGTTTCTTGGATTATGCTCTGCTTCAGCTGCAAGTACCACTGACTAGTTGTACATAATTTTATTTACTTTCTTACATTTCAGTCACACTGACTGAGACCTTATTTCCACCTGAAACGTTGGCTTAAGTAAGTAAGAACAGGCCATCTGTTCTTTTTGCATAAATCTACCTTATTTCCTCTTATGTATATCTTCTCAAAGATAACCACTTTTAAGCTTTTAATTCTTTGAACAGGTTTGGTGTCCTTTTCGTACTGATCAGTTTTACTTCTCATCTCATCAGCCTTACCCTTTTTTGGTCGGATGGTGCCTCACCCCTATGCACAGAGCTCCAGAGGCATGGATCTGTGGTAACAGCAAGATACTCTCAGAGCATGGCCTTGCAAAGGACCTTCCCAATCCTTCGTTAACATACTAATGAGTCAAGTTCCCCCTCTCTTTAAATCTCCTTGCAATGGTGAGTAAAGCTGCAGCGGAGCACCATTAGACTAGAAGTCCACAGTATTCGTTCGCATCTAGTAACACATCTCAGGGAGAAGGAGCCAACTCGGGGACAGATCACAGGCAGACTCCAAGACGTGCGGGCCCACGCTCCCAGAGTCCAGACTCCCTTTGGTTTCATCAGACCTTGCAACTGCCAACAAACTGGACCAATTGGGGCAGGAAAATGTTGCTCATTTTCTGTGTGAGAGTTAAAAAAACAAACCACCACCACCAACAACAAAAATAACAAGAACAAGAAAAGCAAAAAACAAGCAAACCAAAACCTGCAGATGATGGTGCCCTGACGAGCGGGACACCAGACAATTCTCCCCTCCTCTCTTCATCAGGGAGCCAGCAGATGACTCCGGGAAGAGAGAGACCTCCCCCTCCTGACAGCTCACCCCGTTACTGCCCGTGTACCCCCTCACGCTCAGCGATGTGAACGCTGGCTCCGAGCCTCCTGCTCAGTCAGTGCCTTCCCTGGGGAGAGAGGAGCTTTCACTTGTCAGCACACAGGCACTGTGTCAGCAAATCCCTGTAGCTGCCTGACTACAGCTCTCACAAAGAAAAAGCCATAGCAGGGGGTAAACTAACACTGCTTTATGAACAGGTTCATTGAGGTCAGCCGCTGATGCTCGGAAAAAAAATAAATAAATCAGGAAATATACACAGAAGTCCTTTGTCTTTTCCGGCAAAGGACTGATCGCTCAGTACACTCCCCACTTCTAGGATTGTTTCGGGAAGGAGATCCTGATTCTCATTTTAATATATGCCACATGGGTCCTAGCTCGGACCTGTGTTTTGGAAGGGCCAAGTACCACAGCGTTGCAGCTGGCAATCAGTATTCTCCAAGTGATAGGTGGAACACCGCTCTTCAACAATTTACAACGTACTTAAATCTGAACTGAAGTTTATTTGCTAAAACGGAGACACTTTTAAGTTCTGACGCTTATACCCTACAAAATAACAAAGCCCTGCTTCAGTCAATAGAGGAGAAACTGTACTACATTAAAAAACAACCAAACAAACCTTCTATAAAATTACTTAAGAAGAAATAGCCAAATCACAAAACGAAACCTGAATCTGAAACATGCACCTTAGTTTTAAGAGAAGGAGCTGCAAACCTGGATTTCCTATATCTCCTTACCTTGCTCACCATCGTTTCCTTGATCCCTCCCTACACCTCCTTACTGATTGCTATCTTCATAGCATCTCCTCGATAACATCCCTCATTTTCTGCTCAGTCCTCCACAACATCCCCAGCTGCCTCACCATGTTTCCAATTCCCTCCCTTCCACCACACCCACGCTCCTGCATCTTTTCTGATCTGATCTCCTGACTTTTCTGGTGAACATGCAAGGATAATCTGAGAACCTCTACAATAATTCAAACATACGCAAAAAGAAAATCTTGCTCTTTGCTGAAATCTGGCACTCGATGCATCTCCCTCAATAGAAACTATTTGTCTCGTCCTTTGTGTGAGCACAAGCAAACTCGCTCAGCTGCTCCCACCTCCAGACTCACCAGCACGCCATGGGCTGACAGCATCTACTGCACAACCCTCTAGCCAGAGCCAGCTCCAGCTCTGCGTGGTGCTTCTGCTGGCGTCTCCGTCGCCAACCCCTGCAGTAAGCACAGCGAGAGTGATTACACAGGGAAGAGGATTAAAACGTAAAAGGCAGCTTTAGCAAAGAGCTGATCTGATCGTGTCACTGATACGAAGCAAGAGAGACTGTTAAGAGTAAGAGAAAGTCCACACACCTATGGACCTTCTGTTCTGGGAAATCAGGCGATATTGCAGCCTCACACAGTCATTTCTCAGTCACCAGGTAACTACCATCACTTGAGACAAGCGACAGATTTCATATGGCCAAGTGGAGATGGTCTGGGAAAGAGGACAGGGAGGGAATAGTGAGTGTTTTATTGAAAGCACTGCTGATACTCCGGGAACAACAACAGAAAAATCATTCTAATTAACTTGCAAAATATATTTGGCACTTGTGGTTTTGAAGCCATACAAAAAACTGGCCCCTTAACAGAGGCTGCTCATAGAGCAAACCCAAGCACGGAACGCCTACGGTCGGAAGCTGCAACACGCCCCGCACAGGAGCCACCGAGAACGTAACGGTTCTTCCCTCCTCATGGAGATTTTGCTCCCCTCACATTTTTTCAGGCTTGCCTTTTTGCCCTGTGCTTTTCAGGACATGTCATATTTTCATGGCAAAAATATTTTTTAGTGCTTTTTCTCTACCCTCAGCTTTAGATAAAGTGTATGAACAAGAGGAGAACGTGAAAGAAGACGTTCCTAATCCAACACTCCTGTTTTCTGGAGGAGGCTGATGGCTGAGCTGCGGCAGCATTTAAATGTCTGCCTAACAGGCTTTCTCTCTCTCTCTCTCTCTCTCTCTCGCTCTCTCGAATTCTAAACACAGATCCTATTTGCTTTGCACAATTTATTGACCAGTGTACTTTCTATTCAGGCTAGTCTCTTTTTCATCTGTGTTTATCAAAGCCCATTTAATGCACAAGGAGAACCTGATCTGTCCTGTCCTGTCCTATGAGGAGTTGCCACTGAACGGGCTGCTGCAGCAGCATACAGACGATACAAACGTAAACACTCTTGCTAGAGTTTTGATCCTTGTCACCTGAGATCCCATCTACAAAACCATCTAGAACCTGAATATTAGATCTTCAGGCGCAACATGAAACAGGATTAGAATGCAAATGCAATCACTGAAATGACTGATATTAACACTGGTTCTGAAATTGTTGTGAATTCTTCTAGTATCAACATACATGAGCTGCTTTAGGAAGAGCAATATTAACTGGCTTACAATTAATACAAAACAAGCAATAAAGATAAAAATACAGCACAAAGAAATTACATTTATGAATATGAATGGGACTTGTCTTTCCTTTACATTTTCCAAGATCCTGCTACATAAAAACAAGTCTGGTAAAGGAAGTCCTCGATAATTCAATGCTTTTCTTACCAGATAAGGATCAAAATGTATTATAATTTTTTGGACCAGCGGTCTAGGCTTTCACAGCAAATATTCATACTGTACTGGCATCTGAAGCAGGCTTTGGTACAACTCTTCAGGCTCATACCACTTTTCCCTGTAGAATCCACGGCAATAAATCACTCGGATCCCCAGCGCATCTTGTACGCAATGCTTGCAAGAGTTAGAGATAGGAAACAGCTGCAGGAGTTCAATCCTGTCTTACCATTGCCTCTTGTAAGAAAGTCTGATGCATGACCTCACATTTCTAGAATATGATTTAGTATCAGGGTACAAGCATTTTTACCCAAGTTCTTTACTTGGCAGGATGGTGTATTGTTTATAAACATTCTCAAATAGGTAGAACCAGGGCATCAATTAGCACACAGGAGCCCAGCGAGAGCATATTGTCACGTGGCTTCCTTAAGTCACACTAACCTAAACAGGTAGAAAACCAGAAACCGTAACTTTCTCTCTAAAGTAGGGCAATCCCTTCAAGAACGTGATGAGCGAAGGTCAACACATACAACGGCTGATCCTCTCAGATCATGCCAGCAAGAAATCCTACTGGAAGCAAGCTGCCCACAAGGAGCGCAATGACAAAGACACTGGGGCCTTCTACCCGCCAAGGGAAGGGTCCCTCCTTCCTGCCCGCAGCCAGCTCACGTTGCTCACGGCTAATCCAGGTTCAGCTGCTGCAGATCCACACAGGCTTGGAGCGGGAGCCACGGCTCTCCTCTGGGGGGGTGAGGGCTCCTGCACCTCTGTCTGCTCATTCTCCCTTCTCTGCCCAACCCCTCGCCTTCTGCAGGTGATCCCTTTGCAAATCCTGTGGGCAGTAACGCTGCATTGCGTATTCTTTGCCCAAGCTGCGTTCCTGGAATTCATCCGGTAATTTTGTCATCAAACTTCAGAGTCCCATTTACATCATGAATTGCCGGCCAACTTTTAACTGGGTAATAGAGACAGAAAGATGAAACTGGAATGACATCAGATGAACCCGGACCAGAAAATAACTGTCAAACAAATATGGAAGACTTGGAATAAAATTCTGTCTTAAGACAAAGACCTTCATTGTACACAAGAGAGGAAATTCAAAACACCTTTAGAGTCATGTCAGCTTCAGACTCTGGACAACCAATTATCTGGACAGAAAAGGCAAATGTATAGAAATACACTTTTTCTACAATGCTCCCTTAGTTTGCAAGATCAGCAGATGATGCCAAAAATAGCATGAATAATCTATGAAGCATTCAATCGGCCTGTCCTGAGTCTGCAGAACGCTTCAGTGCTGGACACACCCATCGTCCTGCGTGGGACTGTGCCGTACGTATCACCCAGCTCCCTCGCAGCCTCGCACGCAAGCAAAGCCAACATCTGACGAATACAACACGCATGAATACAGAATAGGAGGAAAATACGGGAACAGCCACTGTGGCTTCTTGGGGCCAGGCACCAGGTTGAATCTTTCTTCTCTAATTGTAACTGCTTTACAGCCAAATTTTAGAGAGAAACACAGGACAAATCTCTGCTGTGGGATTTCAAGAATGTGGGGAGAGGGAAGAATGTGCTTTAATTCAGAACACATGCAGCACATGCATAAATACTGCTTGCAGACCATATGCATTGAAATGCTGCTTTCACAGTTAAAACTGCACCCAAGATAACAATTTTCGTCCTGAATCCATACACTCAGCTGGCACCTGAACCAGTACTATTAGCCTACCCTAAAGAACAAGCGGACATCTGACAGATGTACCATCTCTGCAGCATAGCTTCTTTGTATTTTACCCGTTTCCAAGATGTCTCTAACAAAAACTATGCCACCTGAAAGTTGAAATTTCCTCTAGGTCCCACTGAGTCTACATAGAAAAGCAGGAAGGGGTGTGAGTGTTTGTAAAATACTATGCTTTGTTTTATCCAAAGAGCCTTTAATTTTTCTTACGAATTGTGCTTCCACTATCACCAGTGGGAGACTGCACAAGTCATTTTCCCACTGGTATTAAATGTAATCATTAGTAATAGAGTCAAGTCTTTGCTTACTTAGTTTAGCACAAAAATTAACTGCACAGCTTTTTATATAGCTTAATGTTGTTGCTCCGTTCCTGCCTGCTCCAGGCTTGCTCTAGAAATACAAGCTACAATTTAGAGCCTCCTCTTCAGGGAGCAACTCTCACCTCTCACAAGTGTGTGGAAACAGAATCTTCCTACCTTTATCAGCTACAACTATTAAGCCTTATCTAACAGTAAGAACTAGCCATGAGTGCAGTAAAGCACTCTAGACAAGCAGCAACCAGTCCGCTGGCGCCCAAACACAGCGCAGGGAAAGAACAACCAACCTGCTGTCGTTTAGGTTGACAGGCACAGAGGCAAGCATAGCGTCAGCTAGAATTCCTCTGCAAGTTAGCAAGAATAAAATTTTACTCAATTTCTGGTTAAACAAATAGCTTTAAGAGTTCCAGAAGAAAGGGTAAGCCACCTTCCAGCAGTAACACCAATCCTAGTAAGATATTACTGAAGATTTAATAGACACAGAATTAACACAGAACTAAAAATAAATGGATGACACCTGCAGGGTGTTTCTCAATAAAGTTTGAGACAGTGACAGGACTGTTTCTAACACATAATTTGTCTAGTTTCAGGTCTGTACCATGATTTATATTGTGTTAACATTTGATATTTATCTGCAAATGTACATCTGCATACAGTTCTCCCAGTTCTAGCAATATTTAATGTGTTGAGAATCTTTGCAGAACTCATGTATATACAAACATACACTAATATTTGCAATTGTACCCTTAAAAGAAAAATAAATGAAAAAAGCAGTACAAAGGGAAAATAGGAAATAATAAAAATCATGTCCTAAAGTGGAAGACACCCACCACAATTACTCTTTTTGCTGCTCAGCCTTAATGTTCCAGCTCAAAGTTTTGTTGCCTCACTTCGAATTACTCATCTGAGTAGCAGCTTAAATGACTGCCCCTCCTCTTCAGCATTTCTCCATGTTGCAGGCTGGCCATCTGTGCAAGTTTAGGTGGATCACAACGAAAACACACAATAAAATCTAGAAGTGAGACATTAAAGCATCTGGTCAGCCCACAGTCACAAGGCTTGGCTTTCACAGAAAATCCAGCAAGAAATATTTCAAAGATCTGTGTTAGATAATACAGCACTAATGGGCTGGACAAAGTCCTGGTGATCTGGATTCACGGTTAAGACAATAGGTCTTTTCCTAGCTGCACAACTGCTGATTAAACTAATACTGTGCAATGATTTGTAAATACTGTCTTACAGTAAAACTACTGAGGTTGACTAAAATCTTGAAATCTGGACTTAAGAATAAATAATGCTGTTATTATTGTTGTCAGCATTAGTCTGTGCTTTCTAGGCCAGCAGCTCCAACAGAGAGCATTAATGGCACACCCTCATCCTCCAGCATCGCACAGCGCACAGCTACCGGCTGGCTCTACAGCCACAGGAACGTTCAGCTCCAGCAGCACGCAAAGCATGGGACGACACTCTCAAGCAGCTCTACCACAGGAAAATACCGGCAAAGCCTCCCTTCAGTCCCACAGTACACAGAGGCGGGACGTCCTGCAGGTGAGTCTGTTTCCTATGCGATAGGACCTAAATTACCAGAAGAAACCTACTACCATCCCTGTCACCCCTGTGGCAGTGCTTACGCTGCCAAAAAGGAAGCTGCTAACTGACCGACGAGACAGCCAACCGCTGTGCCACCGCCTTCCTTACACCCCGCACTCCCCGGCAGGATGCGTCCCGGTAACCCTGCCCCAGTTCTGCCGGGCAGGCAGGTCCTGGCGGGCTGGTCTCACAACTACCTCCACACTCCCCGTTTTCTCCAAACACAGGCGTTCATTCCCTGCCTGGACGGGTGGACCCTCACAGCCTCACTGTCCCTGCCCGCGGCAGCAGGGTTGGAACACGACGATCTTTAAGGTCCTTTCCAGCCCAAGCCGTTCTATGATTCTGTAGAGTAAACTGAGATGAAAAGGAATGAGCCAAAATCAAGACAGCTGGAAGACAGAGACAATAACTTGCACACTAGCACTTCGGAGCTAGAATGGGACATCTCCAATTTTGAGTCCAATAATCAGTGAAACATTTGTTTTCTGTCAGCTTTCTGCTCTGTGATGTCAGCTTTAAACTCTGACACTCTGAATGTGCTCATGTCTTTAATAGCCATATTAGCTTGCTATTCCAAAAAAGGATGGAAAACAGAGGACTCCTCATGTACATACTGTGTCCATTTACAAAGGCACTTAAGCAAGATGAGTACTGAATCTTGCCATTTTTCATATGGCTAAAATATGGTAATTATGAAGGGAAAGTACTGAAGTCATTGAAAAGACTAGCTAGCCTGGCAAGATGCAGCTGTGAGAAAAAGACAAGTGACTTTGTTCTTAGTTATAAAGGACATCTTAGGGAGAAAATTTCCAGTTAATCAGAGAGGAAAGTTACAGTTACAGGACATTTGCTTTCTGCTTCATTTTCAGCATTGCAACAAGAGGTAACTAAAGTTCCTTCTAAAACCATAGCTGCTTACCTGGCCTGGTTTTAGTAACACATTTTTCTGACACTAAGAAAACGAAACACACATGCTTAATACAATCCCTTTGTAGAACTCTCACACTGGCCATAAAGCTGATGCTATGGATAGTTTCTCACTTCACATAATGGGTATTTCCAAGGCACAGGTAGGGAAGACAGTTGCTTTTTCTTTTCTTTATTTTTTTTTTTAATGTTTCAGGCGGACCCTTGGGTTTTCTTTGAATCTCAAACTTAGTATGAGGATTTTTGTTTCTCTTGCTGAGAAAGACATGAGACATTTGAACTCGGAATGAATAAGCACAACAGTTATTAGTGAATAGTGGTGGCAATTCCAAATGGCTAGCTCTAGCCAAGGCACACAAAGGTTCAGTCTCTCTAGTAAAGAGAGAGCGGGAGATAAAGTTTCTGCAGGAACTGCCCAGGAACAGCCAATTCTCAGCGCAGGGCGTTTTACTTTTATTTCAGTTACCATTAACAACAAGGTTAGGTAGAGGATAAGCACAATCTTAAGACAACGCACACTTGCCTCACCTCAGGAATTCTGATTCCACTCTTACTGTTGCAGTCAGATCTGATCATTTGTAGCAACGAGAAACAAGCACTAGAAACAATCGCATGACACAGCACAGCCCTGGGAATTCCCTGGGAACATGCCTTTCAAAGGAAGATCAACCATGTGTCTCTTATCCTCTTCCTCACATGCTCTGCTGTCTAGATTTACACCCAACCACAAAGTCATTTCATGTGTTTTCATTTCCATTCTAAAATTGGACAGGTAGCTTTCGGCCTAGGCATGCAACGCAGCAAGACTGCACAAAGTAAGCGAGCGGCAGTGCAGAAAGGATCCAGTAACCTACACTCAGCAACGGGCCTCTTAAAAGGCTCTGAAAAAAAATTTAAAAACTTTGGCTCCAAAAAAAGCTTTCATTTTACTGAGTCCAGTAAGCATTACAGAAAAAAAAAACACACTTCTGAATGACAAGACTACTAGTAACTCAACTACCAATACTTGTTCAAGAATGCAACCAGCGCACGTGCCTCTGTCTGTGAAACAGTAATGATTTGTTTCTTAACCAGCAGTGAAATTACTGCTATCCACTGAACGCGCATGAGGCCGAACGAGCCCAGCTGAGGAGCACACTAACATGGTGCAGTTGGGAGCTCTGGCCCACACACAGCCGCAGCTCTGCACCTCCTTCTGAACACTCGGAAGGACTTTTTCTGACTGAGGTCATTTCTACACTGAACTTCCATCCCCGGTCACTCTGGCAACCGCGTTGCTCAGTATCACTATAATTCGATGATACTTCAGTGGCTTTCAAACCATTCTGTGATCACGGGGTGTTGTCGCCCCCCCCCCCCCCCCCCCCAGGTCTTGAAATCAGCATAACTTTGTGCAAGTACTTTAGACTACAACAGCTGATTTCTCACAGTACTACAGCAAAACATACATGAAAACATCAGGCAGCAGGACAGACAATATGAAATACATTTAAAATGTTTGTATGATTTCGGTATGGTTATGCTGAAGTGTTACAAAACATAAGCCTGACTAGATTGCCACGGAAAAGTAGCAGTACAAATCTCTACAGATCTTTAGTTTTGTCTGTGGTAAAATGATATGCCTCAAAACTCACTCAGGATACAAAACTATCTGGACAAACCAAGGAAGCAGGAGCTCAGCCTTCCTTCCATTTGAAGCCTGAGCCTAGCCACATCCCCTGACATACAATTAACTGTCAACCACCTTATAAACTTAACTCAAGATGTGTAAAAACTGGTTTCTTCGAAGCTGGCTAATAAGAAAGTTAAGTTTACTAATCACACATGCTGCCATCAGCCTATGTTTTCAGCTCCACAACTTTGTGGCTCAAATGAACACCGGGAAATCAAATGCCGTCTTCCTGAAGCATCCTGTTTTGAAATTTAAATCGGATGTGAAGGAGAGGTGACAGCTTGGCATTTCTAAGATGTCCACATTCGCTGACATCCCCAAAGCATTTTATGCAGGCTCCTTCCCACCTCCTGTTAAGTTACAGCCTCCGAACAATCACTGAAGAAGCACATGGGATTTCTGGGGTCATTGAGCTTCCTCCTCATTTTCACCTGGATGTATTTGCTTCAGGGTTGTTAAGAGAGCGGTGAATGGATATTAGGTGTAGCAGTCAACAGCAGAGTGAAAAAAATCTGACAGAAATCCTCTGAGATTTCATTAAAGCAGCACAGTTTTTAAGTTTAAATAAAAAAAAATGGGGGGGGGGGGGGGGCAGGGCAATGCAATGGCTAGAGAATCACGTCTCTTACCTTACCAACGTATTTTATTCAAATGGCTCAAAACCCCTGTAACTGCTGACAGATAAACTTTGATCAGCATCAAATATAAGAAGTGCTTTAAATGTCAAGAGAACTGAGGTATTGTAGTATTTTAAACCGGCATTTTAGGATTTTAACACGGGCCACCTTCCCAACATGCGAGAACATCCACCAAAACAGCAGCTATGCATATGACAAGATGTTTGCAGAGATGCAAGCGTGCTGGAACACACCTTGAGAGCATTCAGAAACATGCTGTGCTTTGTAGTAAATGAGACCTGAAGCCATTTTCCTAGCATACATCTCCAAGGTTCATTTTAAAGACCTATGTAATCTTGAGCTAACCTCCCTATCTCAGGGCAGAAATAAGCAGTTTCTTAGAAAACAAAGAGAGGAAGGGAAGGAAAAATAAAAATCACAATAGTACCATCTCCAAGAGCAAATAGAATATAAGACAAAAGTAAGATGAAACGCGTAGTACTAAAGGTGCAGGATACCGGTGACGTGTTTACGCACAGGTGGCCGCCAGGTACACTGCAGGGTAGGGCAGCTCCAGGTGTCCCAGAGCAGAGCCCCGTGCTCGGGAGGGACCGTGGCGCAGACGCCCAGCACGCGTCCGCTGCGGAGCCCTGGCTCCTGCGGTCCCCTCCGTCTGCGCTCTGCCAGCGCTGCCTGCCAAGAAGGACAAAGCTGAGGATGGGGGAGAGGGTGAAAATCAAGTCTGTGGAAGTACTAAATACAAAAATATCTCTGGCTAAGGTGAACATGGGAAAAATTCTTCAGCATGGGCATCACATTTAGCGTGTTCCGCCAGATCATTACTCTTGCGATGCAAAGGGGAGAAAACCCTGTGGTTCCTTGTAAGCAGCCGCCTCCTTTATCACAGCTCTCTGAAGCACCAAGTAATTTTGTAGTTGCTATGGAAACTACTAGCTTTTATTGAACCGCCCTGAAAGGGTCAAGAGATACTATCAAAATGGTACATTGTAAATTATTTCCCTGCGAAGCTTCTGCTTCCTTTTAGTTGCCCTGCTACTCCTCTGTTTTGGTGTTAGAAGAGTACTTAGAAGGACTCCAGAGTAGGCGTCATTCTGCAGGGGGACTGCAGCAGGTAAGTCCAAAACCAGCAATTTTTCTTGCTCTAATAAATTGTAACATGCTTCACACAGAGGAGCTGCTCCAAGTTTTTTCTCACCAACACTCAGGCTGAACAGCTATAGGACTGTGACTGTTCTCTCCCTCCCACATCAACGCTGACCTGAGACAGTGGGAACTGGAGCGGAGAGTCAGCTTTCACTGGATTGCCAGAGGTTTTGCACTGCTGGTTACGACAGCCATGGAATGAATGACCCACAGACTGATCCACTTGTGCCTTTGGAGAATGGGCGAAACAGAGCAGCAGCAGAGCCCATCCCAGTGCTCGCTCCGTAACCCCGAGATGGGAACGTCTCCCTTGCTAGCATGCGTCTACGCACTAGGAACACAAAACATCACCTTGCCTGCGCTGGGCTACCAGAAAACAACAAAATCTACCTTCCTTTATTCATCATGTGGAAATTAACATGTGAAATCACAAATGTGAGCTAACAGTATCTGTTCTTCCAGGCAAAAAGAAGAGCAAGAGTACTTGATACATTTCCAACTTCGCTATTAGCCACTAGAATTGTTTCAGACCCACAAAAATGCCTTGCTTACCACCAAATTCTTCACTAACCCCATTTCTTGAATGTGTGCCTATTGCAAACCCAAAAGCATCAGCCGAAGGTAACAAGAATGCAGAAGTAAGGTTCCCTCTGTGGGGAATGCCTAGGCAGAATCAAATGGAAATCTTTATTTCAACATCTTGCATCTTAAGCTACAAATGTGCTTTTCCAAATAACTGGGGTGGGCAGGAGAGAATATTTTATTACAGAACACACCTGAATTTCAGAGGCTGCATGCCAATGACAGGCATGTCCAAACTCTGCCCAAAGGCAATTCAGTAAGTGACAGGCTCTGCTCCCTCCATTTTTCACTTTGCTGAAGTTGTACAACTGATGAGGAAGAATGCAAAAGCTCTCTCTGTGTAGAAACATTCTGGTCTCCCTCACATATCCCATGAACACCACTACTTCTGTAAAGTCCTGGCTTGGAAGAAAATATTCTAAAGTCTGAGGCATTAGGCATGGCTTGATATGAAGACTCCAGCCTTTATTCAGACTTTCCATTCCACAGAACCCTAAGAGAAATGAAGACATTTCTCTGAACATCCATAGGAAAAACTTCATCAGGTGGTCAGTTCATAAGATTAATGTTGGTTCTCTTTTCTAAAATTATCTACCACATACTAAAACTTCTACACACCAAAACAGTGTTAGCACTGTACAGAAACTGTAAATCATGCAAGTACAGCTACAAAAACATCAAATCCAAAAAGGAATCCAAAGAATTTGTATGTCACAGTCACTTCCAAGTAACAGGAACTCATTACTTTCGGACTCTGGTGCAGGCAAGTGCCAGGTGATACATTATACAGAGGGATGTGCCTGGCAAACAGAGGGCACGGGCACCTCTGGAGGCCACAGACTTGGGAATTCTGCAAAAGAAAGCCAGGCATCGCCCTCCCAGGGAGGAGCGGCTGACATGCCAGAAGGCCGTGCTGCCATCCAGCGGGACCTAGACAGGTTCAAGAATTGGGCAGGGAGAAATTTAATGGAACATAACGAGGGCAAGTGTAGAGTCCTGCATCTGGGCAAGAACAACCCCAGACACCAGGTTAAGCTGGGGACTGCCCTGCTGGAGAGCAGTGAAGGGGAGAGGGAGCTGGGGGTCCTGGCGGACAGCGGGATGACCACGAGGCAGCACTGTGCCACCAACACAAGCAGATGTTGCTTCAGTGGGGCGCCTCTCAGGAAAGGCAGAGACCAAGAAGTCCCTGAACTGCAAGGCAGATACCATCTGCAGGGACCTTGCCAGCAGGGCTCACAAGGATAAATACTTTATTATATATTTTTTTTTCAACTTCCTGTTCCATTGGCCTCTATTTCAGCATTTCCGCAGGAAACTTTCTGAAAAATGGTATGTTGTTGTTTCACTGTTGCATTCTTGTGGAACAAATGCAGCCATGCTGAAAACTAAAATTTATCTGTAAGGAAGGAAGAAGTTAATAATTACAGTTTGCTGAGGAAATCTCCAAGCAATAGGGATAGCTGTAGCCTCTTCGTATGAGCTATAAAAGCTTGAATAACCTTGGGCTAGAGGTTTAAGACAGCTGAGAACCAGAAAATTTCCTCCAAAAGGTACCACAAAAAAGCCACAAGAACAAAGAGCAGAAGCGATATCTCAGCCCTGTCTGCTGCCTGCCACCAAGCTGCAACTCCATCAGAGTGCTGGGAGGTGAACAAGCAGGCTTAGTGAATAATTGAAGACAAAATGATGAAACCTCCGAATGTCAGAGACATAACATAGTTTTGTAGGTTTCAACATGAAGGCTCTGAATTCCCAAATAAGACACACTGAATAATTTATTTCTGTGTCACTAGCGGGTCAGCAGCTGTTCATTCATACCTAACGACAGCCCAACACACTTCAAGATACTTGGATGGGTCTGAAAGGTTCAACTAACTGGATTCAAAGAGAATAGGTGATGAAAACTCATCCATTTACCCTTACAAACACTAAGCTCAGATATAAATGTTCAGACCCGGCAGACACGCTGTATGCACAAGGCCCCACAGATTCTGAACTTGCTTTACTGCCACTCAACCACTTCTAAAGATACTACAAGCGCTATTTACAGATTCACAGATTCACAGATTTCTCTAGGTTGGAAGAGACCTCAAGATCATCGAGTCCAACCTCCGACCTAACACTAAGTACTCCACTAAACCATACCCCTAAGCTCTACATCTAAACGTCTTTTAAAGACCTCCAGGGATGGTGACTCCACCACCTCCCTGGGCAGCCCGTTCCAATGCTTAATAACCCTTTCGGTAAAGAAGTACTTCCTAACATCCAACCTAAAACTCCCCTGTCGCAACTTTAGCCCATTCCCCCTCGTCCTGTCACCAGGCACGTAGGAGAACAGACCAACCCCGACCTCTCTACAGCCTCCTTTCAGGTACCTGTAGAGAGCGATAAGGTTGCCCCTGAGCCTCCTCTTCTCCAGGCTGAACAAGCCCAGCTCCCTCAGCCACTCCTCGTAAGACTTGTTCTCCAGACCCCTCACCAGCTTGGTCGCCCTTCTCTGGACTCGCTCGAGCACATCCATGTCCTTCTTGTAGCGAGGGGCCCAAAACTGAACACAGCACTCGAGGTGCGGCCTCACCAGAGCCGAGTACAGGGGCACAATCACTTCCCTCGACCTGCTGGCCACACTGCTTCTTATACAGGCCAGGATGCCGTTGGCCTTCTTGGCCACCTATTTTTCAGGAGCAAGGCAGCAAGAAGCTAACCCGCATCAGGTTGGCATCAGGCTGACATTTATCATCCCATCACCCAGACCCGTGCTCACGCAGTTCTAACCCAGCAGGCTCATCCTACTTCATGGAACCCTACAAATTGCATCACTCTCAGCACAGGGTAAGAAAATCAAGCCAGAGGAGTCGGTCCTGTCCTTCCGCTCCAAAGCTCTCTTTCTCCTAAGACGAGCAGAGACACTCATCGCAGGAACCTGACCTAATGGTCTGGTTAGATATAGGAAGGCAAGTACATTTGGGGAAAATAACCACGACTGACAACTATGTATCTACTTCTTTTAATTTGGAATACTCCTGGTGGGCTCCTGACTTCACAGAGGCAATGCCTACTGTCTTGTATTTGAGCTCGCCCTTCAGATAGGCATCGACATGGAGCTGTCTCCTTAGAAATGTTCCTTGAGACACCCTGGAACAAATCTTTTAGCAGATGGACTGCTTTCACACACAAAGTGCTGCCAGACAAAAATATCGCATACGATATTATGGCCTGACAGACAAAAAAAATCATTACAGGAGCTGGCTTGCAGAAAATCTCCACAAACTAATGATACCAAAGTAAGCAAATCAGGAGCAGAGCGCTATCTAGCTATGACATGAATCTGAAAGTGACACAGTGCCCAAGGTCCTACTAATAAATAAAATATTTCACCTTATAAGACAGGTTTTCTCCTATGCTACACTGTAACAGGAAAACAACACAGTTCACCTCTGACCACTGCAAACTGTAAATTGCATACATTAACTTTACAAAGCAGCCTATTTTTGTTGTATCTTTAGCTACAAGACTGGGTTAAAACCAAGAAGAAAAAACACAACAACCGAACGAGAACACAGATCTCTTCTCCCAAACACATTCTACTCACCAATGTCCGTAGCTGTCACCGACAGCTACAATCCGTTCCTACTTCTAGGAATATTCATAACTCCTACAAACACTGTGGCATTAAACCAAAACCTATAGCCTAAGCACAGACTTCTGAACTAAAAGCATAACTGCTTACATTTTAGCATATTAATGTATTTTCAGTAACAGATTTTCTGGAAACATACCCTGTATTCAGGATACAGATTCGTGCTTTAGTAAATACTTTTCACCACCACCTTTGAGAATCCTAAATTCTTGGAGCATGGAGAATTTTGAAGAACAGCATATGGGAAAAAAAAAAGAGTAATTGCAGCTGATTAGCAGATTGGAAGATTTTAGCCCTGTAAATTAGCCAGTGGCCTTTCGCTTTTCATTCTACACATGAATCAGCTGAGAGAAATTTTGTTGTTCTAGATACCTCTCAGGATTTATCAGGTCTAACAATGAGATAGTGCTCGACACTGCAAGCACCAGAAAAGAAAAAAGAAGAAAATCAAATTTTTTTTCCCCTCTCAAACTGAACCGATCATTTTTGATCACCTAATCCAAGGTAACAAACCTAAGAGAGAACAAGAAATACCTTTTAAAATACAGACCATTTTCAGTGTTAAACCACATGCATAAATTTTGAACCAGCCAACCCATGAGGAGAGTTTCATTCTGCCCCAAAACTTCAGCAGGGTACTTCTGAAGAGGGGAGGCAGGAGGAGCGAGATGGCCAAATGCCTGGCAGGATCCAAGAGCACAGATCAGTCTGTCCTGGAAACCTGCTTTCATGGAAATCTGCTACAGATTACAGAAATTCACAGACACCTACCAAACACAGCAAAGCTTGCACAATTTAAATCAACTCCCAGCCGTCACGGAATTATTCACATGTAACAGTCCTGACACAACCCACATCATAGCTGGAGCAGATAGCATAGACTACAGTAAGACTACATGACATTTTTATTACATAATCCCCATTTTCTGTCACTTATAAAATTTTGCAAAACTATTACTGTTGAAATTTCCCACACTAGTTATCCACACGGCACTAATTAGCTCAAAAAAGTGCAACATGGTATAGCAATTTTTTAGAGCAGGACTGCAGGGATTGTTTTTCCCTTTGAGTTTACAAAAAAAATTAAGAAGAATCAACTGCTTATTTTCCCTCTGTCTCTTTTAAAATTTGGAAGCAGAACCTGAAAATTAGCAAGGATACATCTATCTCCTTGACAGGAACATACCTTTCAAACATATTCTTTCAAAATGGAAATAAATTTGGCCAATCTGCAGAACTTATACTCCAGAGAGTCTTGGTATGGTTTAGCAGTTACCTAGCCATCCAAATCCCCTACAGATTTTATTTCTTTTTTAAACCTCCATGCTGTAAGATGTAGAACTTCCCCTAAAATGCCCTTCTTCGCTCAGAGGGTGGTGAGGCACTGGAAGAAGTTGCCCAGAGAGGCTGTGAACGCCCCATCCCTGGAAGTGTTCGAGACCAGGCTCGGTGAGCCCCTGAGCAACCTGATGTAGCGGGTGGTGTCCCTGCCTTTGGCAGGGGTTTGGAACTGGATGATCTGGAGGTCCCTTCCAACCCGAGCCATTCTATGATTCTACGAACGACTCCTGCATGAAGGCGTCGAGACACTTGGCACAAGTAGAATAACTCGGGAGAATCCACAATACTTTACTGTCACACAAGAGCCATGGAACTTCATATCAAGACATGTGCCTTCGGTCCCTCCCACTATCAACCAACAGAGCAGGATAACATGACTGCAGCCAGCAATAACCCCTTCAGCCCATGTGCCACAATCACTGCTGCAGATCTAAGAACTTCTAATGCTGCTGGAAAACCATGCTATCACCTAACATGATTTTCAGGGGAGGAAGGGTGGGATGATTCTTGCTTCTTTGTTTTGAAACAGTATTAAAATAATAAAAAATAAACAAACAAGTGTAAAACATCAAAAGTGAAGGTGTGCAGGCAACCAGTATCCAGGCATTGTGTGTATACATTTTCTCTAATATCAGCACATCCTCCTCCCCAGCCAACTGTAAAAAAACAAAAAACAGAAAAAAAAAAACCCAAACAAACAAAAACACAACACTATAAATAAACTCTGGCATTTCCTATTATGCAAAGGCCTGTTTGACCCAGCAGCCTTCAGGTTTTATACACTTCTCTGTTTTCAATTCCCCGCTCTTGATGCCGCTAGTTTTCCTCTTACTTTTCAGACACAGATACTATACATATCACTCTCTGCATCTTATCCAGCAAGGACTTATGTAATCGTTGTTGAACAAATAACAAAACAGGATGTTCCTTTAGCATAATAAATACAAGTATCTGTTTGCCTGCTCTTGCCTTTCTCTTCTGCCAGGAAATTCCAGGCTACTGTGTCTCTGATGCACGTTTCAGAGGCAGAGGGACAGAAACAGTAGCAATTTTCTGCTCTCATTAAGAAGTCAGGACCCCATCTTTGCACGTTCCCTCACCCAACGTTTGTGTACTCAAGGGTAAGTTTATACTGCACGTTCAGGTCAGCAAAAGCTTGTTCTTTTCGGTCGGTAAACTGGAAAAAATCTAGACAACCACAATAGCATAGCACAAAGACCAAACTGATAGAGTCAGTCCTTGTGCCAAGCTCATTTCCAGCGGAGAACGCAGGCAGGACAAGCCTGTTCCTGCACCAGTGCCAAAAGAGAGCACTGCGAGCTGGGGCTCAGCCTGCGAGCTGGGGCTCAGCCTGCACTGCGGCACAAGGGGCCAGCTCCTGAGGCTGCTCTCCTCCCTGCCGCGGCCTGCTGCCCTCCGTCTTCTACCTTTCTGAATAGGCCAAGACGAGCGCTAGAAGTGCAGCTCCCTCCTTGACTCATGCAAGAGAAGCAGCTTAAACACTCTCCCTTCTGCCAAGAAGATAAAGAGCCTGCATGTTGGTGGGAGCAAGAACTGCCACACGCTCATCAAATTTGAAACCCTGGCTGGAATTGCAACCCAGGGACCCAGAGAGCAGAAGGTCACTGCAGTGAACTCCTCCGTGCTCAGATATTACTATCCATATTACAGTGCTTACCTTCACGGCACTGTAACAACCCACTTTTCTGTATCTCCTTTCCTTTTACTTCACAGAAGCAAGCAGAAACAATAGTTCGTTAACTAGTACAACATAATTAACAGTAACAAAGATCAGAACCATTGTACATTGTAAAATCTTTGGTTTTAAAGTAATTCTCTGACTATTAATGACATTGTGCCACGAGGTCTGCAGCTGCATGACAGCATTAGACAAGATTTGCTGCCATGAGACACTTTTCAATCATGTCTTCAGGTATGCACAATTCTGCAAGCTTTTCCTGATTAATCTCTGTTCAGAAGACACAGGATCTATGAGGAATGAACAGAGATTCTTCCCACTGAAAATAACAGACAGAGTCATTATAAATGTGTTTTAGGACATTCACTATCAGATGTTCTAACTTTAAATGTAACAAAAATTATAATTATCACTTGATGTACAAAACCTGCTAGCATCATTCTTCAATGGGACCAAATACAAAAATTTTGCATGTTTATATGCTACCATAGAAAAACTGCAAACACACAGAAAATCTCTGAAATATGGGCCACGTGACAGTTTTTCAGACAGTTTTCCACAGTCTGTGATCAGAAAACATGTCAAAATCCTGTTCGTAGATCAGGAAATCCTCATCTTTTCAGGACAACTACATTAAACCTGAAGCATCTTAAGCCTAGAACAAAAATTACTTTGAACACCATGTTGGTATTTGCATTCTGACATTGTGTCAGAAATCTCCCTGCGCAAAAATAAACAAAACAACAACAACAAAAATCCTATAGAATCTGCTGTCTGGAAAAAGCTGTTCGCCATGAGAAGACTGCCTTCTTGCTAGCCTAACATCTACTGCTGTCCTTCATTAATATCGGCAAACACAAACTCAGTTACTAGGCAGACTTCCTACACAAAAGATCTTCCTTTGGGGAGATAGAAAGCTGAGAGAAGTGGCATATCAAACAATGACATTGACATGTAATTTGTGATTGTTCACTTCAAAAGCAACTGGAGATTTGATATAGTAATCCAGTGGAAAAGCAGCCGACAGCCACCGTGTCCTCAACAAAAACACCTCCTCTATAAACAACAAATACAGTAATCTCCAAACAGCAGACATTTTCATGCTATACACAGCATTTTAGCTCTGTAACCTCTTATCATTAATCTATCCTAAATGGGGATGCGGTAGTTAAACAGAGATTAGGGGTGCCTTAAATGTTTCATTCTTCAGTTACACGGTCTCATTTAAAAAATGAGAGAGTAATTCAAAGGGTCTGAAGGTTTAAATTTTAATCATTTCCCCTTTGCCCTTTCACACTACTTCTCCCAAAGGAAATTCCACTTGAAAGCATGACTGTTTCAGGCACCTGAATCAATAAGCCTCTGCTCTGAAACACACAAGAGCAAGGGAATGCACTTTCACCATTGTTTTTAAATACGTCCCTATCCTACACGCACACCTTGATCCTCTCCTGCATTAACTGCCAAGATCAGAAACAGAAACGCAGGTTTAGCAAGAAGGTTCTGCCGAGAGCGACTGGCTAAGGCAATCCTGGGAAGCCATGCCCCTTCTCACCCCTCAGAGTGTCACCCGGATGCAGGATCTGGCAACTTCCAAAAGGACTTGCTAAAAAGCAAGTATCACATCAAGTTAGGACAGGCCTCACACTTCCCCACAGAGCAAAAAGACAGCAGCATTGTACACTGCAAGACAACAACGGACACAACTCTGAACAAATGCTGCCCAAACCTATGCAACAGTCAGCCTCATAAACGTCTGTGTGTACATGCAAGGCTGAACGGCAGCAGCATGGACAGCAAAGACCTCTCATCAGTCCGAGACTGAGCAGGGCGTAAGTGCAAGAAGCCTTACCTGCACCAGAATGGCCTCTTCTGCTTTCAGAGACTACAGAAGGCGAAGCCAATTCAGAGTTCACATCGGGAGTGAGTTCGCACCTGGTGACACTGGCAGTGCTGGTGTTCATGTAGTGCCAGGAGCTCATCTGTCACCCTGTGTGAAAGAGATGCCCTAGCTGTTCCTGCGGCCTGCCCCTCTTCACGCGTCTGCCTGCAGCTGTTTGATGGAGTTACGGCAGGAGGACTCCATGGAGTGACCAACATTCTTTTGGATATTATAAAATCTGCCAAGTACCAGAAAGAACAAAGATGCTATAACACGCATTTAGAGCCTGTCTTTTCTTTTTAAAGTGAGCTAAGATGCCTATCTCCACTCCTGCCTGTTGTGGCTGCTCAGCAGGTGTTCAGCATCTCCTTCCATAATTAGAGCTCATTCTCCCTTCAGAAATATCCCAGAGGAAATGGCACTTTGCATTTTTTTAAAGGGGGATCACTGACATACAGCACATCACTTTCATCCACTATTAAGACCTCAGCAAGTACGTATTTTCTTCTGGCACACTTGAAACATGATAGCATGAAATCTCAGAAATGCAAGCACTAAAACGGTAACCACATGGCACAACAGCTAAGCTGCTGCCATTCATCTTTCTACTGCATTATTTGTTTCTGGACATAGCACTATTTTATAAAGTCAAAGCTTTGCTAGCATTTTTTCACGTTGCTGCCTTTTATTATCATGCACTCCATCACTGCCAACCTTCAGCCCAGTGTCATGGGATCCCCGAGGACCACAGTTACCTTTTCTTCAAATCTCTTAGAAGAGCTTTCGAAGAAGCACTAAACAGACTCCACCTTCCCTTAGAGATAACTAAGTCATTCAAAGACAACTTTCCCCTGAAAATCGCACAGAAAGCCTGTATTTCATGCCTCGGAGATTAACCAAGAGGGCTTCACTGACTTTAGGGTCTCAGAGGCAATTAGTCACTGAACAGCCCACCTGCTGCCTGCAACAGACATGGCTTCACGCTGCCTTTAACTATCAAGAGGTGTTCTTTCCAAACAAGTAATCACTGCAGTGGTACTCAGCTCTGTCTCTGGAGATAACCTGCTGGTCACCGGATGGAACATGAAGCGAGGGTTAGTGGGAGACACATGGTAATGAGGTGAATCTCATTCTTCAAGCACTGAGACTGTGTGATCCAGTGAATCTACCCCCTCACTGAGAGGAGTCAATTCAGCTCACAGAGAAACTCAGCATAAAATTCTCTTCAGTGCTGGTGGTTATATTCGAAATACACTTTGTCTGCACGGGGACAAGCCGTTAGCAGGGTGCATGAACAAAGATGCCTAAACTACCAGTCATTAAACTGCATGGCTCCTCCAAAGAGAGGCACCCTGCCTCTCAAAGGTGTACTCAGCAGTACTTCACCATAACTGCCAGCCAGAGGCAGGATTCACTGCCTGCTCTTGGCCTCCACAGCTGGGCATGCCCTGATGTTCAGCTGGTATAACTGGAAAGCACCTCAGCAGACAAAGGGGAAAGAGAAAACAGGACTAAGAACTAGCACAAAGGTGAACAAGAAAATTATTTCTGTACTACCTTATGAAACTAGGAATGGATATATCAAATTTATGAACAAATGTGTGTACTGCCAGTCCCTTCTGCTAATCCCTACCATCTGCACACAAGACATCTCTTCCACATTGCTTTAACTGTTTTAGTTGTCATCAGTGAGTAGGCCTAACAGACTTACGTTCTTTGATGGGTATTACAAATGCAGAAATCCTAATATAACTCACACAGCCCAGACCCTATTAGAAAGGTGTAGACCACCAAGCTGCTCAGTGTAAAAGGTTAAAAATGCTTGAAGTAAAAGACACAAGACTCAACAGTATGTGAATGGCTTGAATTTTACATTCTGGCACAGAAATTCCATTAAAATAAAAAGCTTAAGTAACTGTTACAAAGGCTTCCATCTTACTAGAGAACCTTCTTTTTAAAACATGGGTTAATGGTCTAATAGTTTGCACCAGCTGTTCCAGAAGAAATGTGCACGTGTATTTTTACATATGAGATGACTTATCCACAAGCCCCCTGGGAAGCCATGCACTCTACCTCTTTAGAAATACAACTGCCACAGGTCTTCTGTAAACAGAAATAACATTAGTACTTGAGAAGGCACTGATATGTAGTGCTGGTCTGAACAACGGGCATCCATGGGCTCAAATATCTGTAACAGCAGTTTGATAATCTATTTAACCTGGTCGCTGTTTCATTAAACTACTCACAGATGTAATCCTATTTTACTGATCACATAAAACATACTTGTCCAGAGCAGCTCGTCTCTTCAAACTGGAGACTTATCATTCCCAGCTACGCAGGAAAAAATAGAGTACTGTATATAGTTTACACCAACAAAGATAGGCATAACGAAATAAATATCTGCTTTAAATGAACAATGGGATAGAAAATGCAGAGTTAGTGATGACACCCAACCCTGCTCTTAGGCTTTGGTACTATAACCTTCTGCCTGCCCAAAAGACCCCATTTAGCTGCTACTTCAGTTAAAACAGCAGATTTTAGCTTGAAGACAGATTCTGCTGGAACTTGTCTGGGATTTCCAAAATGTATTTTGCATTTATTAATATATTATTAACATCATTAGGAAAAAAAAAAGATAACTAATCAGCACATACAGTAGTCCAGAGTCACTTACAGATACAGTTAACAAAGTGATTCGACGGGAGAAATATGAATCTAATTGCCATGATATGCAAGAGAATAGGATGCCTGGCAGAAAGCATATTTTTAAAGCAGAGTCCTGGAAAACAACATGCATTTGCTAATTCTTGAAGTCCTAGATCCCACTTTAATATCTAGGCTGTAGTCCAAACCTCTAAATTAAAGTGACATGGGTACAGACCTTGTGCAGTACTTATTTTTTTGAAATCACGGATAACTGTAGAAGAACAAATAGCACAGACAGATGACCTCCATCAGCCTATGTTAATTCTGATGGAAAAGCCAGGAAAGGCCTGTTTCTCATAACGTCCTATCTGCTGCTTTGCTCAGTGAGCTCCACCTAAATCAAAGGCTAGACCTTGTAAGCACAGAGACCAAGGCCAAAGATATATACAAACAAGTAGTGATTTTTATGTCAATCTTGTCTTTATACTTCTAGCTTTATCTGGAACATTTTATTTGTGTCCATCAGTAAATTAAAAAGTAGTAGCTTAAGTCATTGGCTTTTATAGCAAGAGACAATTAAATGCCCCAACTTATTGTTTGGAAATTTCCCCACTCTAGCAGCTGTTTCCCCCTTGCCAATATAATTCCGTTCTCCCACCCCATCATCCGACCCTGAATAATCTCTCACAAACTCTTCCCTGTTTATACACATTCAATAATCACAGACTTTCATGTTCCCCATCCACTGTCAGTTATCCAAATGATACAAATTTAGCTTCTTTGATCTTTCCTCATACATCAGTCCCTCCAGGCCCCTCTAATCACTTTTTTCACTCTTCTCTGAACTCCCTCCAGTAATGATGTGATTCTAATCCTCAAAAAGGAGAGGCTTTGGCTTCAGTTCTTCGCACAGATGCAAGCAAACTAATTCAGACTTCACAAGCTCTGTGCATATTACTGTCACCAGCCGCCAAGCACTAAACCATGACTCTGAAACAAAGATGGAATTGTCTCATGAACACTAGAGATGCCAGAAGCAGAAAGAAAACACAATGAAAATTAAAATGATCAACTGAGCAGCACTTTATATACCCATCAGGACTTTGTACGAGTAAAAGCTACACTTAGAAGACAGACACTGCTGTCTGCTGTGTGCTTTGAAGGAACATGGGTTACAGCCCCACTCTCACAGAACCGCAGTTTATGTCGGAGCTTCACGATAAATACACCAGGTAAATGGCGTGTACAGTAAGCGCTGTTTTTTTGCCCACAGTGCCTGCAAGTATTTAACAATTACCACATGCCACCTTGCAGCATCTGCATTTCAGTGGCAGGTGAAATGAGCCCTGCTCATACCGATAAAGTGTCTGGCAACGCACAGCGGAGAAGACACTATCAACATTGCCGCTTGTTTTTTGCGCAATAGTAGAAATCAAAGACCTCAGTCAGAAAGAGAGCCTCAGGAGGAAGGCTATGAATGACCCAGCAGTGCAGTAATTCAAGAACAATTTTGAAGAGTTTCCAAATGTACAGATTTGTTGTTTATTATGTATTTACATAGAGTAAAGGACAGAAAACGTGTATTAGCATATACTAGTCGGTACAGTTGAAACAGAAGGAAGCTTACTGCTTGCCTTCTAAAAACAGCTTTTGTATATTCATCTAGACTGAACACTAACATAACGCACAAGCAGCACATATGACAAAAACACAGAGAAAAGAAATTAGGGACACTATACACACAACTTGGTAAAGTCAGTTCAATAAAAGTTAAAAGACAGACTTTAGTAACAAGCTTTAACTTCACCCACTACATTTTGGAAACTGCCCTCAAATTAATATAATAAAAATCATTCATCAAAACCACAGCAACCCAATTTTCTTTTTAAAAAATTTTCCTGACACTTATTTCTAATTTTTGCTTGACACCTATTTCTAATTTTTTTTAAAGCTATCTTAAAAAAAAAAACACCTTTAAGTGCTGTAAAAAAACTTCAATTAGCAGTTTACTGGTCAAGTCTGTGATCAGTAGCCCATCTTCATGTTGTAAGATTTTTATTTTTTTTTTTGTAATGTACCGGTTTTCGTCCTTTGCTATGAGTTTCTTCCCCTACAACCTCTGAGGCAGAGTGGATCTGGAGACAACTTCCTTGTACAAATTAAGAACAAATTTGTGTTCCATATGCTGCTTTCGCACATTTTTATTACAACCATACTGCAGCAATGCTACAACAGCTCCAGCTCCTGCCTTTTCTTTCAGTGTGACACAGACAAAAGCAGGGACACGCGTTTCTCAGTTAATCTTATATTTTTTTCTACTCTCACTGGTTAGCTTCAGCAGGCAGGTTGCAAAGGAGATGGAGGAACAATATCGAACCAGTTGCACAGCTAAACTTGGAATGCAAGGGAAAAGGAATGAAATTCATTAAAACACAGAACCAGATGAAGTCATGGCTTCTTTTGTTTCTCTTCAGCACAACAAATCGAGAACAGAACAAAGAAGCAATGTTAAGCACTGATAGCTTCAAGGAGGTGGTCACACCAGTTTCAGTACTCGAGAGACTTAAGACTATTAATCGGCAGAAGTTAATCTTAATGCAGGGAATCTCGGGGTAAGGAAAGAGCTAATAGAAACTAGCAGGTATTTCAGGGACACCACATATTGTCCTCAGGTTACAAAGATAAGGTGAGCTCACTTTAGGGAGAGAAGGGCACAAAGGGCTTGCCTCATTTCAGTGCTGGGCTGCCCAGCTGAGGTGCTGGAAAAGGCCAGCAGGACTCCCAGGAGCAGCTGCCATGCTCTCTGAGGCCGATTAAAACAGTACAGACAGTAACGCTTTCCCATAGCTGAACTGAGGAGTACAAATGACTAACGGATTGAGGGGCTTTAGAGCATGTTTCCAGGTAAAGTAAGTACACTGATGTAATGAAGAGTTCAACTGCAGGGTATTCCTGCTCGCCTGCCTTACAGGGAAGTGATCCAGGTCACACACACACACACACAAAATCCGTGTCTGGTTCAACGCCCTAATTAACAGTACAGCTCCGCAAACACCTGCACTGGCCCTTCTGGCACAGCAAGCATCACTGAAGCGGAATACCCTGCATGAGTACTAACAGCATATAACTGGTTATTACAAAACTGCGGTCTGCAGGGAAGTCAGCACTTTCAGAGCAACCCTCCTTGCTTTATTCAAGTATTCACTGTGACAGACAATTCCAAACGTGTCAAATCACGATGGGTATATGACTGCTAAACAAGTTTTTATATCACACGAGAACACCATTACACACCAGTACAAAACACAGTAAAACTCTAAGTCATAGAACGAAGGACTCTAACTTTGTTCTGTATTTCTGCTTTTACTTAAGAATTCTTCCAACTACGCTGTATGGATTTCTCACTGATTAGAAATTCATCAGCGACGGTTCCATATCCACTTGAACTACAGCAAAATCTGAACTCTCTCGCTTCTTATCAATACCAGACAACTCACCACTAATCCACAAAACTATTCTAACTCTCTCAGCATACCTCACATATAGTGAAGTGTGTTCAGTTGGATTGCAAGCATTCCAGTGTCCCCAAATGACAGACTTACAACTCAGTTCAATTAATTGTCTCAGCACAACCATGCTATTTCTTACCTGAAGCGCTAGGAAATTTCCTCAGAATCAGTGCTTTCAGAGGCATTATTGAATACTGTGGACTGCGTACTCAAAGACACCGCAAATAAAACAGTGTATGCCAGTGTTACCAACACGTCAGAATTAGACAGCAACAGCTCTGAGACTGAATGTACTTTATTGGAAAAGACACACTGAACCACCCGCTGCTTCATGCAGTCCAGCCACTGGTAACCACCAGTTATCTGACAAAGACAAATCACAGCCCCTGCCCGCTGCAAGTCTGACAAAAAACAAAGTAAACCTTGAATCTTGAGACTCTGGTCACTGAAGAAAAAAACAACTTAATAAAACTTCATAGATTTCCGACAGAACAGCCTCTCTGACTATTTTCCATGTTCACAACACTTTTCATGAGGCTCAGAGGATCATAACCCTCTCCTAACTTTTACATGAGTTAGGAATTATTTTCAAAGTTTAACTGTGTGTACAACTCCTCTGCTGCTCCCTCTAATTCCTTACACACTCTCTGCTGCACAGCGCCAGTCCTCAAGATTTTAGACAACTTCCCTTAGTGCACTTTCTAGCGAGCAAATAAATAAACTAAGAAAAATTGACTCAAGTTTGACTACTAGTTAGAAAATACCCGTTGAGTTCTTTCCATAGATGTGCTGTCTGATCAGCACATTTTTTTTTACAGCAGCTAAGAGAATACACTTCCAATGAAGGAAGGTACCTTTACCATAACCCACAGGACTGTTTCACAAAACTCCCCACTTCACGCAGAGGGATAACATTGAGTCCCTAATCATCCCGGAATCACCCATCCCTCACTCTGACTGGTTACACCCCTCTCACAACTCCACGCTAACGTGCACACCAACGCTTCTCCTCTGGGTAGGATGCGAACTCCTGGCCTTCTCACACATCACGTGAAAGACAGGAGAAGCCTTACACAAAATCCAGATGGCAGAAACAGCTCAAAATCGCTGCATTTCAGTGGTAGCAGGTATCAAAGTAGGGGAGAGCTGTGAGAGCCTTCTGTGGGGCTGCAAAGCATTACACCCAACGGCTCTAAGCCTAGGAGGGCACAATGTACCGTGTTATGAGCACGAAGAGATGGAATTCATCAAAGCAGGATTCAAACATGAAAAAATGCTGACAGAAGCACGAAGACAGGCATCACGGCAGCAGGAGCCGCCATCTCAGCACTGCTGTAATGGCTGCCGGGGACGCGTCTCCATGGCAGCAGAGGATGCGATGAAGCTGCTGCCTGAGGAATTACGGGTCTGATCATGGAAGGACTCGGGGCCTAAACAACAAATGCTCCAGCTGCAGCAGGAGCACAAACCAGAGAGCTACACTAAGGGAGAGACTTGAGACAAACAGATGAAAACCTCTGTTGAATTCTAGAAGCCACCTAGAAGACACAGCAGTTGCCAATGCTTTTGTGGTTTGGACTCTGCAAAGATGGAGAATAAGATGACAACAATCCAGCCTGTATCCAGGAATCTCAAACTTAAGCACAATTATAACGAGCCAGTTATAATCACACTGGCATCAAGATCTTGTCTCAGGTGGAACTAAACGTATGCGTTTTTGCTGCCAAGACTCTTGATCTGTAACAGTGGGCCCCCAAAAGCATTCCTACTTTTCCAAGACTTCTCCTGTGCCTTGAAGAACACTTTTGGGGGAGAAGAAAAAGGCTGTATGAGATGGTAACTGGGCCACTAGAGTGCCTCCTTACTAATAGTACCAGAGCGCCCTTTTGCTATGTAACTAAAGAAAGTGTGTCGGAGTTCAGCAAAGCTTTTCTCAGCAACTTACGGAATGCTTCTCTAAGCCATGATGCAATTAACTGCTGAGAAAGCGCTGAGGTAGGCAGAATTAGGAAACTATAACAAATCCAGTATATAATCCTATACCATTTACATTTAGAACAGCCGAATTGCTTATAATTCAAAGTGCTGTAACATGTTTACAATTTTATTTCAGAATATCTAGACATCTTATCCCCCAAGCAGGACAAACGAAACAATCCAGCTTCAAAGCCAAAACAGCAAAATTAATTTAAAAAAAACAAACAAACAAATAACACAGCAAATTCTTGACAACCCCGTGAACTTCGTAGTAATACTTGCCATCCTGAACCCCTAATCTACCCCCAAAGTCACTCTGAAAATTCAGCACCACTAAAAGAATCATGATCATCCCAGTTCTTAATTAGTTCATACGAAATTTGAATCAATGTACTAGCATGGAGATCACTGGATTCAGAAAACACTTCCACGTAAAAACAAGGGTACAAGAGCCTCAATATTCTTGATGCAATATCCAGTTAATTGGCAGAGAAATAAGAGTTACTTTTGTTAAATTATTACCAAAAATAAGTTTGAAATCTTGTCTATTTCCTTAGCATCAAATCAGACTAAATGCTACACATGAATCAAAACAGCAGCTATCCTTGAAATGAATTTACGTAAGTCAGGCTCTTGTCCCGGAGCCCTAACTCTCTAAATCATAACTGTGAGAATGTTATCTTCACCATGTTCATTTGTTATCCTGTAACAAAATACCAAGTGATCTCTTTTGAACCACTAAACTGTACAAAACTTCTATTATCACAAAACTCACAAGACTTTTGCTTTCTAAAGAGCAACGGTGTAAAAAAATACTTTTATACAGACACTGTAGACTTCTCTAGAGTCAATTAAAAAATAAATCACAAACCAAAAAAAAAACACTCTCTTCTTAAAAGACAGGAAAGGCAAGGTATAACAAGGCACTACACTTAACCAACAGTGTCAGGAACAGAACATACACTATTTAACATTTACATCTTTAGCACTCCTGGTATAAAATTGGTAAGGCAGACCCGTATGTAACAGCTATTGAAGATGATGAGAGTTTCTTCACTAACTCAGGTGAGTTTTAGATTGGACTGCTGGGCTGAAATTGCTGCTACTATTCGCTCAGAAAATATTGCCAGTTAGCAAGGAAAGCAACATACAGACCTCATAAAATGGTTTTAATTTTTGCCAGCTATACCAAACATAGAATAAAAGTTTAAGAAAAACAAAAGTGAATTCTGTATTCGAAAAAAATTCATCATCATACAACCAACTGCACTAAGATCTGTGGTATGCTGTGACCTAATGCTGAAAGATTTTGCTAATTCTAATAGTTGGCCTCCATAACAGTCATTATTACAGAAAGAATGCATGACAAACGAGAGCTGGACTTCCTTCCCGACCATTGCAGAAGTCGTCACGCTACTTTTAACAATAATAACAATGCAGGTTTCAAAATATCATGTACTTATTCAGAGTCAGAGCTGAAGCACAGCTGCGGTTTACGACCATATAGTAAATTTATCTCTCTAATATAACTTTGATACTGAGATGTGTTAAATCTTTGATTTTATTCGCAGATGCTGACTCTATTTGCCTAACCTCTGAAGCCTGCTGATTGACAGTGTTAATGTATCTTTTTAATGGATGAAAAGGGAAATGACAGCTTTTGGCTCACGTTCAAACATTTCTTTAGTGCAAAATACCTTATAGCTCAATCTGCCTTTCACAGAACCTACAAAATCCATTCTTTATTGTGTTGCTAACAACTGGTGGCATCCTGAAAAAAAAAAAAAAAAAAAAAAAAACCACAGGAGCCGGATAGGAACACTTAATGCAAGGTCTACTTTGCTTCCTGAAAACAAGGTGTTTGCTTCCTTCCTTCAATCTGAGCTACAATAATCAGATCTCAGAAAACCCAGATAGCAGTTAGACATTACTTCTAAATCATTTCTCAGCTCTAGCTCTTTCTACATGGAAGTTTACCCCCACACTTTCCAAGGACAGCAGCTATGCTGACAAGAAGTTGGCGGTCCTGGTGTTAGAGGGGTTTGCACAAACGGCTGTCCCTAAAACTACCTCCAGGATGGCGGGCAGGGAGCCGCACTCTGACACATGCATGCCAGACACACTGATGATGGAGATTCAGATGAAGGGAGGGAGAGTGACCACAGCTTCACCAGTACAATTCCCTGCTGCAGAACCTTCAATTACTTTGTGCCCCACTAGTTTACTAACTACAATCCCGCATAAGGCCCAACAAAAATCAGGGCCCTGTTATTGCTGGCACTGAACACACACACAAAGCAGTAGATGTACATCATCTGTGGCTTAAGGAGAGTAAACACGCAGGATGGAACAGAATATAAATGCATAACAGTGCGGTGGTTGAGAGCTGCATTGCAGTAAGACTTTCACCCCTGGCAGGAAGTGAACTGGGGTTAGATAAAAGTGCATCAATTAAAGTAACTGAAAAGCAGAGAGGTAAAGATTGTACAATCTCTAGGGACAAAGCCCCTCTTCGGTGGCTACTTCTCACCTAGGCTAGAGATTGCGTGACCCCATCTGCCAAGATTCCGCGAGACCTGGCTGCCAGGCAGGGTCCACAGAAGGTACAAAGCCAACTGGGAGAAGCTGAACAACGTGGCAAGAGACAACAGCACGCACAAACCTGCCTTACATAGAGTCTACTGCAATTAACGTATAAAGCAGGGCCTGCAGCTGCTGCTCTCTGCCTAGCATGGCTTTCAACACTAGGACTGTACGACACGGGCGTGGACATTGCAGGCCCCAACCACGTACCTCCTCTGGAAATTTCCAAGCCACCTTCTCCGTGTACTTGTCTGTGTGCCTTTCTATTTCATAAAACTACAGAATAACTCAGGTTGCAAGAGACCTAAGGAGGTGTCCTAATCCACTTCCTCTTGTCTATTTGTTAGTCTCAAGCTACCTCTTTCTTCTTGTACTCAGGTCCAGCTGAGATGCATCTCTGCTGCAATGCTGAACTTACTGGGGGGACTGCAAGGGAGGTATGAGAACAAAAAAATCCACTTGAAAGCAAAGTTTTGAAAACATCAGAGGAGCCTTAGCTGCATGTGCAACTCCCTCTGCTCCAAGCAGTTTGACCGTCATAACAGCAATTACCCAAAACACCTAAGATGCATTTAATGCTCAGATTGTTTGAGCTATCCTCAATTTCAAAATTTCGAGTGGACACATTTTATATTTTTATATATAAAGACAAAACTCCAGACAAATTTTTTTAGTACCCAAACAAATTGGAGCAGAACAATCTTAAAGACTCCCCAGGGCAATAAAAATCTCTCTGACAATGTAATTTGTTACTGACATCCAAGGCAAACTGGGACACAAATCTTTTTGAAGAGAGCAAAGAATTTCTTGTAACACAGTTCAGTAATTCCTTTGAAGAAATAGATTAACATTCAACAGAATTGGAATTGAAATATTAAGCCTAATCATAAACCCAATTTTATTTTATGAATGTCAACTGTGATGGCAACTGTTGTCTACAGCATCCATTTTACAGCAAGAGCCTTATGCAGGCCTAGAAGCCCATGACAGGGCATACAAGTGCCTCATCTAATTCAACGACAGCTGGCTCTAACACTGGACATTTATTTTGCAAGATTTCCTATCTAGAAGGTAACAGTAAGAACAGAAGCTGAATTTTAAAAGAAAACTGCTTTTCTAAAAAAAAAAAAAAAAAAACAAACAGAATTGACTCTGTTATGCGAAGGTCTGGCTGGCTGTCCCCAGGGCTCTGACCAAGGAAAGCTCACTGGGATGATAAGATCACAGCAATGGAAGCTTTATTCCAAAGGCTGTTGCTTTCCAAAGTCCTGCAACTGTAACATTATTTAACAGCAACAGTACTTGTGGCTTAGAGATTCCCTACTATGCCAAAACGCATGGCTTTACAGCCCTTTGGTACTTCACAGGTGTAACTATGAAACGAGAACTCCCACAGCCAGGAAGGCACCAGGGACATGCCAAGAAACGAAGAACTTTGGGAGTGCAGATGCTGCAGTGTGCACTCCACATCTGGCAAACTGGAAGTGGCGTTTCACTGCCCAGATATGGCAGGTATGGGTCTGCATCTGAGTAAGTTCTAAGGTTAGAGTACAGAAATTCATGAAAGGGCTCTCCAACTATAACAGATTAGCATTTCTGTGGAAAATGGGATGGTGCCAAGTCGTAACAGTCTGCAAAGTCCTAATTAACATGAATAACACAGCTGGATATTTTATGTATCAGCCTCCTAAGTCCCTCCTTCCTGCCACTTAAGAGTAAAAATAGTAGAATGTTTTACAAAGGTTAATTTATGGCTGGTTAGGTGTGATTCCATTTTAAGAGAAGGCAAAATTGTTAGCCCTTTGCAGTTATCTGTATGGCAGGCATACGGATATTCTGTATTACTCGTGTTTGATGAAGGAAGTTATAAAACAGCGAGTTAGCCAGGGAAATGCAGATAGTTGGAAGAATATCAATGCAGTTGCCTTCCCTTCCATTCCAGAGTTGGGTTTTAAGGTGTACGAGCTAATATTCATCAACTGGTAGGTTAGAAGATAAACTTAACAGGAAAGAAAATAGTAATGACAAGGTAAAAAAAAAAAAAAAAAAAGAAGAAGAAGAAGAAAGAAGAAAGCATAGTTTACCTTGAGATCAGTGAGTTGTTTTATTGTTCTGATGGCAGTTTAGTACAGAATATGTTTTAGCATGATTCTTTACAAACAAATAGCATCAGAACTGATTTGAGGAGGAGGCTGATTTCTTCAGTCAGCTCCTGGAACTGCATGATTTTGTTCAGGTCCTGTATCAGCAGAGCTGTCAGACAAGTGCCTGAAATAACAATCCCAAACACAGCTCAACTATCTCCAAGGGCTGGTCAACCATTCCCACATCACGGAATCCAGGCTTCAGAGCCTGCACTTTCCAAGCAAGACGTGTGCCCAAAGGTGAGGCCGGTACAGAGCTCTACCCAAACAAGATCCGGGACAAGCGGAACTCAGATACACTGAGCATCTTTGTACTTCAGCCTTCCCTATAGAAGTGCAGCAAGGAGCCAGCCTGTCTATACTGGTTAGTACTGAGCTAAATACAATCTGCTTCATGTTTGGGTATCTCTACATTAACATCCCAGCATTTTGGCTTACAGGGCAGCTAGACTCGCCAGCACAGTGCTCTGAATGCTCTGCGGTGTTAGTCACAGGCTAAACAACAGTGAGCCTCCAGGAAAGATTCGACATCTTTGTATGCTAACTGCAACAGTGAAGTGCTTTTACAAACTATTTTCCATTAAAGGGACGGAAATTATTCGTAACTGGAGTCACAAAATTTAACTCTGATTGTAGAGTTTCAGACCAGGTGAGATCCCATGAACATTCTCATCTCAGCTGTATAACTTTGTTTTCACGTTCATGTAAATTTCAGGCAAGAAATTAAACGTGTCCAGATCTGGGTTATTAAAATAGCTGAAGTCACAGAGTTGTTCATGCTCCCAGAAAAGGCATGCAAACATAATTTGCAAAAAGATGTCACATGTGGGCCCATCTTACAATACTCATTTAGCTCGATTAAATGTAGCAAGCTAGTAAATAATAAAAGGAACAATAAGCAACTTTGATAGGAATAGCAGCATTTCCATATAATAAAAAAGACATTTTATATGAAAACACGACTCGCTACTCATTGTCATAAAAAAAAGATCACAACAGCAAGAGCGACACTTAATAACTGTTTTCCATCACTATTGTGCAGCTTTGTAAGCTAAAAGGAAGGTACAACAATACCTTTAGTTGCCTATGCATGCATAGAAAATGAAGTCTACAAAGCGCATAAAAAAAATTAAATATTCTTCTCATCTAACAGGGAGTCCATTTTATAGCTTAGAAAAACAGTGATAAAAATCAATAGCTCTGAGAGCTAAATTAGTATCATCTACTACCTAAGCACAAAGGTACCACACTAAAGATCCTGAAGTATTGCTGTCCTTTCAAACTGGGAAATACTGACTCTTAAGTTGTTTGATATGTTTGTAAGTGTGCACATGTGCACCCATGAGAAAGAGCAAGCTTGCTTTTTCTCATGGATGTTCCTCAAGAACTCACAGACTCCCTGGAAAACAGGTTTCATGGTAGAACTGAATTTAGGGTGGAATGAAAGCACCTCAGTTCTATCTCCAGGGCAGCCTCGAAGTCTGTTTTTCTCAAATGAAAACCGCTATGTCATCCCCAGGACAAGTCCCTCGGTCTCTTGACCCTCTTCCCCAAGCTTCTTGACTTAAATCAGTGCTGAAAGGACTCCTGAGTATGTCTGCGTATCAGTCCCAAAGCCACTAGTACATGAATAGTTCATTATTAGACACTGCAAAATCTCCCAGCAAACATCTGATCAGGGTCCTGGGCTAGAATAACTTCTGTGCAGCCAAGTGTTAAATAACAACACTGCTGTGAGCATCCCTATGCCTTCTAGCATCTGCTCCCCTCTCCTTCCAAGCCAGGGAAGCTGCCGCGAGACCAAGCAGCGGGGCTCCTGCTCAGCCCTGAACTGGAGGAACTGGAGCAGTACAGACCCACTTAGCGTGGTGAGCTGCTGAAGGAGCTGAGCCTCCAGACATCTAAACACTTCACTGGGTTGGCTTTCCAATGGCTCAGCCTGCCGAACCAGCTCCGTGTGCAATGGCACAGGCATCAGAACCAACACGAGGTCTGAGAGGTACTGTGCAGCCTGGGGTGGGGGGCGAGGAAGAACTACAGCAGCATTTACTTAGATCAGGTAAGCTACGGAGCCTTGCCTTTAGGAAGAATCTAAGTTACACTTTGAGCTCTAGTAAGTATTCCAGGACAAATGCTGCCATCATTCTTAACATTTTTTTTTTTGCCTGTATTTTATCATACTCACATGCTTAGCTGTTCCTCTCAAACCAATATTCCAAGTTTCAAGTTAAAAATACATAGCACATCCTCTCCAGGCAGGGGAAGAACTGACCAAGACAAGACAGTCTAGTTACATTCATTTCCTTGCCCCATTTACTCACTTTACGATCTTCTCCAGCCTTCCCCACACTGAAGAGGCTTCCTACCTGCACACCACACAGGCCACGCTTCAAGTTCTGCTTTGACTTGGCATCCACAACGACTGGAACGCACGCATATGATACGCATGACTCATGTCTGTGCTAACAGAATACGTTCTTACTTTTGCTGAGTATCACATCCTCTTATTTCACTTTCACTCACACTGTTGTTCTTATGCTTCCGTATGCTCATTTTTAACCTCTTTTGTCAGTTCTTGAAATAAGGACCATACGCCTTTCCAGGAAACAGTAAGAAGCCCAAACTGTAAAGCAATGGGAATCTGGGGGTTTCGAAGTACACACTGTGTTACTGTTTTTTCACGAGGATTTTCAGAGTTCTCATTGCACTGGCAGTGGGTGGAAATAAAAAAAAAAATCCATGTAGGGATTTGCTAAAGTCAGAAATTATTCCCATTCCTGAAGATCATCCCTACATTTTGTCATCAACATAATTCAGACAATACAGAATTTTTAGACATCACTAAAAGGCTGAAAAAGGATTTTCAAAAGAGTATCTTCCACTTTCAGTTCTTTCCACTTATCTTTTGTTTTTACATCAGCATTAACTTATCATCTGGACAGCCCTTGAGTATCTCATATGCTGAACATAAAGCCTGTGTAACTCTATCTGTCAGCTTGTTGGGAATTACTTTAAATGGATTCATTTGATTACATTAGCCAAGTCCCAAGTCCACTAATTAATAAAATCATTAGCACCTATTTCAGTGCTGTCAGAATAGGGGCCGGTGGGGAGGTGTGTGTGTGGGGTGCGATGTACACCTTTGCTTTACTTGCAGATGTTTTTTCAGCATTTATCATCACAGTGCCCGACTGTTCCACAGACTATTATGAAACCTTCTGTGCTGGCACAGAGGACTAACTACAGCCTGTAACGGTATTTCTCTGTGATATAATACATCTTCCGCGTTTACTGTCTAAAGCTTTGTCTACATTAAAGAACCCAGAGTACTCAGCAGCAGCACAGTTCTGCTTTACACGGGAATGAATACGAATAACTGAGCTCCATAAAATATACCCTGTGCTCTCAGCCAAAAAGGAATAGAAAAGTCCCACTTAAAAACTGGCATTAGAACCACACGGTGAACGTACATGTCTGTGAGTATCTGTATTGTAGGCTTAGTGGACAACAGAACACACGGAACTGCAGGTCCCTCAATACCCTGATTTGCTAGAAACCTCCTCTGGAGATACTGAGAATTTACACTTACAATATTGTTTTCAATTCAGTCTTTTTTTAAACTTTGAAACTTTGCTCAAATTCACAGCTCAAAACATAGCTCAGATACAGAATTCGACTGTTGTGAGGAAAGCCTGAACTCTTCCACTCTGCTTTAGACCTCCCAGAATGAATCTGTTTTGTTCTATTTAGGGTCTAGTCATTTTTATTTCTGTTCCTGGTCCCCGTGTTTGCACATACGATTCGTTCTAGCTGCTGTATACTGCAAGTACGAGGAATCTTTAAGGTGGCAATCACTTGGATTAGATTTACACCTATGGTTCTGGTTTGATTGTATGATGGTCTCTTTCCTGTTGTTTTTTGAATTTGTATGTGCCATTCTTATACATTGCACTGGCAACCCCCCCATCTAACAGCACTAGCAGCTTTTGGGCCCGCTGACCATTTGCCAGACAAACGCATTCCAGCAACAGTGTTGCCCAGGCAATCAGCACCAACCTGGCTCCAAATTGGCCCCGGCTAGACAGAGATGCCACTGTCAGGTAAGGGGAGACCTGAAGGGAAATGGAGTCAGAGGCAAGTGGCGGAAGTCCACGGGAAGACTCTTTATTAATTCTGATGCACAGGGAAAAAAATTAGCAAACTATAATAATTTTCTAAATGTCAAAAAACATACATGGGTTATGACAAAACAATATTTTAGTCACACACAAAATCTCCCCCCACATCAGCCGAAGGCCACATAATGCCTTGTGCACCGCGGGTGACAGCTGGTTATCAGTACCACCAAACAAAGGAATTTCATCTAGGTTTACACGCAGGGTGAATAAACTGCATTCAATCCCTATGCTGCACAGTTTAATGGTTGTAAAAGCAATAACTCCTCAATGAACAAAACACCTTAAACGTTTCAAAATAAGGGGGGGGAAGCAAAAGAACATGAGTACAAACCTAATAAAACAAACGACTCCTAATTTAGTACAGCAGTACACATGCACAGCTTTCACGTTTACAGCTCTCATTTTGGGATATTTTAACAGCGAAAGGCAGGAAAACTGTTAACCAGAAATGACCAGCAGCTATAAACAACCAAGGGCTACAGGAACACTAGCTGCTAAACTTGCCTTCTCGTTCTGTGAAAACTGCATCGATCTCCCTATTAACAAATGGAACAGCAGTGCCATTCCTGAGCGGTTTGTATGAGTCATTTTCTTGAAACTGCTCTGTAAAGCACATGACTGCAACACTACAAAGGCACTCAGGCCAGGCCAGCAGAAATCCTGGCTACACTCACGTGAGTATGCTGGCAACAACGACAAAATAAACTCAATCTCTGCCGAGATTTTATTGGTACAGTACTACAGCTGAAAACAGAACCTATTCCAACACGAACATAGTTTCCATCACATCACGGCATGAATAGGAATCAGTTTTTACTCAGACTAGTAAGATGTTTCATAGTTGAGATGAATTAAGCTGTCTCCAGTAACCTCCACACAAGCAAACTGGGTTGCCTAAAATCAACGTTATCTGGACACAAACAATAATGCAGAGGAAAAAAAATAACATCTGACATTGTGATTTAAGCACAACGGGTGAGCCAGCGCTGCAGAGTGAATCCTGACACTTGAAACGGAATCTTCCAGAGTCAAGGAGTCCAGCCAGCAGCCAAGAATAATATTTCAGCGGTTCAGCCGATACTGCTGTAACCATGGCCTAGAGGGGTTTCCATGGCCATAACCACAGGAGTGACTGCACATTCAGTTGAAAATAGTAAAAACAGACATTTAAAAATCCATAGCTTGTAGACATCTTAAAACGAATTTGAAAGAAGACACAGAGAAGCTTGGAAAACATACAGAAACTCCCATGGAGCTTGCCCATCGTCTCTTTATTCTGCTGAAGATACAACGACTTGAAATAAGAACTCCTCTCGCTGTAACTAATTGCCTGCTCGAGAACGATTAAAGGAACAGCTTCAGAAAAGCTGAGAAGAGACGAGGGATCAGCGACACTACGCTTGCCAGGTTCCTTGGAGATGCGGCGGCAGTGCACCCTCCGGTCGGGACTCTCTGGAGCACCGCTTATCGCAGCGTCTACCGCTCAGAGCGAGGGACGCTCTCACGCATTTCACATATGATTTCTATTTCTTCCCTGATGTAAAACACAGCATCACACATCACGCTACAAAGAAAGAAGGAGCCCTGCTGGTTCGAGCAGGTTTTTCCGAACAAACAAACAAAAAACCACGCCAGAAAACGTGTAACGGCCCACAGCCGCCGGGAGCAGGGGGTCACTGCTGAGGAGGAGCAGCACAGCACACTCAGTCTGCGAGATTTCCCCTTAAGGGAACGTCAATAAAAAGCGCTGCCAAGCGCGCTAGAGAAAGCGTCCCGCTCCGCACCGAGCCGCCGTGGCGCTGCGGCCCGGCCCGCCGCGAGCAGCCCCGTCCCACCCGCCGCCCGCACCGACGGCGCCGCTCGGAGCGCAGCGCAGCGGGGCGGCCCCTCCCGGAGCGCCACCCGCGCCGTGGCACGGCCGCTGCCCGGCCCCGCCGCGAGGAAGCCATATTAGGGAACGGCCCGCGCGGGGCGCTCCGCGGGCGCGGGGCGAGCGGGCCCGGGGCGGCGGCCCCGGGGCGGGGCGGGGCGGCGGCAGCCGGCGGGCAGGGGCAGGGGCAGGGGCACGGGGGAGCGCGGCCCAGCCGGTACCGGGGCCGGCGCCGATCCCGGGGCCGGCTCCGTCGCGGGGCACCCCCAGGGGAGCCGCTTCGCCACCCACCTTCTTCCGGGGCTGCCATTTCATCATATTTGTAGAGCGGGGACGGAGAGCATCAAGGTCGCGCTCGGGCGCCGGCGGCGAGCGCAGCGGGGCCGCAGCCCCCGCTCATGCTGCCCGGCCCCGCCGCCCGGCCCGCGCCGCCCGCGGGAGAGGAGCCGGCCCCGCCGCGCGGGCCATGGGAGCGGGGCTCTCCTCGGCCGGCCCCGCCGGCACCGCTCACGCCCGCGGCCCGCGCGGACCCGCAGCGCCCGGGCGCAGCCGCCCAGCGCCGCGTGTGGGGCCAGACCCCGGCCCGGCGCCGCCCACGGCCCCGCCGCGCACGGGGGCGGAGAGGGGCGCGGGCGACGGCGGAGCCCCCCCGCCCCGCCCCCCGGGCCCGCCCCCGCCGCCCCCCTCCCACGGGGCGGCGCCGCGGCCCGGGCCCGCGCACGGCCGCGGAGTTGCTCCGGTAATTACACTCGGGAATTAGCTGGAGGCTGCCGCGGAATTATTTCTGGAACCTGGAATTCTCGGGAAAGGAGGCGACGACAAACGAAAGCGACAGAGGCGGCGGTCACCCCGCGGCCATCCCCCGCGGCTCCGCGCCCTGCCCCGCGGGTGCCGGCAGCAGGGGGCTGCGGCGGACGGGCGGGGGGGGGCAGCGCGGCACCGACCCGCCGCCAGAGCGCTGGGCTCGGAGCGCCGGAGCCCCCGCCGCTGGGAGCACAGCTTCACGGAACCGCCGAGGGCAGAGGCAAACCGCAGGGCTGCGCCCCGCCTCCCTCCCGGCCGGGGCAGGAGACGCGCGGCTCGGACGGCTCCAAAACAAAGGCTGCGCTCCCAGCCCCTGCAGAACTGCAGCACGGCGCTCAGCGCAGAGGGGGCAAACCCGGCCCTAAGCTCGGAACGACCCCAGCGCTGTCAGGGCCCTGTTCGAACAGGAGCCCTCGGGCACGCGGACGCCGACCTCTGGCTCCCGCAGTCGCCGGCCCGAGAGCTGCCGGAAGCCGGCAGGAGCCAGGAGCGGGGGGGGCGGCCCCAGGCAGGCGGCTCGGGGGCCGGAGGCCAGAGCCCGCTCGCCTCCTGCATCGCCCAGCTGAAGGAGGCCGTAGCCCCTCTGACACTTCTGAAGAGTTCTATAAATGGCAAAATTAATATTTCAGTAAAGAAAGTAAGCGCTCAGAATCAGACCGCGTCAGTTACCATTGATGCTGTCAGGAAGAAGCTTAATTTAATTCATGAACAGATTGCAAAATGTATTGTTTTGACATGATCAACAGGAGGTTTCTGAAATTCCTCCTGAGTAAAGATAATTACCAGGAAGGAAAGCAGGAGCTGTGCATACAAACTTGTCACAGAAGGGAGCAAGCTGGTTGACTCTTAATCTGAATTCTTACTCCTCCAGTGATTGGCATTTCAGCTATATTTTTTACCTGCTTTAGAAAAAAAAAATACTGTTGACACTATTTTCAAAGCCATAGAACATATCCAGAATAAAGGCACTATAAATGCCTGGTATCTGAAGGAAATAGTAAACATTATTCACTCTTTCAAAGTCAGAGTTATCTGAATTCTTTAAAATTAAAGAAAACACTATGTGTTTTTTTTAAAAAAAAAAGAAAGGTCTGTTTCTCTTCCCAGCTTGGAAGCTGCTCAGTATGTAGCCATTCAAATGCCAGCAAATGTTGAAATAATTCTCTTACATTGGCAGCTTTCATCTCCATCACCAGAAGGAAATTCTCACGTCCATTTCAAAGTGAATTGATTCATTTTCTCCAGTAATCGGCAAAGCCAAGAAAACTCAAGTACTAGGGCTTTGTAAAGTTCAGTCTCAATCATTGGACACGTTGTGCATGAATATGAACACAAAGTGGAAGATAATGTTGGTCCATCACAGTTAAACGCCTCTCAGTTCATTAACAGTGTAGTGGCTGGAAAGTAACAATCAGCTTCCCCCTCCCTGTCGTCCTTGGCTCAAAATACTGCTTGCGTGTAGAAAGCCATGTGCCATCATTCCCTGTACAGGACTGTGCCTCATATGTCAGTAACCTAGGACAGGCTCTGTATATCTTCTCCATAAGAAACAGTATTGTGAATTCATTCTGAGTGAATGGACCATACCTCTGGAATCAGCAGAGTTTTCTCTTCCAAACATACATCAGTAATGAATAAAGATATTTTATCCCTTCCGATATTCATAAGTGAATAATAGTCAGCATTTTGGCTGGTTAGCACAAAGTCTGCTAGTAAAACGATTAACTACACCAATACTTTTCTTTTGTTCCCTTTCCCTGATTTACTGGCATTTATAACATTGGGACTGTGGAGATGACAGTCCAGTATAGTGCACCAAATACCTGTCCCTCTTCTCCTAAGGATGCTGAATAACTTAGAAGAAATATGTGTGTAATTAAGAAATATCTGATATTAGATGTCATTCTTACAAATCAAAGAAAAAATGAAAGTGTCTTCTTCAAATTAATCTGTTTCAAGAGCCTATAACTATTTGATGTACTATCTCCTTCCTTGCACAACCGTTCGTTTTTATTAACTTCTGAGTTCTAATCTCATTGCTTCACCTTCCCTTTAGTCAAGAGAACTGCATCACCAAGAAGTAACCACAGACCTCAAGCAGAAAAAAGTCCTGTTGCAGATGGTTTGGTGATCAGACTGCAAGTTAGACTAACTGAAGCGTATGAGAATTCAACTCATTCTACTCTACAGAGAGTCATTCTACAGTTTAGCAAGCAGGTAAGTCAGACAGTACTCAGCAGGTTCATAAAGATTTAGAGTAACAACTTGATCTTACGAAGTCTGAAAGATGCCTGCATTTTAGCAGTTAGCAAGACACCAACACAGCAAGAGGGATGTAGATCAGGCTCCTAATGGACAGGTCCCTAGGCAAATTCATGAAGCATAATAAAATCATTTTATTTACAAATTTATTAAAGCGGCTTTCAATTCATTACAATGATTCTGTTTCCATCACATAGCCTGCCCCAAACCAGCACACTGAACACACATACCGCATCTTGCATTTGTTTGAAGACAGATACACCACGCTTGATCTGAGCTACTACAGCTGCCAAACAAGTGTGGACTACAACAGAGAAAAAGTATTTCAGAAACTCCTCCTAGACTTGGAGATGCCTAGAAATTAGTAAGAAGGCAACTCAAAGCGTAGCAATAACTGTACTGGAGCTCTGAAAAGAATCTCACTTCTCTAGAGTACCAGAAATCAGTAAGTGCTAACTCATGTTTAGACATTAATTTATGGCAAATTCTTATGCAACTGACAAGCAAAATTTATTTCCAACCTCCACACTAAAGGTGCTTTGGTCTCAGTCTCCAATTACTTTCTTTATATAAGAAAGATGTAATGAACTTCAACTGAAGGTGCTGGGGTCAGTTAGCATTATCATAGTACATATGACAGAGAGTGCACAGAAAAGCACAAGAATACAGTAGGCTGGGAAAGCAATACAAGCTTCTACAACATTTTTACATTTTTGCACATCATGCTTTCTTTATCTGCTTTTGGTCCATCTACATTTTGTTTCTATTGCATTTTGCTACTGGCCTATAGCATTTGGCCCTGTTCTTTTGATAATAAAGATTGACTGATTGTTCTACACCGTATAGCAGTAGCATGGATCATTTTCATTATTAGGTTACCTGGGGTTTGTATCTCAGCAGCTGACGCTCTTCAAAAGACTGCAAATCACTTTGGAAAACACTTTGTTTAGCCAGGCAGAAAAAGCTCTTTTCACAGGGGTACATTCCAGGCTAAAAACCAAGGACAAGGCTTTGAGAAATAAGGTTAATCTTATCTGGAAAATTCCACTGGAATTTTCCTTCCACAGGAAGGAAGCTGAGAAAAACTGGTTGCTTAACGCTAATTAGAGAGTTGTAGCATGACCTAGTTTAAAGAGATGCAGAATTGGGATGAACCAAAGATAAGGAAAAAGTCTGCAGAATTCTATTTATTACTGGCAAGTGCATTCATTAAGCTGGAGGGGCAAGGGAGGGAGCTGGCCACCCAAGCAGAATTTTCTGGGGGCTGCAGGTGCCTGTCACTAATTACAAGTTATTCATTGGTACCCTGAAATGATCAAATATATCAATACAAGATTAAGGCTAATCTTGTTATGATACAGAATCCCCTCTCAAGTGCTGGTACCTGAACTAGAGCCTGTAGGGAATGGACTTTTGCACAGATCTCTCTTCCATGCTAGTCACAGGGAACAAGGGACATGGAACGGTCTGTTTCTTTCCTTGTTACTCATCACCCAGACTTCTAGACACACTTTTTAAAGTATTTTCTTCATAAAGTAGGTCTAGTTTAGAACGTTATTTGCCCAACCCAGATCACTGACAAGCAGAAACAGATGAGGTAGCAAGAGCTCCCACCAAAAATTTGCTTGCAGTGCAGAAATGAACAAGACATGTATATGCATTAAAAAAAAACACAACTTATTCTTAAAGGCCATACACAAATGCATGTGTCTATTTTCCACCTCATTTGGGGCTTCTGCCCCCGAATTAGGCAGTTGTCTTTTAATGGACCAGGTCTTGCGATAAAACTCCATCCCTTTTATCCCTTCTGAAACAAACGGGACTACGCACTTTACGACACCTTTTAGAACTACAAATGAGAGCCCTATTCCATGCCTTGTATCACAGAAAAGAGAACAGCACACTGCCCTGTTTCATCATCTTTCCTTTCACAGCACAGCAAGAGACTCTTCTGGCATCTCCGTTGTGAATGTACGTATTTATGGATGCATATCTATACATAATAGATAGAGAAGCTGCAAGGAAACGAGCATTATCACAGATTGAGAAACAGAGGCGGCCTTGATGCTGTGTAGCTATGGTTCAGCAATAGCTAAAACACTGGTATGTTATCAACACTATTTTGGTCACAGATCTAAACCGAAGCACTGTATGATCTGCTATGAAGAAAATCAACACCATCCCAAGCAAGCCCAGCACACTCAGTGCCCAACACCTCAACAAAGACTGTGCATATAGAAAACAAATAATTTACAGGTTTCCACACGAGGAACTAGAAAGAGTTCTGCCTACACCAGGGTGAGCCTCTTATTAACAGAATAACCATTCAAACTCATCTGTAGCAAGGGCAAAGAGCAACAAAACATGGAGAAATAACTAAACTCACATGGTATGGCACCCTGATTCTTCAGAAGCACACATTTATGCTGAAATTTAAAATATTCAGAAATAAATACGGGGGGACAAATCCATCTTTATTTGCATGGGAAAAGCTAATTATTTACTGAGGAAATTCCAGATCAAGAAGCTTAAGGATGAAGGTTTCAGTCACAAATAGAAATTTGCTGGCTAGTGCTGTTTTCATCAAAAGAGATGCATTATTTAAATGTAATGATGTGCTGGTAAAATATTTATGTGATAGTCTCATGGAAAAACATGTATTTCTATAGTTCATTGGGTAGGGAATATATTCTAAATTTTAACTGTATCTTACCAAGGAAGGTGGTTGCTTTTTATCTGTTAATTGTGACTGTTACTGGCCAAAGAAGCTTCAGCTGTGTCATTGTATGATTCTGACCAGAAAAAAAAACCCACACACATTTGGGACCTGTTTTTAATTATGACTTCCCCTTCCTTCTTTCCACAGCAAGCACAAGCACTGCTGCTATGGAGACAACTATAATTTGATCAAGATGTGGGTCAAAGTAATACCTGGGGGGGGGGGGGGGGGCAAAAGATTTACCAAATATATCCTCTTTGCTATCTGACCTCTCTTGGAGAAAGGACTTCTACAAATCCTCCCTTGCTGACTTCCATTACCATCTGCTGTCTCAAGTGAGAAATTCAAGGAGCAAAATAAATCACCTGTAGCTATCTAGCACTTGCTTCATATCACAACAACAGGGCACCTGATCACCTATTGCATGCAGAGTTTGGCATCTTACAAAGGAAAGGCTAAGTTACCACCTCCTCAAGGATGTTTTTGCAGATTCCAAAAGAACGTAGCTTTAGGTTGAGGAGAACTCCCTTCTACATCAGAGCACTGAAACCGTGCCTTATTTTACATGACATATATTATTTATTAGCGATAAAACAAATTGTGCAAGAGGCACCTTCCTAGTCTTTCATAATAGTACTTTTTCTAAAGAATCCACAACACTACACAGAGAGCCAGGAAGGGACGTTAGAGGAAGGAAAGCATTATCTGGACATACTCAAAAGGTATTGATGAAAACTAGGGCAGGATGGCCTTACACATGCCAACACCCAGTAACTGAAGTGGATTCACACTAAGTCATTGCTGTAATTCCAGCCAAGTAGTTAATATCAAAGAAGTAAATTTCATGACTCAAGTTGTAGCATTTAGATTCTTTCTAAGCAAGGACAAAATCCAGGGAGCCCAGACTTTACATTCATCCCAGCAGGACCATCTCACTCCACCTTTTTCCTTGCTCATCTTTTTCCTTAGAACATAAGCTGACGGAAATGTTGTTTATAAACATTGTCATAAAAACAACTGTTTTCCCTTAAACCTTTGAACTGCTTTCTCACCTCATATCATTATTTATTAGGATGCTTTAAGACTTGTAATCAGTTTAGGTTCCTCTTCCCTCACGTTTCCTGAGTGCCTGTTTCCTAATGCTGGAGACACATGGGCCATCTGACCAAATTGCAGGTGAAAAGAACTAGCCAGTGTTAAGAGCTTTTGCGCTTCTGCCCTTAAAACCGAGATTCTTGTAAACACCTTGCTGACTTCAGGGTTTTTTTCCTGACACCTGCAAGCTGCAGACCCTGATTCTAGGAGACCTGGATTCTAGCTGTCAAGTGGCTTTGAGCACAGAAAAGAAAAAATAAACACCTACGAGGAGGAGAATGGTAATAAAAAACAGATGTCAAGGAAATTTGCTGTTTCTTTAGCAACACTGCTAATTTGATCAAAAGCTTTACAAATACCGCTTGACCTCATTCAGATGAGGCTTCCGGTTTAACCTGCAGTGCTGTTCCAGAGTGGACACAGGCAGGAGTAGCTTCCCTGCACTGGAAAAGCAGAAGCGTCCTGTCCCCATGAAGTTAAGTTTTATGGGATTCTCCTTTTGTACAAATTAAGGTGATTAAATAAATAAAAACACCAAAGAAAAATTTCAACTTACGCTCTAGTTCGCCAAAGGGGCTGCAGGGCAGGGGGAAGGAGGAGGAGGAGGAATAGACAGGGGGGAAGAGCACACATGGGAAGGAAAGAAAACAAGCACGTCAGAGCAAGAGACCAGGCGAACGCATGGGCATGTTTGCCTGCCTGTGCACAGCTGTGGCGTGTCCACGCGCCTGTGCTTCACGGCGCTGCGCAGTGCCGCCTCAGCCAGTGCTGATGGACCCAGAGGGCTGGCAACAGCGCTGTGCGGCCGTCAGCAAGGATCCGATCAGCGGATTCACAGGAAGTGCGGTCAGGTCGAGGAGAGGAAGACCTCACGCACGGGGAATTTAGAAACAAACATTTTTGAATTTAAGTAGCTGAATTCAAAGACAACCACAATTTCGTTCCATGTTCCAATATTCACAATATTCCCTTACACCTCCCGGAATTGTTCCCAAATGCTGCAGTTCTGTGAGGAAACGCTCCCATTTCACGTGCTCGTGGTTTCAGAGAGGACGGTTTTGTTCCTGCACGCAGAAGCTGCTCTCTCTCGTTGCCAGGCAACCCCAACCATACTGCAGGACGTGCATTTTAGCCATCAGCAGTTTAAACCATTACCGTTTATTGAAAAATACAAATTTTAGAATGAAAACAGACACGGCTAAACCGGAAAAGCATACTCTCCTTTAGCACCTGGATCACTTTGTGGGAACCCTGGAGGCTCCAGTTTGTCGACAAGCAATAAACCACAGAATCACCGAATGGCTGAGGGTGGAAGACACCTCTGGAGCTCATCTGCTCCAACGCCTGCTCAAGCAGGGCTATCAACAGCCACGTGCCCAGGAATATGTCCCAGGCAACTTTTGAGTATCTCCGCAGACGGAGACTCCACAACCTCTCTGGGCAACTTGCGCCAGTGCTTAGTCGCCCTTTCAGAGAAAAAGGGCTTCCTGATGCCAGAGGGAACCTCCTGTGTCTCAGCTCATTCCCGTTGCCTCTTGTCCTGGCACTGAGCACCACTGAAAAGAGCCTGGCTTGTTCCTCTTTGCACCTTCCCTTCACGCATTTTTTGACACTGACGAGATCCCCCTGAACCTTCTCTTGCCCGGGCGGAGGAGTCCCAGCTCTCTCAGCCCTCTCTCACAGGAGAGATGTTCCGGCCCCTCCCTCATCGTCACGGCCCTTCGCTGGCCTCTGTGCAATATGCCCACCTCTTGTACAGGGGAGCCCAGGGCTGGTCCCAGCACTGCAGGCGCGGCCTCACCAGCGCTGAGCGGGGGGACCTGCTGGCAGCACTGCCCGAATCACAGGAACACGGATGTCGCACAAACAATAGGAATCACAGGAATACAGGTGTCACGCATAAACAGTAGGCTCATCCCTAGGCAGTGCCTGGAGGGATACCACTTCTGCTTAAATCATAAATAAAGTCATGAAAACTTCAGTCCTATCCAGTGACGGCACATGACAGCTTTACAATGAACAGCTGAATAGCAGAAAATGGGATACATGTAAACCCACACAGATTACAGCACGTTCTACCTAAAATGCTGTCGTAACCTGAATAAAAACAGAGTTTGCCAACCGATTCAGAAGATTCGGAGTCCGTGCTTCTGAGGGTATACAGCACATGATGCAATGTGACCCCATGGCAGAGTTAGACAAAGCGGGTAATGGCTATGACCTTCTTTTATTTATGGCACTTAGTGCTTACCAGTCAGGGCACATTCAAGTTAGATGTTACTTCAATAAATTAATTCATGTCCCGAGTTTGTTTTTCCTCCACTACAATTTACATCATATGTGCCTGTTATCCTGCCCTGTACTAAAAATAAATTGTATTTTGATTGCATTTTTGCATTCAACAAATACGACACTTAATGAAGCCCCTTTAAATTAAGATATCTTCATGTCATGATTCTGGGCTGCTCTAGCATCTACCATGGAGAAAACAACAGTATATACTTTTTGTCTTTGCCAGATGGAAGTTCAGAAAAACCACAATTTTTGAAATGATCAGTGTACAGAGATTATGTATGAACAAATTAGCATAAAGTCATCCATGAGGAAATAATAAAGTAGAGAGGAAAATTAAAAGAGGCAGGGGAACTTCTTCTATGGACAAGGTCACATTAGTCCAGCTGCAATATAACCCTATCCTGCTGCCTTGCATATCTAAGAATGAATAGGTCTTCAGTTACCAAAGACGCAACAATTTCATCTTCAAGGTTGACAAAAAAAGGTAAAAAAAAAATTAATAAAAAAAAGGTAAGCTTTAGAGTTTAGAGAAGCCATGATCTCTTTTGCATAAGTCAACTTTCTGCTGTTATTCTTCTGTTGATCAACAAGTGATATAAATTATTGCTTTTATTTCCCACGATCCTAATGAACCCCCTTTGCCTGCTTCTTGTAGCACAACTTAAGCATATTTGTGTTAATTCTTTCCAGAGAACCCAGCTGCAACTTAAGTTTGTTTATATGCAGAGAGTAGTGAGATTGATAATCATCTTACTCTTCACTGTATGATGATGCTTGGACTACAGTTCTGAGACAAACATTTGCTAGAAGAGGAAGAGATTTAAAAAAGGGTTTGTGTAAAAATGAAGGAACTCTGTGCCTGAATATGAAAAAACACAAAACAGGAAAGCAGACAGCTGTTGTACCTTCAAAGAAACACCAGCACTGTAGAAATACAGATCCACAAATATTCTAGAAGAATGAAAACAACTACCCAACCCCTAGCCATGTTCCAAGTGTGAACATTTTTAATTATAGTTTGAAATCATATGCTTGCATAGACACTGCTCCCAAAGGGGTGCATTCCAGACATATCTGAAAATGACAAGAAGAAACTGAAAAACAAAATGAATTAAATGAGCCAAATTGCCAGCATATAACCGCAAATATTGTGCAATGCTAACACACCTTGGGAGACGAGGGAAAAACAGAACACTATAGGAAAGAAGAATGAACTTGGGGAATTCCTTTGCTAGTAGGAAGAATCTTAGCACGTTACTGAGCAAGACAAAGATAATTATACAAAAAGAAGTGACATTACAGAACCGCAAAAATACTGTGTTCACTAATCAGTGTTTTAGAACAGCGGAAGTTTTAATAAGGTCATGAATTATGAAAAGCTAGAAAGGAAAATGAAGGGATCATTTAAAGAGAATAGTCACGAAAATAAAGGTGGGTGGAGAAAGAATAACTGCAGTAATTAATTTCCTTTAAAAAACTCAACTAGCTGCATAGTGAAATGAACCATCTAATTTACCAGGAGCCACAAGAGGCAAGGTCAAACAAAATTGTATTTCTTCACTAGAGCTCCACCAAGTTCAGCCTTTTATATGCTGCTGAAGAAAATTAAGTATCAAGCCTCAACCTACTCAGAGACCATCTCTTTTGTGGGTAGATGTTTCAATAAGGCTTCCTGAAGAAATATTTTCAAAGTGTTTGCCACTGAGGGAAAGGACAAAGAAGTCTGAAGCAGACAGGGCCAAACAGTTTGCGAAGCAACCTATCTCATGGCTATGTACGTCAAATATTGCCTAAGATATGGTCAATTTCCTAGGCGTACGAAGTCCAACACAAACTGCTTTAACAAATACCTTTTCTGGAGCTTACAGGGGGAGGAAGTTACAGAGTTTTGTGATGCTGCATAGTTCATCCTGCCTTTCAGGACACAGAACTTCAGAGAAATGCAACACAACTTAAAATTCTTTTTTATTTTCCTCTAACAAGGCTACATAATAAAACTATTGTATTGTAAAGGATCTGTTTTGTCAATTCAAAAATTCTCTTCTACACAGTGGAAATGGAAGTATGTTACAACTCCTATCTTACTCCTGAGCCCTGAGATTTTCAAGAAAAGATCCTGTAACAGTCAGAAACAGCACTTATAACTCTCTAAGGAGTGTTCTCCTACTGATTTACAATGACAGACAGTTCTACTGCTGAACTTTCTTGTAAAATGTGGAAGAGGAATTTCATTTGCGTCTGTTCACATTTTCAGTTGGGAATACATGAATAAGATATGTGACACAATTCATCCATATTCAGTATCATCTTTTCACCAAACCATAGAGTGTCGAAGCTATACAGCAGCCCTTTTCTATGCTACAGCACTACGAGAAAGGAAGAAAGGAATAAACTTACCTTCTGTACAGTGACAGAGTTTCTACAGATAGATAGCCAACAAGCTCTCAAAGAAAAAAATCAGATAAATCTTTAGATGGATGTTCAAAGAGCAGTTATTTCTTTAGGCTACAGTTATGTTAAAAATAACTTCATTGTCACGTCTGAGATAATTTTATAAGTAAGAAACAATCTTGATGTGCTATAAAACTACACAGCACCGCTGAAATCGCTGGAGCAGGGACAGCTTGCACTCTGAGGGTCTATACATAAAATTCTTGCTGCTGGAGAAGTATACCCAAATGGAGGTTTAACTCATACTGTCCTCATTACTGACACTACTGTCAGCCCAGACATTTTCACAGTGTCTACAGCAAGCAAACCTGCCTAACCCTACGGGGTGCAGTGCATCCCAACTCTCACAGAGCCCATTCTTTCCAGAAGGAATATTTCTATCGGATGAGTAAATCTAGGTGTAGTCTACTGCATTCACCATCATGATGAAGTGTTTCTGATGTGTTTTTATGTAACTTCACTACTTTTCACCATAAGCTTAGAAGAACTCATCAAAATAAGAACCTAAATAGCCAGTGACCATGTCAAGATGCAATTAGTTTTGCTGTAAAATGGACAGGCCAGCATGCTACATCACAGAACATGTATTCAGAACCTGACTTGCAATGTCATTTTTCAGCATGAAGTTGTGAGAGCATTTAAGAATAACTAGGTCAATTCTAGCACAACCAAGGCTGCAGCCTAAAAATATGTAAGAACTTAAGCGGTTCACTTAATACCTCGTGTTCAAGCATCCAACAGTGAAAGAACATGAGACTTAGAGAGAGGTATCAACATTTTTCTGCATGAAGGAACAGAAGGAGCCAACCATGCAGCAATTTCCACCCAAGCTTGGTAGGAAGAGCATGGGGCAAGCTATTTGCAAGAAATAAAAATAAGAAAATAATCAAGCTGCATCTATATAAGTGGTTACTGATGTCAAAAGATTAATTTTAAATACATTTTAAAGAAAAAAATATTTAGACCACACAATAAAAAGATTATGTAAACCGAAGTTTACAACTATTTTTGCAATCAGTCGCTTTTCTTACTAAATATTTATTTTAACAGGCGATCCCACTGCAGACTCAAAAGCACAAACTCACTCTTGAAGAGTCACGTGCACTCATTTTTACCTCCCCGTTTCTCCAACACACGTTTTCCGATTAAAAAAAAAAAAGCGGTATTATCAGTGGATGCCCCTGAAGCAGGGGCTCTTCACACATGCACAGAGCAAATAGAAAAGAGCAAGTATTGTTATATGATTCCCCATAACATCTGTGCAGACATGTCTGAAATCCTCAGAATAAAGACTACTACTTGTGGCCACAGCAGAATTCAGAGCCCAGGCTCCACAACCCATTCCACCTACAGCCTCTGCTTTGACTATCAGCCAGAAATGCTTAATGCCAACTAAAGACACAGTCACTCTCATCTAAACATCATAAGAACTAACATGCAATTCCATTCTATCGAGCAACTAGCAATTTTTCACAAACTTACACAGTCCCAAGCTAGTGACCTGTGAGTCTAAATCTATATAACACATTACCAATTCCCTCAGACATTCAGCCAACCTGAAACTTTTCTTTTAATCTGTACATTAAAACAAATCAGAGTTTGTACCATGATAATATGGTGCACATTGTAATACAGATCGATAGTTGGATGTGGTCTTTTCAAACCATGCTACTACAAGTAAAGCTCAGTCACTAGACTTGAATGGATCAATAATTTCTTATACTTGCTAAATTTATAAACTGACCTTTAAAGTAAGTCTGGCGATCAAAAAGAAAAATAAAATCTCATTTATGCTCTCAAGCTTTGTAAAACTATGCCTAACTCAAGAGGATATATATATATATATATATATATTTTAAGATAGCACATCAGTGATGGAAAACACGGCCATATTTCCTTCTAGTTTTCAGCAAGCACATTAACGGCAAAATTTCTTATACAGCTTCCTTTCTTTAATCCTCAAAACGATACAATTTGATAGAAGTAACTGTTTTATTGACCTGTTATTGCAGGCTCGTATGACTCCAGCATTAGTATGCACAGAAATCAAGGCTTTATTCAGTACAAACAATTGCTGAACAAAGTCAGTATGAGCAAATGAAAAAGACTATAAATGAATCCAAAAGGAAATAATGTAATGGCTTTCTTGGTCATTCTTGGCTTCTGAAAAATGTCTTTTCTAGAGATATGTAAATTAGTTAATACTGTATTCTGGCTATAAGGCAGCTTCGCTATCGTGAAGTGCTCACCTGCTGCACTCGTTTCCAAGCACTACAACAGCAAGTTAATGATAATCCAGAGGTAGCACAGAAAACACACAGAACTGAAAATGTAATATACGGAAAAGAGATCTTGGCAAGTAACTTTGATAGGCAATACCTCCAACAGCAGCTATTGAACATGTGCAAGAAGTATTAAAAATGCAGGTACGAGAATGAATTACCTGACTAGTGTAAGCAAATATAAGAAAGGGCAAGAATTAACTAAAGTCTTCTCAAACTATTAAGATCTAGGAGAGAGGGAGAAAATTCTGTAGATCTCAAATTTCACTTTTGCATAGGATGTCTTTTTGTATGTGCTCTATATAGAAGCAGTGAAAGACAAAAGAGAAATTGGTTTGGTAATAGTTGCTTTGCGTGGTCACATTTTTACTCTGGTCTACATGACAACATAGCAGGCTTTCAGAAACTACCTGGAATGAACGTCAGTCTTCCATCTTGCTACCCAATTGCCATTCTGTGAGTATCATAATTTAGGTAAAGTGCTGCCAATAAACTTATACCTACCACTTAAGATAAATTTACTGTTAACCTTCTGATTAAAAATCCCTTCTAATTAAGATGTGTAAAGGCTTGGGCCTAGTAAGCATGACTTTAAAGTTTTAAAGCTAAAGAAGTTTTACAACAAATTGTTCCAAATCATTACAGCCTCAATTAAAAAACAAACAACAACAAAAACAACAAACAAAAAACAGGTGTTCCAGCTGCTGAATCGAACTGAGTTGAGCTGCTACAGGAACCACATACTAGATTAGACAAGTTGTTCTGTAAATCTGATAGCCTGGCCTATTAAGTCAGCCAGTTACCTTGGTCTGAATCCTTTTAACGGAACAGACAAAAATCAGTCCAATCAGTCTGGAAACACCTCTAATAGATCTTCCTTCTACAGATTGAGAATATAGCAAATTGTGTATCTTGTGTACGGGAAAGACGAGTCCTTTCTGCTAATACTTGTTAAAAGGTTATGCCTTGCTGTCTGAAGTCTGGGAGTATTTGTTGTGTCTATCCAAGCACAGTGGTATTTACAGGACTGTGCTATTCCTTATTAAAGCTGCACAGAACATAATTTGCCTCCTTAGTTGTCAAGCACAAGACATGCCAACACATACTGCTGACAGCATGGCAAAAACGCCTACGTATCCCAAACAGAAGGAAGCAGATCCTTTTCAGAGTACAGTCTCAAAACTAAGCAGAAGAATGACTTCTACTCAAGAAGTACAAAACACGAATCTCCCACCAAGACACAGGCTTAACATTCCTCTGAGGAAATGATCAGAGTACATCTTAAACAAACCTTTCAAAAATGGCTCAGTTCCACATATTCCATAGTGGCCGGTTATCTGTACAACCCTTATAGGAGACTTGTTGTTTGTACTCCTGCATACAAATCAGCCAGATCACAATACCATTAGTTAGCAATAACCATTTCAGCCTGAAAAATCATCAGTAAACATCAAAAAATAACAGAAATAGAACAGAAGAAACCTCCTAAGCCTGAAATGTACTGTCAGTCCCATTTGGATATGGAATTCCTGACTTTCTGTAGGCGTTCTCCTCTTGCTGCCTTCCAGCAGCTCCCCTCCTCCTTTAACCTCTCAGAGTCTGTGCAAAGGGAAGGGGAAGCAAAGCTAAATTTAACTTTCTATATACTGATGACCAGGTAACATAGACTGCGCTTAATACAAATAGTTCACCTCAAATTTAGCAGAGAATTGTAATTTCACTCTGAAGTACAGAAAAATGCAAATCCAACATTGCTTTCATTGCATGTGAAGGACTGTTGAGTAAAACATTCAGATAATGCCTGGAAGCACATTAATCTGTAGAGAGATCTGTGCATTAGTAAACAGAAGAGTGGCTGGCACTAGAAACCTCTGATGTAATAAAGTTGTAACCATTCATAACAGACAGTAAAAGAAAGGTGAAAACTGGAGAGAATGGATACCTTTGATTCTCACCTGGTGCAAATCATTCATACTAGCAAACTATGTTTTCTGGATAAAACAGGAAATTCTCAGAGCTCATCTCTCAACTACAGAAAAATGCTGAATAAGGCCTTCTGAACAGACTGCTCTTGAGAGCAAAAACCTGGGGTTTAGGAGTGAGAAACCCTGCAGAGAGCATCTGTACTTGGCAGCCACTGTGACCTGACCAGGCCCAGTGCAGGACATTCTTATTTCATCTCTTAGTGTCTTTATAAAAATGACTTTTCCATTTCTCAAACTGCATTCCAGCACACACATCTGGCAGTGCACTGCAGTGTGAACAGCATTTACTAGCTCTCAGTGCATATGTTATGCATCCAATGACATCATGCGCTGCTCAGCTTGCCAAAGCTCGATCTCTACTGCGCAGACCACCAGAACAGAGCCTCAGAATCTCCATGGGGAAAAAGGGCTAACTTCCAACACAAAAGGTTGTCCCCTTGCAAAATCTTATTTAATGCTTTGTTTGTTGTGTTCTGTTCTCTCCTACTCATACCTATTCTACTTCCCATCTACTCAAAAAGAAATTTCAAATCATTCCTAAGTTGCTTGTATTATATCCTGCCTGTAGACATTTTCTCTTTGCAGAAGGCCATAACTTCTCTGAACACAACGTGCCTTTCTCCTTTTATTCGCTGTGAGTTTTTAACTCTTCATCCACCTGAAAACTGGGAAATCTGTATTTCCCCCAAAAGAGCTTTAGACGTTTTTCATTGTTATGGGTAACAGTAGGTGATGCAGTACAGACTTATTGTTCTCTGAAGATGAGATCAATAGCTCATCTTGTGTGATACTCATTACTTATTGTCTCAGCAGTGAGGAAGCTCTCTAGCCCACTTAAAATAGTTTTTACCTTGTAAGGCAAATCAGAAGAAAAATAGTTCTGATTGCTGAAAAATGTTTGTGTTCAGTCATAACCAAATCTTTCAAAACCTTTTAAAGAAAAGTACACATATGCCAACAGCAAAGGACCTAACTAGCCCAAGACTCATCACCTGTAATGTCAGGAGCCCTGAAGACGAGAACTGCTGCTGAGTTAGACCTGAGGTCTGTCCATCTTAGTACCTTATCTCTGACAGCGGTGACTCGAAGATGCTTATTAATCAAAGCAAGTATAAAGCTATCTTTTGCAACACACTCATCCAGATCCTGGCAACACAGTATTTTTGAGACTTCCTAAAATACATTTGGACAATTATGTATCATGTTTCTTCAATAGCTCTCTCAGCTATCAAATTAACAGTGGAACCCAAATATTTCTACAGGCTGCTACAATATCCTGTGTTATCCACCATGTAATTAAGATGTGTGTGGATAAACCACCGTATTTCTCACACACAAAGCAAAAGCTAATCGCAGCACTGATATTCACCCGTTACATCAGTGTCATATATGGGTAAAGCCAAGCGAAATTTTCTTTTATTTGCTACTTCAGCTATCCTGACTTTGAACCCTCATTGCCTCCTTCACTAACCTGCTGTCATCTAGCCTCTCACTTTGAATAGGTTATCAGAGGAATACGTATAATACTACGATAATTAGATTTGTTTGTTTAAACCTATTCCTTAACAATTTCATTAGGTGCCCTACTGTTCTTGTATCATGAAAAACCCTAAACAACCATTTCCTATTTTCATTCTCTACACATTGATGATTCTATAGAACTTTATCAGATTATCTGTTACCTTAAAATACAGCCTGAGTAAAAGTACCCTATTTTAGCTATATAGCCTGCAAGCATTTTCACCTTTTAGCTGCTTTTTAAATTACCTGTTCATGTCTTCTCATGTTGATGCTGTTTTCTTTTTTAAAGCTGACCACTGCAGCGATCAGTTTTTGCTTATTCTAGCTACAAGGATTCTGAATTCAAGTACTATTACTCATTAATAGCCACATCTTGAATACGTTCCTGTACACTGCTCAGTTTCCAGATTTTGTTCTTTTAAGCCTTATTTCCTGCTTTTCAGACACCATCATTGAATACAGTACAGAAACTATAAAAAAAACAACTTTCATTTATTCCTTCATTATTTTTAAACTACAACATAGGATGAGAATTGATTGAACTTAAAGGATTCAGAACGCATTGAAAAATAGCTTCAAGCTCAGTAAACAGTCCATCACAGCCAAAAATAGAGAGGCAACTGGTAATTACTTTGCTAGGAGGAGGAAGATGTACATTAGCAGCACCTGACACTGGGAAATATCTGTTTTCCTACTTCACCATTTCCACTATGCTTGAAGAGTTCCCTGAACAATAACATATCCTCAGGACTTGCAGTACAAGCTAGCATATCACTTACTGTCCAAAGTATACATATTCCAGTGCACAGAAATTGTATGCAATGTATTACTTCGGAAGTTTGTACTTTGGTCTCATAACTCACAAGACCAAGATGACTTTAAGTAATTCATAGTTATTTTTCACTTGTGTGTCTATTTTACTTCATTTAATTTCTGTACACATTGTGTGAATACATACATGTATACGTATTTCGTCCTTCAGACACAGACGCACACATATGCATGTTTTTGCACCTTTTCCAATCTTGTTGCAAAAAAAAAAAGGAAAAGCACATATCAAAAGACAATTCTAATTATCGTGCTATTTTATAAAGCTCCCGAACACTTAAAGCAAGAGCATATATACACACTAGCTTACGTCACCAGAATGCTGCCTTTTTCTTAAGGTGCTCATTTCCTATTCCAGAAACACACCATGCATGACCTCATTCAGAAAATGAGGAGGATAAATCCCATGACTAGATCAAGGAAAGGAGTTTAGCCTTTCAAGTCTGTCAGAGCTCTCAAACTGTCTGAGAGAAGTCAACAGTCACCATGGTCTAGACTGTTCTGAAGTGAAGATAGCAGCTCTAGGTAACTGAGGAAAGTTTGGCATCAGACAGAAATTTTTGGAAAGAGCAGTGTCCTAATAGCAGCACCTGAACAAAGCTAAGGCAAAGATAAGACTGAAGGACAAAACCACCTGCCTGAATGACAAGCCCTCAAGTCCTACAGAGGCAGGACACAGTCCTGCATTTCAATGCTCAGGCAAGGAATGCTACTCTGATTTCTCTTCCTCTCAGGGAAGTGGAAGAAACTAGCAGGGACTTTACTACTTGTGGGACATTGAGTTGCCAGGGTAGCAACAGAGGCAATACGGACCACCTCTAACTGTTTTACTAGCTGTATCTCTCATGTTAATACTTTTCAGTAATTAAAACCTGATAGCAATTTCAGACCATGAGTGATCTGTTTGTCTGTCTCTCTATACACATAACATCTCTTATGACTGTAAAAATTCTGAAACTTACCAAAGCTGTCTCTTTCCTCCATCTCCTTTTATCAGTCCCCCAAAAAGTCAGTAAAAGGAAACACATATGCAGATACTGTAACCGGTAACAAAACAATAACGGGAGATAAGCACAGTTCTAAGACTTCATTGCAATAAATCCTCTAACAGAGACGAAAAACACCATTTCCAGGTCTGAAATCCACTCAAATAGGCTTAATTGTCAATTCTAAAGCAATTCAAAAGGCGGAGAAAAATTGCAACAGATTCAGGTTTCAAAACGAAGAATTCAGTTTTCCTCTCACGCAAAATAGTTCAATGTGCAACACAGCCAACTCATCAGTCATGGGTCACTCAAAGGTTACCCACAGAGATATGACAAAAGCTAGGAGCTAGATGTATCAAACATTAACAAGCACGTTGGCTCAAAACAACAGCAGTCCATTTTTCCCAAGATACTACTCGCTTTTCTAGATGTAGTGATTCTGTGGAAATCTCGTTTGCTGGTCACCAAAGTGTTTCCAGATATCAGTCTAATGTTCCAAGGGAGAAAACAGAAGGTATTTTCATGATTTCAAGTCAGTGGAAAAAGCAACTTTCTTCCTATTTCCTATCCTAAGGAAAGGCTACCAAGCTTCAATTGCTGCATTTGGCAGCAGCTAATTGCACTAATTAGTCACCGTACCTTCAGTTACTGGTGGTTCTTTTAGCATTCAATTAAGGAAGTCAACTACAGAAACACAATTAATGCCAACAACTCTGGGGTAGATAATTCTGGCTAGAATAGAAACAGAACTCATTTAAGATCAATCAGTTAAGTCAGATGATTCCAGATCAGTTGGGTCTAATGAAATCCAAGTTAGCGAGAGAACAGACATGCAGTTTAAGAGCAATCTGCATATAGCTTTAAGTATTCCTGAAAGACTGTGAGATTAACATTAATTCTTGGAAAAACAATGGAACAAAAGATCTTACAAATCACCTGTAAGGGTACGTGAAATAACATGACAAGCTTAACCAATAGCCAACAACTGTTTTTGTTATCCCAAACAAATCTCAGACTAAACTATTCTCCGCTTTTAACATGGTAACTGCATTGTGGATAAGAAAGATACAGTAGGTATTGCACTTTGGCTATATTAAGGCTTTTTAACAATACTGCGTATGCATCAAACGTAAGAGAAACATGGTTAAACAGTATAGCGATAAGAAATTTGGTAATGTACAGGCAGAGACAGTTATCCAGAAACAGTTCACTGTTGGACTGAAAATACGTACCAGTGAGAAGTGAAGAGGTTTACACTAGATCAGCAACCAATCAGTACATACTCGAGTAGCTTGCACAATAAATTGGAGGGTATTTTTATTAGTTTGTAAAAGTTGACAAGCTAAGTGAAACTAAAAGCACTATCAGAGACAAAGTCAACTATAAAAAGTTGACTTTTTGACAAAGTCAAAATAGAGGATACTTTTAACGAAATTATAAAATGCTATTAAAAATTATCTATGAAATTTAATAAAAGATAAAGTTTCTGTGAAGAAAAATATGTATATAAAACCAAATACAAACAACAGCTGATTAGACAGCAGTTTAAATTAAAAAAAAAAAAGAAAATACAGTAGATTGATCAGTAATATTATGATATTATAGCAAAACAGGCTAATAGGATGCATTTACATAGGAGAAAAAAAAATTGAAGACATGGAGCAACTATTCCAGTCCACCAAGCAGTAGGGAGTCTACTGGCTACAGTAATAAATCCAGTTTTGTTCAATTAAAACAGACCTGAGAGAAGATTTAAAAAAAAAAAAAAAAAAGAACATGATCTTAAGAAACATAACATAGAAAAGATCATCATTTAGAATATAAGACAGGTTAAAAAAAAGCAAAAATACTTGAAAACATTTCTGAAATTGACTTCAAGAGGCCATCTGTTCAATCCTGTTAAACAATAGGCTAGTCACCAAGGGCTGAACTGTATTTGACAGAAATTTATTTAATCTGTTCTTAAAAATCTTACTTGGTTATTGGCCATCATCCCTGCTTCCTCCAAAATTTCTTGTTGATAGGAAAACATACCGTGCTGGAGCTCTTCTACCACCTGCTGCACTCCAGGTGGGATATCCCTAGGCACCAAATCATGCCACGTACTGATGAATATTCACAGTAACATTATGAAATAGTTAGTGGTTTCTCTGGATTTTTTGGAAAACAACAAAACATTCAAAAACAAAAACAAGCCGTTGGAACTAATTTCCACAAACTTGTAATAACTACTTTAAACAGATTCCACACTATCCACTGATCTTCTTGTAATTTAGTCTGACATACTGATTCACCTTGCAAAGTTTTTTCACCCACTATTATGCCACATAAAGGATGACTTTTTTTTAGCATCTTTTCAGTGATGATCAATATTTAAATTACATTGTTTGCTTTGCATTCATAAAGAATAAGATGTTATTTATGTGTAACTACGTAGCAATTTCCACATTCAAATGTATGTTTTGTTTATACTACCCCTCTGACCAGAAAAATCTCAAGTATTTTTTTTTTTGTCACATATGACACTCTAGTGGTTATTTATTTTCTATTTTGCTTTTAGAAGTGAAACCAGCACATTAGACAGAGAGATTCCCAACTGTATATAAAGTAAAAGACCCTAGAAACATCAGCTTTAAGAGAGACTGAAAGAAGGAAGAGATCCTAAGGGTTAACTTCACACTCCTGTACTTGCTATTAGCAGTATTGTTTGTTTTAACAGCACTTCAGGGAGTTATGAGTATTTCTGGTCCTTCCTCACTTACCAGCACTTCAAGGAAAAAAAAGTAGTATGCAAGTGTAAGAGGAACAGAATTTGTCTTCCTGAATGTTAGTTCTGTAACTGTTTTCGTTGCAGGTTACTCTTGACAAGTCTCAAACCATCAGTAAAAGAAAAGCTATTTGGTGATCTTAGAGCTGTAGCACTAAACATGTTTAATTAGAATGCATTGCAGCAACTCTGAATTGAGACGTAGCCCTACATGATCAATTCACCTACTGAAATGGCTACAATAAAACAGAGAGAGCTAGCAAGGCCATCCTTTAAGAGCTGTGTCAGCCCACTTTTCTCCACAGAGGTATTCTCCTTCACCATACGCCTGAACCACTCACAAGTCTTGACTATCACTGTGACAGCTGTGGATGGTGTACATACCAGATCAATAGACATCAATCTTAATTCATCATATTCTCTATTAGCAATTATCCTTTTTCATTTCAAAAATCAAGGCTAGTTTTATTTACACATTTATCTTTCAAAATGCTGTCAACATTTTGAGTACTACTAATCATTCACCATCAACTACTATCCAGTTATGTAAAAACCAGAATATTCACAGAATCCATATTTTCCAGCTAAGCTTACAATATTGTCCAGTCAAACTCACTCAAAAAATATCTACGTTAATCCTTTGAAATTCAGCATCTGGGTCCCCCAGTTCAGTCACCATTATAACAATAACAAAAAAAAAAATGTAGAGTTGAAAATATATTTCCTTGGTTTTTACTCTTCTGAATATATGGAAGAGAGATTTGACAACAACAGATACCTTACGCATGTTTGGAAGGAAGACTGAAAATTAACCCATAGCTGCCTAAAGCTTATTGGAGTTACCTTGAAAGCTCTCTCTGTAGTTTTAAGATGCCTCTAACTAGAGCTTAACCGTGAAACACTAGACTCCAGAACGTACCACCCATATGCTCCTCAGTTGCTACAGCCAGCGAACTGTGTACTGAACGCATGAGTCTCAGCCCAGTCAGGCAATCAAATTTAAAAATTTCAATGATAAAACCTCCTACATATCTTAAGACAAGTACCTTGTTCCAAAAATCGTGCACTTCCTGCAGAAGCAAAGCAGCTATGCTACACATTTGCTTTTGGTATTACATGTTACAGTAAGAGGGGAATATAGACTTGAAATTCATAGAGAACTGAGTTTTGCAGTGGTGTGAACAACAGAAATTTCATAATAGTCTTCCAATGGTTTCCAGTACTTAACTTGCCTGCAACATGTGGTAGAGGCCTCTTTGCTGGCTATTAAACTTGTTATGCGTGCAGTATAGGCATTGTTGGAATGTAAATAGTTCTCACATGGTAATGCTATTTCCGATACAGTCCTGTCTATACCGCTTATTATTATTGAAAAGAACTACTAAACCCTACTTAGGTTCCTCAGCATCTGCCAAAAAGCTGCAAACCACACCAGCTCCATCCCAACTCTTCCATTTGTAACACATCTAATGAGCAGATGGTTAATTTGGGGGGGGGGCAAAGCAACTTTTTTTAGGGGAAGTGACTGTGAGGGTGCCTTGTTTTTTTAAAAGTCAGTTGTTTTGCATATCTGCTCAACTTCTTAACTGTAAATTTAGCTTTCTGTATATTACTGGAGAAATATTCATATCCTGTAATTGTTTGCAAATAAAATAAAAATCTGTTCGATACTGTTCAAGTTTTAGATGTTTAGCTGTTGGGAAATACTCCAAAACTAACAAAATTTTCTTGCATCTGGTTCCTGCATGATGCTAGTGATATAAAGTCCTTGTACCTCTTGATCACAAAGAGTATGTGTTTTTCCATCTTTATCATTGCCACCTGATTAAAAGACAGTAGATGAAGTTCCCACACAACTCTAAATACCTCATCTACAGAGTGAGCTTCTCAGTCTTGCACTGAACCGGAAAGCTACACAGTATTTCAGGTGTGCTGCTGTTCACTTCTATAGTTTCTCCTGGAAGAAGAAACAAGGCTTAACAAGCATATGGGTTCCCAATCATAATTTGTTCTCCATTCAGCTGAAGAGGCTGGATCTTCATTCAGGCATTGAGTAACTAGGGTATTTGCCAAAAGGAATGAACTAAGGAGCAAAATTACTACGCGTACCATTAGGGTTTTGTAGCCATACTTACACGTTTGCACAGGCACCTGAAGTAAACCATAAACAGCTTATTCTAGCATGATAAAAACAAAACAAACTAAGCAGGTACCCTACAGAGGTCTCAGAATACAGAATACCAGCTAGCTCACCACACTCACCTTACTGGAAAGGCAGTCTTCTTTTCCCAAATTAATAGAACATAGATTTGTGAATCTGCTACACACAAGTTGCTTCTTTTTGTTCTACAGTGTGATTTTTACAAAACATTAATTCAAAGAAGTTACAGTATTTTTTTTAATTTAAAATTTTCCTATTTTATCAAGCGCAAAGCCCAACACAATGAGCAACATATTTATAAATGCTTTAAAACGTTTATAGCTCTAGAAATGACTTATCACTGTAATTAATAGCCTCGAGCACTCTGAAAAGTAATTTTTATTGTTGTCGATTTAGTGGAGTGTGGGTAAGAGAGAGACAAGACAGGAGGGGGGGAAAAAAAAGTGTTTAGGAGGAGAAATTGTGTGAGACTAAGAGACAATGGATGTTTCTGAGCCAGAACTGGCTTGCTGCTTTGGACCATTAACTAATAGCTCCAATGCTTGCTACTCCTCTCTAGACAAGCTTCAGAATCAGTACCATTCTTCAATGCATACCAAGTGTGAGAAAAAGCAGAATAAATGTGGGAGTGAATGAAATCATACAGGCAACTGAATTTTTTTATTCTTTGGAACATTAATTTAGACTCTGTAAAAAGTTATGTTTACTATACACACTCCTCTCATCCACATTCCTTTTCTGCTGCATTCCCTGTTCTGTTACAGCTTTCCAAAGCTTTAATGATTGTACATTGTAATACCAAGCATTTCCCTCTGCAGTTAAGTGCACATATTTTCTGCTGTCTGAGGTTCAGTGCTATAGCTGTCCTTTTCCAAACAGCCTCGGAATCTATTATTTCTAGGCACTTCTACACTGCAACCAAATCCAAGAAGCCAGCATTTTTTTATTTAGCACCCGTGTGCTACAATCATGAAAAATGTACTCCCTGAAATACAGTTGCATGCATTTCAAATCTGCCATACACATGATAAAATATAATTTCCTTGAATGCATTGGTAGCAAACTTAACAACCAAATGCATCAACGTAAAATAAATACCAACATGTGAAACATCTGAATTCTTCAGTGTCAAATTATTAGTCCACATTCCTAGCAAAGATTTAAACCAGTAAGAGGCCTTGAAGCTTGATGCACATGCCCAAAAGCATGGGAGAGGACTCAGGGAAACTGTCAGTCAGCTAAATTCCAGTGAGTGATACGAACCTCCAGTTGCACTGTGGCTCACTGCAGGAGAACTGTTGAAGGCAAAAACAAGATGTCCAAGCAATGAAAAATTAAAGGATCAAGAAGCTTACCTGTATTGTTGTGTGATAACTTAAGAAGGCCAAAGGTTACATTTACAACAAAAATAACAAGATTTCACCCTTACTCTTTCCCCAACACCTGCCTGCAATGTAAAATTAAGAGTATCAGAAAAATTAAACTTCCTCTCCAAAAATGAGCGGGGGGTAAAAAAGTGCTTTCTTACAGTTTTCTAGTTGTTAATATTGGACTTTTGCCCAGTAAAGACACAGGCCCTGATTAAAATCTTCTTGAACCAAAAGTATCACGAATATTATTTCTCTGTAAGACAGTGCTTCATGAGGAAGAATGGAATCTACAGAGCGCTCTCAGGAAGCTGTGACTGCAGGCGGTACACTACACACAAGGGGGCAACGCAACTGCTGCACCTGACCAAAACAGAGGTCCATGGTCTTTGTCACCAGCAGCAAATATCATTCTGGTGGGGAAAATGTGAACGCTCCCAAATACCTTCCAATTTAAAATACAAATCCACAAAAAGATAGGAAACTGTCTTGTGACAAGTTTGTGGCTACAGGCAGGAACAGTGATGTTGGTTTTTTTTGTTCATTTGTTTTAATTCTAATAGCCAAAAATTCAGATGCCATTCTAATTTTAATTCTTACCATTATTTGAAGTCTGTCTCCTACAAGAGATAGCAATGTTTTAGACATATGTTTAAACTTTAAAAAAATCTTAATTTTTGTAAAAAGTTGCTTATCTTATTTTAGCACTGGAAACCTGTAATCTGGAAAAATTTAAACATACAATGCTAATTTCGCATTGTTTTCAATCCCATTCTTTCACAGGCTTTAAATGCAAATTCCACACTGCAAATTCCAGTACTTCTTAAGCCAGTGCAGGCCACTTGGCCACTTGAAATCTTGATGTAAACACACCATGTGATTTTAGAAAATCGCAGGCTTAGTACACACTATGACTAATGAGTTTTAGATCCTATTTTCAAGGCCTGCCAGAAGCCAGCTGGATGACCTAAAGCAAATCTCAGTCTCTCCAACCATAAAATGAAAGCAGTGATACCTAGCTTTAAAATTTTCTTGCCATTTCCTAACAAAATTATGTTTGTTTCATTAACAACTTCAGGTAATGGCAAGCTATCTTTTCAAAGCTCACAAAGCATGCACTGACTAAACATAGTCAGCTTTGTTTGTTTTCCAGCTCTTAACCATCTGGCTAAAAATATATATATATATATATATATAAAATAAAAAAAATAAAATATGAGAAACTGTCCAGAATTTCTGTCCTGAAGTATTCCAGAAGTCCAACTGAGTAACGTAGACAGGACCCCTGATGATACTCTGTCCAATTCACGGGGGAGCTGTCCAGCAAAACACAATCTGAAAGTTACCATGATAACAAATAAAACCAAGATTGAGCCAGGGGTTTTGGTGTTTTTTGGTGTTTCTTTTTCCCCCACACGCTACTTAGAAAAATGATTATACTTATTTCTACTGAGTGTTATAGTTTCATGGGGCAACTGGGCTCAGAAATTATGATAAGTTCTTGAGAAGTCCATCAGTGATGAAAATACAACAGCTCAGATGAAACCTCCAGGTCAGAAAGCCCCTGAATCTTTTTGACAGCCATTGGGTAGAAATGTTTGCTAGGGAAAGGCTTACCCAGCACATCCTGCTTCCTTAAGTGTCTCATATTGGGCAGTATTTAAACATGATATTCCACTATTTGGACCTCCAGTCTGATCCCACATGTCAATTCTTACAGAAGAAGAGTTGACATTCATCATCTATTAGCTTTATCTGAAGAAAACAGAGCAATCAAAGAGACAAAAGCAGTCTTTTTCCATCCTTCACTAACCACCCTCATTAGTTCCCTTTAAAAAGCTGCTCATGCTATTAACAGAATTTGTGGGTTTTGTTTTTGTTTTTTAAACAGAATAAAAACAGAAGATAAAGTAAATCCTATAAAGAGTTTAGACTGAACTGATGGCAGCGTTGGCAGTCATGCTCTGAATGTTCTCAGCAGGATTTTAAAAATACCTCTGATAGATCTGCCTAGTCTTGCTCTGATCTTATAAGGCCTACTCTCTCCGAATCAGAATAATGATGAAGGACTGCTTTTGAAGCAGACAAGCTCTGTGTGTGCTACAAAAGTAAAATCTGTCCTGTTTGTCTTCTACTTTGTTTTATAACCTCATTTTGAGAGGGAAAGACACAGCCTAACTTTGGCTATGCAACAAGCACTAGCACAAGCAAGGTCAATAACGAAAGCCAAGAGTATTCAGTAAATTGAAATGTATTACGAACTTAATGCCATGCAACAATTTTACATGAAAAGATACAGCTATAAACAGTCATTGAAGAGATATTAACATTAGCAGAAAAGTGCATGTGCAGAAGTATTGGAGAAAACAGCAGAACAAGGGTTAAAAGAGTAACAGATTAATAAGGAAGAACACTATCTTGTCACTTCTAGCAGTAACACTGAGGAATGCATTACGTTATGACCACAAGGTCTATACTCTGACCAGACCACAGCACAGATCAACCCAAGACCCTGCACTCTAACAACCTGAGAATAACAACAAATCTGCAGCACATCATAGATGCCATTCCTTCTCTTAATGGCCCACCTGGAAATCAGACACGCATTTCAAACCCAGAAACCAGACAATGAAAAACAATTTTGCCGAGGGCTTATGGAAAATGAAGCAATAAGAGTTTGAAGCAAAGGAACACCCCATAACAACTATTGAGAGGAACCCAAGCAACATAGTAAGGACCTGACAACCAGCATCCTTTATCCTCCCTCTTACACAAAACTGATGCTGGACAGACTACTTGTATGTGTGTGTTTTAATGCTTGTGAGTACGTGGGTTTTAAAAAATAATCATCTCATTTAAACATTTCGTATAATACTTCACATTTCCCTTCTGTCAGATATTGCATTGCTTTTGGCATTTTGTTTGTGAAGGAAAAAAGCCTGCAAGCAGAGCCACAGTGACTAAAATACAAGCTATGTAACCCAAGGCAGAAATGAAGTCTCCTGTTTTGCTCTGAATGATGGAAAATTATGCATTATTTAATGCAGTGTTTCAGCAAGGTTCCTTTCCATTTCCCGTATGAGATGAGGTTCTATTAACAAAGGTTTGAAAGCACATTCCCACTCTCTGCAGAATAACCTGGGCTTAGTATGTATTTTTGAAGCCCATTAAAAAATGCATCACAAAACCATAAATTTAACATTTGTCCAAATAAAAAAAATAGTTTTTCCACTAGGGGAAGTGAACAGAGATCCATCCGACACATGACTGAACTATATTAGTTCTATCAGACACAGAAAACTACAGGAATATTTTTCAGTTAAAGGCCTATCAAGCACGTTAAACATCACCCTTACTAATGCCCAATACAAGACTAAGCAAATCCATCAGATACACAGTTTGATAAGAATATTTTAAAAAAAATGGAACATGAACAAAAAGGATGTCTTTATTATACATTTTGATATACATCAACATTCAAGTGTTCTATTATTTCTATAAGCCGGATTTAAGACAACAGCTTTAGAATGAGAAAAGCAATACAGGAATTTACATACCACTGCCAACTTATGGAAAAGCCATAAGAAATTATAAAACATAACTGTACAGCTTCAAAATCTTGTATTTCATTTTTGGGGTCTTATGATAGTCTTCTCATAACTTCGAGAGAGATTCAGTTATTCAACTTCAAGAGGCAAATTTCACATTCCAAAGTGAAGGGAAAGAAAGAGTTCAAAACTAACTTAAATACAGAAAATAAACTGGAGCATCTATTCACTGTATGACAGAAACTACAATACTGCTCAACTTCATTTATTTGATATTAGGGTAAATTCTCTATTGGTGAATAATAGACAAACTTTTAGTAATTTATTTTGGCCATTCCATACAGCAGAAGGGGCTTTATCATTTACATTTTGGAGCAAAAGAGAAAACATGTACAAAGATACTTGTAGCAAAAGGGAGATGCGACATGCTTTGTCTAGAAGTTCAGACTAGAGACTAAGACCAAAGTGCTCTCAGACAAAAAAAAAAAAGACTTATAGAAATAATAAGAAATGCTACTCATTTCTTCCCTGTGCTAATTAGTTTGAGCCAGTCTTCAGTCAGAAAATGCCTAGATCTAGTGAAGCAGTTAGCCTTGTGCTGCCTTTCCTACGTTTACATTACCATGTATACTTCACACCCTACATAGCTACAGGGAAGTGAGATGGTAGCAATACTGTTTCCTGAATAAATCCCTGGTGCCAGTAAGTCAAAGTAACATGCCTTCAATGTTACATAGTTCTCAGCAAGCCTCACTGCTAATTATTTGGTTTTCCTTGATCTTGTCCCAGTGCAGTACAATGTATATATACTTAAGCATTTACTACTGACTTGTTAGTCAAGGTGATTTTCTGCTTTCTCCATTTTTATTATTTTCTCTTGGCTACTTGTTCCCCCAAACTCTCCATTTCATTTAATTTCCTCAGACACTGCTTGAGGTAGCAGGCCTGTGAGGAGACCTGCCCACGTCAAGAGATGCCATGATATGACGAGACTGTACACCCAAACAAGAAACGCTAGTTTCCAGGGGCATTCTTGCCTATTACAGAAGAATCCAGTCCCAGAATCCTAGAATCCCCTCCTGGTTTTTTATTGCCACACAGCCACCTATTGGCAGCTCTTAAAAAATAGGAAGTTTCACTGCAGTACCTTTAATCCACAAAAGAGACACAAAATCCTCTAAAGAGACTCTTCCTTGTGCTGCTCAAATGCTGCTCCTTGGGTTGCCTTTCTGTTGGCCAGAGCTATATCACAAATCCACTGAGTCAGTATAAATCCAAGATGCTAAACACCTAAAAAAATAGGACTATCTGCCACAGAATAAAACAAAAAAATATCTGAGGTGCAGTTGCTTGTGATTTGATTAAACACAACAGCAAATAACATAAATGTACCAAAAAGTAATGATAAATTGGAATAAAGACCTGAGGGACACTGCAAAGAAAAACAAATCTGTATACGTTACACAAATTTTAAAGCAAACCATTCTAGAAAGCATGTATAAGATATGGGTGATCTCCTTCCATTCCTCTGCACCAGTGACACACTTCACAATTTCAGGAAGCCCAGTTTATTAGGACTTGCATACCAGCCATATCCAGTTTAAAATCAAAGAAAAAGAAAAGCATTATGAACAGTAGGCACTTTGGAAAAATATTTGTCTTAGATATATCTAAAAAATGTGAATATATGTATACAACTGAAGTTAGATCTTAGAATCACTACTTTTGAAATATCTAAGTGAGGAGCGCCCTCTCATGTGTGCTTTGTTCGTTATAATTCTTCATGATTCCTCAACTGCAGACTAATGACCACTACGATAATGCTTCAAAAGAAACGAATCCCCAAGATGAGGGAATTCATTCCTTGCTGAGAAAAAAAATAAGGAATAAACCTCATTTCTAGGAATAAACAAACTGAGAAAAAAAAAAAACACGGAAGAGCTGAAAGCTGACCAGAAAAGTCACCTGGCAACTCCTCAGGGTTTGAAAAGCTAAAAGAGGTAACAACAGATGTTAAGGTTTTAGATTAAAACTACACGGTACAAAATCCAGCACTGTGTAATTAGATGAAGACAATCCAAGTTTCTCAAAATTATGTCCGGTGGCTCTGTGCCTGACTCTCAATGAGCAGGTAACAAGATATTTTTTCTTAACCCCTACCCTTACAAACCAAACTTAATTAGAAATCAAGGATGTCAGAAATCCTTTTTACAGTCACAGTTAAAAAGTTCTGCATTTCTACATTGCATGTTCAGATCTGTGAGGAAGAAAAAGCACTGTGCCATTCCTACACTGCAGTATAACTAGTTCTAGCATTCAATTGACACCGGGAGGATAAATGTGCAGTAAAATGCTACTACCTCCCAAAAGAGGACTTTACATTTACAGCATTTAGAACGAGTAGAAAAATTGCAACTCAATTCGTTAAAAATACAATTTCAAGTTATTTTCTTCCATATAAAAACCGGTTCCAGAAAATGCAGAGGAATAATGAAAGCCTACAGTAAATGCTCAGAGATTGTGTTGATTTATAGTATTCTGAGACTCAATTAACATTTTCAAACTCTAATCCAGTCACTTAGAACTTAAAACAGGAACAGCTTTTCCTGTATGTTCTTCTCAGAAAGACAACTGTTACAAGATACACGGGGAACATTTATTTAATTATTAGATTTATATAATAATTATGAGGAGTGTTAGTTTTTTTCCCTACTATGTTACATTACTGCTACTCTGTATTAAGAATTTTGGGGAAGGAACACCTAACAGCATATCTGCACTGCAGCTTTCCCCTAGCAATATCATAACCTTCACTTTTGGTGCAGAGAAGTTAACACAATTGCACTGGAATTATTCCATTAAGAAGAATGTAACTCCATAAAGTTGCCAAAATACTACATGATACTAATTATTTAGATATCTAATTAGGATAAAAAACTTCATACAGAAAAGGATGATCCAGTGACTAGAATCTGTGTTAAATTTAATATTTCATAGACTCAACTGACCTTTGAAAAATTGCTTGAGGTGTGTCCAGATGTTCTAGGTATAGAACCAAGAACAATACGGACACATCCATGTGATTTAATGTTCAAGACCAGGTATTTTAGCTTGGTTTACATGACCACGGTCATGCAGCTGTGCTGTTTTCAGATCCACACTAGCAAGACCATGTTATGTGGATGCAAAAACATGGCTTGGCACTAGCACAAGCAGCACTAAACAGCAGAACAAATACACTCTTCCTCTCTCTATGCCCAACAGGTAACATGAGAACAGAACTACCCCCACCTACTTTACAGACAGTAAGAATGTTATTTGAAATGCACGGAAAAAATTATGAGCACATCCTACTATAAAGGGTACACACATTTGCCATTCTGTTCAAGAGTATCATCAGAAAACAACACTAAGAACAGGGGGAATGGTAGTGGAGAAAGTTGAGACAACTGCAGCTCCTTAATCACACTAGAAAACATACTCTATAAATTCGGACAACCACCCCAACGAGGACATGAAATAAGAAAATGTAAGTAAAAGTGTCTTAATGTACGTAAATAGACAAAGAAACAGAAAATTCTTCCACCACTGCATTAGTGATGCTCACTTTGGTACCTGGTCCACCTTGAGTCCACCAGCAAAAAAAAAAAGGATTACTCAAAAAGGAGAAAAGAAGAGGGATGTGAAGAAGGCACAATACGCAGCAATAACAATAAAAACAGCAAAAAGCAACTAACAAGTAAATCTACATAGAATGAGTACACAAGATAAGAACTTATCTGGAGTGTTGTGACCAGTTCTGGGCTCCCCAGCACAAGAAAGAAAGAGTCAGACTAGACCAAGTCCAGCAAAAAGGCCACAAAGATGACTAAGGGACTGGCATATCAGTCATATGAGCAGAGGCTGGCACCTCCAGTTGTTTTATCTGGAGAAAGTGCAAAGGTGCAGTGGAGGAGCACATCTTACGAATGCGTGTGAACACCTGATAGGGGGACAATAGAAAAAGATGGAACCAGGCTCTTCTCAGCGGTATCCAGTGAATGGACCGGAGACAATGGATACAAACTGCTACACCAGAAATTCTATTTAAATACAACAAAACTTTTTTTTTTTTTTGTGAAGGTGGTCAAACACTGGAACAAGTTGCCCAGACTGGTTGTGGAGTCTCCAACCCTTGGAAATATTCAAAACCCAACTGGACAATTGTCCTGGACAACTTCCTCTAGCCAGACCTGCTTTCAGCAGCGGGGGCTGGACTAGACGATGTCCAGAGGTCCTTTCAGCTTCAACTGTGCTGTGATTCTGTGAGATGGTAAGATGGAAACAAACGCACAAATCTCAGGATAACAGGATAACAGAATCACAGAATCACAGAATCGTCTAGGTTGGAAGAGACCTCCAAGATCATCTAGTCCAACCTCTGACATAACATATTATTATGTGTCTAACATAACACATCAAGTTCTAGCAAAGCCAAAAAAATCTGTTAAACAGTTTTGTGCCTGAAAAAATGGAATGCATCTTTCTGCAAATTAAAAACAGATTGTAAGCAGGAGGACAGGACTGGAAAGTTCCTTGCTCATCAAATTAAAAACAAGAGGCCTATTCATGAAAAATGTTACATGGTCAAGTCACATTCTTTGCTTAAAAATTTTACACACAACCGAGGGTGGGCATTTTACTTGCAATTCTTTGAGAAAATTTTAGGTGGTTACAGATTGCTACAGCATGTGGGTAAATTTCTGAAGATATGCAAGCAGTCAGAATTACAAGAGGATGAGCAAATGTCCCTTTTCTTTTTAAATGGCCTGGTCACATGATTAACAGCTGGAGTGAGTTAAGAAAATACCAGTGCAAGCTATTTTGCTGAATTCCCTTACAGTTACATGACAATATCTAAAACCCTTCTGCATTTCAAATACCCAAAGGCCTCACGGTTCAAAATCCCCTCTTCTTTCTGTTCTGCCTTTCAAATTTCTTCTCCATCCGCACATACAAAGCCACAGTTTTAAATGAAGCAGAGGAGGTAGCCAAAGATCAGTAAGAGAAACTTGTGCCTGATGAAAAGCGGGAGTCATTACTTTTAGATTACATACACATAGTGCATTCCTTTTGCGTCAGTTAAATTCTTCAGAGTATTTACCTTTTCTCTAACGGGTATCGTAGCTGAAAAACAGTTTGACGTGAAAAATGCCACTGTTTTGAGAAACAAAGTTTTGACCCATTCCGCAGCTTAAACAGTTGCACATAATCACAGACCATTGCTGAGACCTGTCTTTCGAAAATGTTAGCTAAGTTGGCCCTCTCTCATTCAGCAACCTGTTATGCTCTTCATGGGACACTGATACTCAAACACCAGTATCCGGGGCTTCAAACAGGATGGTGTTACTAAGTTGTTCAGTCAACATCCTTCTACTCACACAAAACTCAGAAATAAAATCAAGATAACCCTGAGAGTGCTTAAAATCTCCTTCTGTTCTTCTTAATTAGGTATAAAGACATACACAAATTTATTCTTATTCTGCCACATGTTTGTCACTTTTTCCTGTAGTCTGAGAACTGGAATGATGTAAAAGTTCACTTATTTTCAATAAAGGCAGCTTTTTTTTTTTCCTGTTAGGCCCTTGGAATACTAGAGGAAAAAAAACATTGCAGCACTGTGTCGTACTACTTCCTTTGCTGACACCTCGACACAGATTGCCTTAATCAAATGCCCATACATGCCTCTAAGGCTGTGATTTCCCATTACAGATTTTCTTTTTAATCTCTCCTTCCCCAGTTCATCACATGGAGAAAGCACTTCTGCAGTTAGAAAATTCCACAATACTTAGACAAAGCTACAATAACATTTACTATTAAGCTCTGTGCACACTATAGGTTTTTGTTTGTTTGGGAATTTTGTTTGTTTGTTTTTAAAAGTTATTTTATAGAATTATTCTTTTGGTATGAACGTAATCTAGGCTGTGTGCCTTTGGTGGCTTGCAAAATGCATACTAGACAAGTTCGTTTTCTTTGTTTGGAAAGTTTGGTTTAACGTTGCTATAAAAAAGCAAACAAAGTTAAATATGACAAATCTTAAAGGCAAAACTGTCCCTGGCAATTACTATGTGACTCAGACTGTGGAAACCAAGCACTGCCCAAGTACGCAATCAGGACATCTCTGTATTTACTGCTACAAAAACAGTCAGTCTGTAAACTTGCAGCAAATTCTTAAAAGACTATGCTTAAGTATACATCAGATACCATCTCAAAATGTGAACTGAAAATCATGATTCCAAAAAACAACGGTACACATACATCTCAGCACAACCATATTTGACCAGAATCAGGCGCAGCTTTGTCACTGACATGAGCAGAAGAGGGCATCCTCAAGCTGCAAGACTGCTGCACCCCCATAATAAGCAAAATTCATTTGGGTATGTGAGACAAGCTAACATCTCTAAACTTGACTCAAGGAAGTATTCAGTCTCAGCTTATACCTGTACATTTGTAAAAACAAACATTCCACCTATTCATCAAGAAGATCAAATTAACATTTTAGTTCAAAAGAATAAAAGACCTGTTTTGAAAAGCAAACGCAACCAACATGCAAAACACCCAAAATCCTGGTCCTCAGAAACATGAGGGAGTATCTATACAACTACGACAAAATGCATTTAAGACACTGTATCTTAATATAACAGCGGAAGTGTTTACTCGCTACCTACCAAATATTTTATGTTTTCATCCTAACACAAATTGAAGCACACAATTAGGAGCTCAAGCAATGGATAAGACCAGTGCTGAATCAAGGCTAGTCACTACAAACTGCTTTCTGCAACTGACGATTCTGAGAATGACACAGGAACAAGAACTCTAAATTAAAGAGAAGACCTAAATTAACCTGTTCCTTCCTCCCCTCAAAATTTTGCACTAACGAATAGCTAATATCCCCCAAAATGAAATCTTATTTCTCATCCATTTCCTCCTCTCTGAATTCCTTGCAATTTTGATACTCTCGTTTGTAAGTATCCAATACTTTTAAAGTATGGCTAAACTAATGGCATAATATCCTGCCATAATCAATTCCCACAGACCAAGAATAGATTATTTGAAACCAACATTTCTTTGCATCCATTTAAAATATGTCACCTTTCAATTTGTCCAGATGTCTCTTCATTGTTTTATCGTAAGAACGAGTTATCCTGTAAAATTTAGATACCTGCCTACAATGTCCTGGACAACCAGCTGTTGACCCTGCTTTGAGCAGGGGGAGCTGGACTAGATGATCTCCAGAGGCCCCTTCCAGCCTCAGCAATGCTGTGATTCTGTAATACTAGAAAGTTTTATTCTCCAAGACGTTGTCATTCCCCACCCCCCAAAGAAACCCTGAACTCAGAAAATGCTTTATAAAATCTCAGAGAATGTGGATATTGGAACGAGCCTCCCACAGAGGTTATTAAAAACAGCAGCTAGAGGACACAAGATTTCTGGGAGGAGGTAATGAAAAAAATCCTCCTTTTTTTTCTTTAATATGAAGACAAGCTAAACATAAATGTTGCTCTACCAAATAGTAAGTGTTGTATTTAATGTGTCTCTTTTATAAAATAAAGATTCAAGTAAAAATACTTGAGAAGTGCAACAGAAAATACTGCATCTTTCATTAAAGAGAGACCACATGTAACAAACACTACTTTACATAGCTGGGTCTATCAGAGTAAACCCAATGAACAGGTTAAGTACATACTATCTGGTGCACTTCGCATATTTCGACAGACACAGTCAAGCCCAGACAATTACATGTGACAAACATACTCAAACAACTGTTAGATCCGAAGCATTTTTGATGGCTGCAGACCCAGACATTCGGAGTCTAACTAAACTGAAGAATAGGATTTGGAAAACCTTATGTTCATTCAAAAGCTAGAACACAGACCTTTGCTGATAATTTGTCTTTTTGCCACACAGAATGTTGCCACTTTAAAAAACAGAAAGAAATTAATCATTCAAACTATTCTTCAAATATTTTGGAAAAAATATTTTAAGTGTTACCTCAGAATGCATTCCATGCATCTTTAACATACAGAACATACAAAGCAGCACTGTTATAAACAGCATACTTCCAAAGAGTCATGCTAGATCACTCAAGCCATGACTCATATTTTTATAAGTGCATTCAGTTTTCTATACTTCCGACAACTTCACTACCACAAAAGGTAATCAAAGGCCAACGTTTGAAAGCCATATTTAGCCAGGCTTCCCATTGTCCTCAGTTTAGCTTGTCTTACAACAAATAAGAGAACTCTAGAAAGATCTTCCAATGCCAGTTGCACAAAAGCCAGATAGGAGATATCTCCAAAACATTAGTCAATTCTGTTAAAAAAAAAAAAAAGCCAGTCATTAACCGACCGTGTGGCACAATAAATGTTGATACTTTGCAGGAGGGGTGGGAAGAGAAGGGGAAAAAGGGGGAAAGGTGAGAGAGTTTGGAAGATCATATGCGAACGTGCACATGTCAGGGCTTTCAGATGCAAGGCAGCGATAACAACAGCATGAGAACAAGGAAGCCCAGAGGCTGGAAAACAGCCACTACAGTGTGCGGAGCTGTGAAGGAAATGCAGGTCACGAGTGGAAGACGGAAGGTCCTCAGCGGTACAAAATGTTAAGGCATCAAAGGCACTGGGCAACAATTTCATCTCCAAATCTAACTGATCATTTCTTTTCTGAAGAGAAAAGCCTCAATATGGTACAACTAATAGCAAGTCTTCTTCCATGTTCCCCACATTATTCAGAAAGAGAATATTACTATCAAACAAACAGCATGACGCTACAGCAACTCAAAAGAGTCAAATAAGAGATGCAATGGGATCTACAAGCATGCTTCTTTCTGTAAGAAAAAAAAAAAAGGAACTCTCGTGACCAGAAGTGATGATCAAAGGCAGGGTATATTAACATACATTTATGCATTCCTTAGGTTTTGGCTGGTCTGCCTCAGAAAGTAGAACCTCCACATATTATTCAGAACAGCCACCATTTCTGGTACCCCCTGCTGTCTACCCTCATTTCTTCACTCAGCATTTCTTTCCCTGGAGCAACTCACAGTTCTTCCTATACAATTTGCCCCGTTTTTCCAGCTCACCTATTAAAAAAAAAAAAAAAAGTGATACAAGCATTGATGGCATTTAGAGATTTGGAATTAGATTGTGGAATTAACATTTTTTTTGAAATGAAGCCCACCCAGCTAAACTAGGTCTACACGGATCCTGCAGGTTCAAGAAAGCAAAATATTTCTATTTATAATTGCATTATCTTTATATGAAAAATTGTTCAAAATGTAAACAGTTTTAAACAAGTATCTTGCAGAATGTAGACAAAATTATCTCAAAAACAAAAATTGTGTTGTACTTTTAATATGCTTGTTTGTCTATAGCATACGTTAGTAACAAACAGCCAAAATTCCAAGAAAAGTTTAGTTAGGGCAACTAAACTTATGCCACAAGTCTTAAGAGACTCTCCAAAGCTAACCCTACAACATGCAGTGGAACAGTTTTACTTGAGGGTTAGCAAAAATGTACCTTATAGAATTGTTTTCATTTCCTTATTAGGAGTAGACATTTCAATACATACATATTAGCTATCGTAACACTGAGACCAGCTATTTTTCTATATCTGAAGCATGAATTACTATACATTTGCAACTACTAGTGAAATCTAAATTTTAACACAGAATTAGACCCAAATCTAAACCAGTTAAACCACAGTATATCTTTCATTAATTTGAGGATAAAAACATAATAAAACCTGTATCCGTAACACCACCAAGAACCAAGCAGAGACTGTTCAGATGTCAGAGTAACAGAACATATCCCTCATTTTTCATTTACCATATCTAGGATTCTTTTCAGAGTTGTGCAGCTTGAGTAACTGAATAAAAATTCTCTAGAGCCAGAACAACAGCAAAACAAAGAAAACCATTTGGCATGATATCAAAAGAACAAAATGAGCCTAATCTGATTTGCCTGTGGGTATTCCCAAAATACTATTTAATTCCTGAAATATTCTGTTATCTTTTAATTTCTCAATGATATTTACACAACGTATTTTGAAAATAGTAGGACTTACAAGCCAATCCTCTCAGACAAACACTAAAAACATTAGTTTTATGTACCATTGAAATAAACAGTCACACAACATAAGACTTGTAGCAACTTATTCTGATCTGCTACAGATCAGAATATTTCTTACTTTAATCGCTTTCTCATTGTCCATATTTAGTTTAAACTTGCAAAAAAATAAGCAGATGTATTTGTATAAATATATTTGCTTATTAATAAACACTGAATGCTTTAAAGACCGATTTCAAGGCTGGGAAAGGCAAGCTGTGTTAAGATAAAGACTTTCAGGCACAGTTTTTCGTAATGTAGTCTTTTTTATTTTTTAAGTTCACAAGAAGATAATTGCATTGGAAGCATATATCTCTAAGAGCTTGTTCTGGGCATACAGTACACTAGTGTGCCCTAGTGGTGCAGAAAGAAGGTAAAGTTATGTCACTTTTCAGGAACATTGCTCAGATTTTGTAGTGTTCAAAACAAATGCTCACAGTTAGGATCTCACCAAAAATATTTTGGGAGAACTGGGGAGGGGGTGGGGAGCATCAAAACTTGAATTAACTCAGGACCTTGACTGGAAATAAAAGCTGTATGAAAATTCAAGGTGAAACAACTGTGTTTGAAAGCAAAAGCAAACACTTTCTTCCTTTCTGTTTTCCCATTTCACAGATTTATTTCACTGTGCTTTTTGTTTTGTTTGCCATCCTCTGAGGCATGGATCAGCTTAATGCATTGCCTTGATTACAGAACAAAGATATATATATTACAAATACATGCTAGATTCCAGTTGTGATATTCCCCATTAGAATTGTAGATGCTGCTAACAAAAATAACTGAGTAAGTAATTAACAAATTGCATACCCAAGATAAAGGATAATAAAGAAATGTACAACTAGTAACTTCAAGCTCAGAAAACTTAGATTCAAAAGCTATCCAGTTTTGAACTCCTTAAGTAAAAGGAGACTGGGTTCTGTATTTAAAACTCAGATTTTTCATGGAAATTATGAGTTATATCTGTTAAGCTCCCTCTTCTGGCTAATTAATAAAATTGCTTAGGTTTTGGATGCATGTTTCAAATTTTCCCAACTACATTCTATCAAAAGGAACCAAACAGAATTTTAAAATAATTATAAAGCAGATATTGATGATGAAATATGCAACATAAGCATTCAACTTCAGACAGCGCCTTCCCGCTATCTCATACTGAGAAGCCTCACACACACACACACAAAATTCCATGTACTATGTAGGCACACCACCATAAACTATTTGACTAACAATCACCTAGATCCATAACAACTTTATAAGCACCATTGCATATTTTCTGTTTTTGGAAGTACAATACAACCAGAAAATTTCTGTGCTCGAAAAATATCTGATTAGTTAATTAGCCCTCAAAGCACACTTTTTCCTTTTTTTTTTTTTTAATCTGAAAGAATTGTGTAATAAAAATACAAGTACGCGTTTTAGAAAACCTAGCCGTTTAAACGAGGAAAACCTACCACCCAAACCTAACTTCCTCCTTACCAGGATCTCCCGTCTCTGCTGTGACTTCCAAAGCACTTCTGTTGGATAAGCACTGCTCCCAATAACCAGAAACAGTTGGGGAAGCACATTAACGCTACCTGGCATTCCTACTGATACCACTGGAACACGGATGACTGGTATTTCACAAAGTAGTCTCAGAGGAGAGCAACTGTACGGTGGCGGGAAGGAAGGCACCCTATTTATTTGCCAGTAAAACAGGAAGGAGGGACACAAAACACCACCACCACCACCCCTCAGCAGTCAGGACTGTCTACCTGCCTCTGCCTCATCGCACAGAAAGTTGTTTTCCAGTTCAGGCAGAAAGCTCATTTATATTTGTGTCCTTCAACAAAATAATAATTAAAAAAAAAAGAAACGATGACTCCTCTGTGCTTTTTCCGTAAAAGAAGAAGAGTTACCCAAGAGCTCCAGCTACTGCGAACACCAAAACTCCTCCTACTGTACCAGCAATTTTCAGTCTCCTTTTCACAGAAATGCTCCCCCCCAGAAAACGCCCTCCGTAAAATACAGCTCATTCTAGAGAGATGCAGAGTTCATCACCATCTACAAACAGACAAATAGTCATCTCATACCGGTAATGACGGTTAATCAGTTTTTATCTTTTGCACTGACCTACGTTAATAACACTCAGGCAGTTGATGCAGATGCGCTTAAAGCAGACAGAATCACCCTTTCTCAGGTAATAGCTCCAAAAATTAACATAGCTTAGCTAAGAGGTGTGGTTTTCAGCATTAGTAGGCATGTGCTTTCGAGAAGAAGTTCAACTTATCTTTCTAGATACTGACCCTTTTCTGTGCTCTTGCTGATAATTTACAGAAACTAAACTACAACAAATTAATTCTAAACAGGAAAAAAATCACCAACAGATTTCAGTATTTCAGTTCTATTCATCGTAACTAGTATTTTAACTTATACGTCTATTTAGTTAAACTGTTAAATAATTGCAAATGCAGTGATAGAGTACTAAATTTAGTTCTGTCACCAATATGAACCTTAAGTCTATTCATCTAGCTTTTTATCACTGAACCGGTTTTCACTGTCATATCCGTACAATTATACCCTTTAACAAAGCATACTGGTGAAAAATATCCTAGCTTCTCAAAGAATAAAAGGTAAACTTTCCAATGACATTGAGAATAAAAGCCATACCAAAAAAAAAATCCTTAAAAAAATATAAAGTCCCAGTTCTATCCCAAGATAGATACTTTAATAACTTTGACTCCCAATATGCCCTTCCCAGTCATAGACTATTTGAAACAAAGAAAACAAATTATTTATTTAAAAAATTGTTTTTTTCACTTGAGCACTTAAATAACTCGGAGAATTGGGAAGAAAAATGCACACTGACAAAGAACATGAAAGGGCATGTGAAGAGAAATAAATAGGAAATTGTCCTTCACACAGGACAAAAAGCCTGCAAAAGCTACGTTGACTTTTTTAATCTTTCATTGATAGTAATTTTCCAAGGATACAAACATTTTGTATCATGGAGCAAGATATCCTTTACATATTGATCCAATAAATCAAGAACAGATATTATAACAAACACATTTAAGTCTTCCATTGCTTTTTCCACCAAAAAGGCTCAAATAACTTCCTGTAAAAGTATCTCCTCATCTTTTCATGCAAAAAAGAATAAACAAAGAAATAGAGTTTGTTCAAGGTCAGGTGGATGCTTAATAGCAAAAATAGAATCAAAATAGTTACTATTTCATGTTTTTAAATCGATAAGTTCTAATAATATTCAATAAGTTTTAATTCAATAATTTTTTCTGGTCTTCTCTGAAACAAGAGCCTCACTTATGTTAAGAAATGGTTTTGTTTTGGTTTGTTTTTTACTGTTCCATCTTAGTGATTGATCTATACATATTCTATTATTTCTGTATTTGATAGACTGATAATAATGTCTTCATTTAGCACAGCCAGACTTTAGCTAGTAAATCTTCTATTCCATCTTATTTTCTGTTTTGATCCACAAATCTATTCCAATGATTCATTTCAAAGGTTTTGTTGTACAACTGTCTGCGACTTGTATTTTGAAAATATTCTTTTATGAAGTCTTTTCATAACTTTTCATCTAAATGAGCTCTATAGCAAATCGTTACCAGACTTCTTAAAAATAGGATACAAAACTATACAAATATACCACTGTTTTTATACTCTAACTCCTTGTATTCAGACAACTGACCTGGAAATCCAGAGACTGAAAAAAATAATGCAATTTTCTTTTTTTAACAGTCCTTCACATAAACTATGTAAAATCTTTTATGATATTCTGTAACATAAGACAGAAGTTAATGATATTTAAAAAATAAAAAAGGAAAAAAAGAAGCTTACAAGGTTGTAAGTCATCACCCTACCAAAGCAGGAGTTTCTTGCTTATGTGAACTGATACAAACTGTAAATTGCAGAGGCTCAGTACAAACAACAGAGAGAACGTACTAAAACTCTTGGAGAAAGATTAAGTAGTGGTATGGAAGAGAAAAGAAATAAAAGTACAATGGTTAAACATGAAAATCAAATGTGAAAAATAAAAGTGCTGCAATGCAAGATGGCAACCCCACAAAACAGAATCAACAAAAGGGAAGGCCTTTCCCTGGTCCATGGTCTTCCTTTTGTGATTATGAGTGGGAGAGCTTTAGAAAACACTTTTAATAACATTTTATTTAAGCAGTTTTTTGGTCTTAAAACAAACAAACAAACTAACAAAAAAAACTTAAGAGTGTAAAATTACAGTTTCCTGTTTCAATATATTCTAAAGTTAAGATAACAACTTTTGACCAAAAGATGGGGAGGGGACAGGGAGGCATGATTTTTTCTAGAAGCTAATAAACAACTGAAAAAAAAGAATACAGGACTTCCGGTGATCTGCTTACATTTAAAAGGCAACATAACTTCAATAGTTTGGACTCAGCTGATGGAGAACATTATGCTTGCTACCTGACATAATTTCTGAGGAGAGGAACCTGGGTGATAAATCTGGTCTTAAACTGCATCTGTAGCTAAAGTGACTAGTAAGACTGTGTGAGAGATTGATGGGAGAAATGGAATCTGGAGTACATTCTACTAAAATTGATTGGCATCTAAAGGGATGGCTCTGGACTAGCCAACAGTGAGTCAGAATTACTGAAGCTATCAACAGCAGCTAGTGGGAAGCAGTCTCAGAGGAAACAGGCAACCAACACCACCTACTCTACAAAATGTTTCCTTGCATAATCAGATCTTATTAAGAATGCTGAGGTATGCATTTCTTAAAACGTTTATCCACAATATACACACAAACTCTTTGAACGCTATTTTGAAAGGCTTTATTGCTCCATTATTAATAAGAATCTCCATGCTACACCTCAAGAAACTTCACAAGAAAAATGTTCCTGGATGCTACTCAAAGCCGACTACTTTTAAAAGAGATGTCTGGTCTTCACAACCAAAAATCGATGCTAGTTTAAAGTAGTAAGACAGAATCATACCCCAAACACAGAGAACAGTTTAATAGCCAGCAGGAAATTCAAGTTAAACAACTTTCAAACACAAATGATTATTATTAGCAGCTTTTAGCAAAAGCAGCCATTAATATAGAAGTATTTGCAGTTGTCTACATTACATCAGTAATATGAACATATTCCTGGTGGAGTTGTCATTTCCCCAGAAAAGTAATACTTTCTTACCTTTGGCCATTTGGGATTCAGAAGTCGTGCTTTGATTGCATCATCCAGGGCCTTGTCATACTGTTGGATTTTCATGTAGGCTGCTGAGCGGTTACTGTAGAGAATGCAGTTCTGAGGATCAACTCCCAAAGCCTCATTGTACAACACAATAGCTGTATGAAAATCACCATCATGGCAAGCCTGGTTGCTCTGTCGAACTTTCTCAACAAATTCAGCTTTGCTCAACATGGGGCTGTCAGGACTTCTTCTTCCAAAAGATTTTGATCCAAAGAAAGAAATCTGTGGAGGAAGAGGGGAATTACATGTAAATGGTAAGAAATGCTACTCAAAAAAAAAGAGAAAAAAATAGTGTTCCATAGACACTATAGAAGAAATTAAAGCCATCACTATTAATGCAGAATAAATTCTGAATTCAGAATCACTTTTTTTTTAATTGTTCATTATTTGACTTGTTTTGGTACAGAAGCAGCAAGAAAGAGCCTTAGAAATCATATTATTCCATATGAAGGATATCTTCCAGAAGGCATATAACCTTTTTCAGGCATAATACTAGTTGTCTATTTTAGTATTCTGCACTCCACAAGCTTTTGCTCCTCAGCCATACAATTTGATTCTACAACACCAAGCATAATCCCAAGGTAAAAATGTTTATTGGAAAACATGGCAGGTATGAATGAGAAGATGATGGTAGTATATCCATCCAATACACAGATCACGGAGAAGCACGTGCATGCACAGACAACAGAAGAATGTATAAATTGCTTACAAACCAAAGAACTTACACTGGCACATGTGCTCACAAACCTCTACATCCAGCCAACTGCAAGCTGCAAATTGTTCCTAAGTGGGAAGAGAAGGATGAGTCTGTGGAACTGGGTATACTTGCAGAGATTAGCAGGGCATACAGTTTATGTTAGCAACAGAAGAGACATCACTGCAGAGCCCCCTTCCAGAATTCTCAAAATCAGTCAGGCAAAACAAAATAATTAAGAAAAAACGTTTTAAGTCTTTTAATTAAAAAACTCTAAAAGATGTAAAATGAGCTGCAGAAAGTCCTAGTTCCATTGATTTTGGTATACCCTTTCTCCTTGTCTAATTTTCAACATTCTTTAGTTTCCTCAACCAGTCATTAGCAGTCAATAACTGTTTCTGTCATGTATTCCCTATTGTCTCTCAAAGAGCCTCAGAAATTCATCAAGAATACCACTGTAAAACTCTGGTTAAAAGACAGTTATGAATGACACTAATTGTACTTGGCGACAGGTAACATGTATATATGGAAACACAAAACTTGGAAGTAGTCATTAAAGGATCAGACTACAGATTTCAACTATAGTTGAAATAGGTATTATCCATTTTTAGTTCTGCAGGCAGAAAAAGGTTAAGAATATCACATATTGTTACCACAACACAACAATTGCCAGGCTTAAATACATTACCAGAGTAAGCTGAGTCACATTTTCGGGTGGAAAGGGAAGCAAGCTGCAAATTGACTTCCTGTCTCACGTATCAATAAAGGTCTACAGGCTTTTTTTTTTTTTCCCTCCTCAAGTCAAACAACAACAACCAAAAAAGCAATCGATTAGAAACTACTGATCTCTTCTTTTCCTTATTATTCCTTTTCCTTCCTACTCATTTTTTTTTTTCTGACAGGTGTTTGTCCAAACTGTTTCTAAACTTCTCTACTCAAGCTGACTCCTTGTTTTCCTCGGGAAATCTCATTTCAACTGCTTCATGTTTTTCATCTTGAAACTAATTTTTCTAATATCCACCCCAAATCTCCTTTGCATTTCTTGTCCTGTCTAAATTGAAGCTAACCAAAAACTATAAAAAACAAATTTCTGCACCCTCAAAAATTAATTCAATATGCCGTATACCTTTAAAAAGCACTGGTCTACTGATCTGCTACTTCAATCAACTTTAGAAACAGCAGCTCATATATTCTCAATTACTAGCAGGTAGGTTGCCCTACTTTGAGCAACAGCCCAAACAATCGGGGGGAACATGTCGCTTCATGACAAGCAGGGTGATCACTCACACATTTGTAAGTGTGTTTGTGACCACAAACTTCATCATATGGTCAGTTTGACTTTTCCTGAGAAGCTGCAAAAACAGAATATGAAGATCTAGCAACTATTACACATGAGCAGATGTTCAAGCCCAAACATTAGGAAACCCTGAGAAAGCTAATTAGTTCCCAGAAAGCCACAGATGGCAGGGCATATCAGAGAGAAATGGAGCCGGGAAGTACCCCAGTGCCAGGAATGGCTCAGGTAACAGCCCAGAGACCCCGTGATTTACACAGAGAGTTGATTCACTGCAGAAAAAGAAATTTCAAAGCCTCAGTCAGTTACACGCAGGGTTTATTAGGAGGAATTTTCCCCAGTGTACCACTGGTCAGACACATACAGGGAAAAGGGCATGTTTTACCTTACTCTGAAGAATTAACAACCAATGTAGACAACTTATCTAAACTCTAAAATGGTATCCTGCTGCCTCTTCCATAGGTGTCTGCTCGTGCTTCCTGACCATAGATATATCAGTCATCAGACCAGGACTGGAAAGGAAACGTATACAAAGTTATATTGGCAAGGATGTTAGAGAGAGAAAAGACGGGAATATGCAGAGCATGGATGCCACTCACAAATTTCTGGGCAAATTTGCCTAATGAATTCAAGACATTGGCAATTTCATTTTCTGACTGTGGCACACAACTTTCTGGGCTTCTCAGAGATCTAATTCAAACTGTTTGTGCAGCACGCATGTTTGCTACTGAAACTGCACGCTAATTAAACAAAATAGTAGCCAAATGTTAAAACTATCTGCCCAGAACACAGATCAATCTTCAGTATATTCCGGGAAATTATCAGAAGATGACACACGGTGTCAGTAAATGCAAAGTGATGGAAGAAAAAATCCTTAGCTGTTATTGCAATAACTGGCCCTAAATTTACCCTTGTCCCTCACAAAAGACTCTCTAGACACCTCGGAAAAATTCTCCAGGAAACAAAGTCTCAGTAGTCATGACCAGTCAAAGACAGCAGTAAAAGAGAAAAGAAAGAGGAAACAATTGTGACATTCTAAAAATCCGTGGAAAGAAGTGCATTTTAAATCCCATTTGCAGTTTTGTTCCCACCACCACAAGATAAGAACATACAGGTACATAAGCAGAAAAAGTAGGAGATGGGTAACAGATAACCAGATGTGGATCAATCTCCAAATACAGAGAGTCTAAGACTACGAAACTTAAAAAAAGAATTGAAAGAAGCAAGTCATAGGTCTATAAAATGAAGAAAAGCATAGCAAAGGTAAAGGGAACAATTATCCACTATTCCTTACAGGAACAGAGAGGCGTCAAACAGGCAGAAGATAAAAGAAAAACAAGTAAAACTTACACATGTGGTATAGTTAAAATACGGAATCATCCCAGGTGTTCAAAGAACAATACTGATAATAAACTCAAAAAAAAGTAATTAAGAACATGAAAGAAATTCATAGAAAGCTACTGAACACCAGATTACATACATATCTTGAATGCTCAGTAAGTTTAGATAATTTGTTACTAATGATAAGCCTGATAAGGATTGCTATATTTGATTTTGTTCTTATGGTACATCGTCATGAAATTTGAAAAGTTAGTTTTTCTCATGTAAATCACCAGTTACCCTCACTCTACAAACTTTTCCATTAAGCATATTTAAGGAACTAAAATATCGCTTATTAAATTTAATACAAATATTTTAACTCAGAAAATGCCAGAAGGAAAAAAAATATTCTAGCAATATAAGATGTAGATATTATTAAGTTTTGTATATTCAGAATACTTCCACTATAAAAGCAGCTGGAACACTGCATATACTTACTGAAACTTCAGCACAATAATGTGAAACATACAGGACATAGGCAACATCTGCTTTGCACAGTCCATTTATGCAGTTTGCACAACAGACAAACCGAGTAGGGAATACTTAGGGTTCTAGCTTCACTGGTTTCAGAGTCAACCTTCAGAAGTAAATCAATGAATGCAAATTCACGTTTGTGTCTGAGCATGCTGAAAGCCTAAAACAAACTCAGAAGTACAAATTTTACAGGTCCCTACTAACCTCATTAGAGATTCATCCTATAGATAAGGGACAGAGTCCCTTCAGCATCTACATAAAGTATGTTACTGTCAATCTTTTAGAAGGAAGAGCGTGAAAGTGTAGAAATTCTTAAAGAATAGGAGAAACAGAGTGAAGACAGTACAGAGAAAATGGATAGTAACAAAAACTAAGACAAAGAAGAAAGAGAAATTAAAGCAGAAAGGAGCTCATTTTCTCAATAAGAGATAGTGAATATGACACTGACACATAGAAAAGTAATGAAAGTTGACCTCCTAAGGTCAAAGGAGCGCTTGCACCTATGGCTATCCAAATGATCTATCATTAACGTAAGAGAAAGATTGAATACAAGCTAAAGGGAGCATAACATCTTGAATCGTGAATAATAACTAAATTGTAAATTTCATTATCAGTGAGGAGTCTGAACTGTCAGCTAGCCACAGGCAGACAGACACACTAACGACGAATAGATAAATCAACAATAAGCAAAAGCCAGGTCTGAACAGGAAAGACACTTCAGGAGGAGCTGGTATAGAAGCAAGTGTACACCCTCTCAGGATTTTGTCATCTGCAACAAGTCATTCAACTGCTGTAGCATGACTGCTTTCTTCTCTGAGTAGACGCAAGCCGCTTACCAGTACACATTTGTAAGCACAACGTCAATAAAAACGCTCACTCACCTACGGGCAGGCAGGCACTTCACCTTCAGTCTCTTGCTACAGCATTCCTATCGCCAGTGACCTGCCCGGTAGGAATGGAAGTAACTGGCATTCAGGCAAAGGCATTTTCAACTTCGGGCAAGAGGGTGATAACATGGCAAAATACAGTGAAGAAGCCAGGAAACATGGCTCAATCAGTATTTAGCAGAAATACACATGCAGACTGATACTATTGCAGCAGTGGATTTCACCTCTAGAAAACTGAGGTTTAGATAGTACAACGGATCAGTAATAACAATCATTAATTGTGCTGTCACTAATAATAATCAGTAGTCATATACACTAGTATGACCTGGCACTTCGAAAAACACATACCTGTGTTTTTCTATCACACCAAAAATATAAGAAAGTGAAGATTTCTAAACCTACTGCTTAAAAAAAATAATAAAAAAAACCACAATATTTAAGCCAAATCCATCTATCCATTTATCAAAAAACTCTTTTCAAAGAACCTATAAAGGATTTTTGTTAGCACCTGAGGAGCTCTTGTTCAGCGTCAGAAGAAAGCACAAAAGGGATGACATTGCCTAAGACTGTGCAGTACCTCTAGGAGAAATAAAGGGACATCCAAGGATAAACATGAACTTTCCTAAGAAAGAAGGACAAAAAGCTATAGAAACCCAGACGCTTCAACTCTTGGCTTAGTAGAGACGACCAAGGATGCTCCTATGGCTGCAACATCAAACTACGGGAGCACAGGCTGCAGGCAGGGCCATTTTAACCTTAATCCCCCATCAGTATTCCACTGAACAAACAGAACGGCATCCAAGATGCACCTCCTGATTCCAAATGCTGTCCGTAGCAAGGCCCCTACAATCACGTCTCTGACCATTTTTTCACTACCTGGCACGTCTAGTCGAGGTACAGTCGCTTGACAACGTCTGTATCAGGAGTTCCGTCAGGGTGATAAGCTCTGCTGTGCTACAAATACGCATCTGATGCACTTGGCAAAAAAGTTTTACAGTTTTAAAAATAAGCTTAGTTTTCGCTTTTTCAAGAGACTACTGAGAATGTAATGTTGACGTCGATGCCCGTGCCCTCTTCCACACGGAGACGCGCGCTCCAGCCGACCACTCGCTAGCACGCGGATGTGGGCACAGCGGTCCGCCC